>NC_134556.1:21860490-22467092 GCF_025594145.1 Primulina tabacum | reverse complement strand
CTGGAAGAGGATTGAATAAAAATGTGATGGAGCGAAGGGTTATGGGCATTCTGTTTTTTTTCTTCTTGAGTATTGTTACTAGCTTAGGCTAGGGAAATAGTAGAATTAGCTAGAGTTTGTACATAGTCAGAGTTTATCTCTGGGAAATGACATTATTATATTTCAGTTTATTACAATCAATTTTACCTAATACGTTTCACCTTCAACATTTGTGTTTGATCATATAATTCTTAGCCATACTTCTGTATCTTCGTGGCCAAGAAACCAGCAATCTAACATGTAACAAAGACATGTCAGGGAACATAAACCTGTTTTATATCAAATAATTTCCTTAATAGTATACCTGGATGACTTGTTGTGAGCGAACAGAATTTACAAGAGTTGACACGTGACAAATCAACAACCAGAAACTTGCTTCATACCGAATAATTTCCTTAATAGAGCAAAAAAATTTAAACAAGCCCAAATTTAATTTACAAGGAAGCCATACACAAACAGAAACCTCTACCTGGACTAAAGCTACTCAGAACTTCAACACATCAAATTTAATAAAGTCACAAAATTTTATGAATCACAATCAAAGACCCATTAAAAGAGAAAACCTAAGAGAAACGGAAACCCAATTACAGTGGATGTCTGGAAAAGGATATATGAGGAACACATAAGAAAACGTATAAAAGGAATTTTCTTCAATCTTGATTTGTGCCCAAATCAGAGATTCAACAAGGACACACATAAAAAGTTATTTATATGGAATCATGGTCATTCCATTTGCCCATCAATAATCAATCGGGATATATGTTTTAATTTCTTTCAAATTAAACAATTTTGTTTCTCCCAAGGATTTTTATTTATGTTCCTACTTAATATCCATTATCTTTTCTCTAGACCAACAATCTCTCAGCAAAACAAAAATAAATCCACAGCAAACCAAAGGGAAGAAAAACAAAGCACTTACTTTTCCGCCAAAGACATAGTAAAGTATCTAGCGACTTAGCACCATATTTTAACCAATAAAAGAAACACACAATCTTAAATAAACATACTCATCCTTATATTGCTGAATTTCACCCTCTGGAAACTCGCCGGATGCAAAGAGTTCTATCACAGGAACGGATGGACAGTCAGTTTGCTGAGGTGGTTCTTTCTTCTTCCTGCAAATAAGGAAAAGATGATTACAAGTTAATCGAAGTCCAGCTAGAAAACAAAGACAAAAATCACAAAACAATGAAAGGAAAAAAAACCAAGAGATACATGTGAATATTTTCTCACTTGCTTTTACTTTTCCTCTTCTTCTTCTTTGCAGCTTCTAATATAATTAGATACATGCAATGTACAAGTAGACAGAAAAAAGTTTAATAAAACCATTAAACAAAAGAGATCGTCATCAGAATTCGAGAACACTACAATGTGTCCCATAAAGAATACTTATATGAATGGATCCATAAGAATCTTCACTCAATCAGAAAGTTAAAAGTAAAAAGTACACTAAACTGTCAGTGGAACCATCAAACAAGGTCTGCTCGTAAAAAACAAACAAAAACAAAATCCAAACATTTACAAACATAACCAAAAAAAAAATGATGAATTGGCAAAAGCCAGTACCCAGGTGAAATTAATCTTCATGAAGAGGAACCACATTCCCATACCACAACATTTCATAGAAATCAACAATTATTCAATTTTTCTATAAAACAATGATACCATCATATTAATCCAGCTTCCAGCACTCCATTATTCAAAGTCTCAGGCTATTACATATGGTTATATTTTTTAATGATTGAGAATCGATGGAACAAGCTGCTAGGAAGTTTTACTTACTGATAAATTTTGCAAATAGAACCTTCAAACAATTTACTTTGAATTACATCAAGGGATTGCACCGCTCTCAACTATCTAATTTGATAGGTAGTAAAAGTTGTTTTCTAGTTTCTCAAATAAGTAATTTGCATAGATAGATCTTTATAATATATCCTCAAGATATGACTTTGTAGATGAAACAATCATAAATTTGTTTCTTGTCAACATATGTAATTCAAGAATTTTAAATGAACTCATGATTTATGCAGCCACGGGGGGTTTCGAATGCTAAAATGCATATTACCTACTTCTATTAAGACTGATGTTCTAATTCAAGTTGGGAAGCAGAAATACGTGTTGGAACCTTCGAATTTCATTTCAATTTGAATGCACAGACGCGCAAAAGAAAGCTACAAATCTCAATGAAAGCTGAAGCCATCTTGCAGCACCAAAAACTTCACAACTATCCTGACTACGTAAAGCATTTTGCGTTCAGGACACGACCACGTGTTTCCCAAACGAAGCAGAATTAGAGGCATTAATTAAAATATTAACAAAGAATCAAGTTCATTTTTCTGTGAATTCACATAAAGTTGCGCTCTTTATCTTCTTCACGAGAATCATTTCCACCCCTTAATCAAATACCCAAACTTTACATATTCACTCTTAATACAACAACGTTCTTCAATGCATGAGAAAATTACCTTGTGGCTCATCCAAAGTCAAATCAGCAACTTTATCCTCAACATCCTCACATTCAGTATTCTTACTCGCTGATTCGCCAACCACAAGTTCCGACGCTCCTTCCCCAGTACACTTTCGTGCCGGTAAATCATCAGCAGACATCTCCATCGCAGCTGTAAAAACAACAATCAGTCAATACATCTCCATTTTGAAATTCTTGTTATAACAAATCAGAAAGAAAAAATTTAGGGCTCAACTCAAATCTATATTTTTCCTTTCAGGTCCGGTGGTTAAAGTAAAACTTTAGATTGACAATCAGCGCCGCCGAGGGAAGAGGAGGGTCTAGTTCGGAAATATTTTGGTCCGACCTTTACGTATATCTACTCTACAAAGTCCAAAGTGTGATATTATATCAGCTTCCAGGATATACATGTATTGCGTTTCTCCATGTATGATGGTAGTTAACTGGTACATTATATATAAACTAGCTATTTTGCACACGCACAATTTTTTTATAATTATCTATGGATTAGACAAATTATCGAGAGATTAAAGTACTATTTAAATCGTTGTAATTTTAAAAAAAACAAAATGTTTTTTGAAATTAAAAAAAATAAAAACAAAAATGTAATTTTGATATCAAATGAGGGCAAAATTGGAAAAACAAAAAACAGATCAATTTTTTGTCTCTAGCATGGAGATTCTTAATAATAGTAATAGATATAAATAATTCAAGAGATAAATTAATAAAGGGCAGTGATGAAAGTTGTTGAGCACAAAAAATAGCCCGCACACTTCAAAAAAAAAAAACCCAATAATCCATCATAAAAAAATCTATAAATGGGTAAGAGAACTCTATTTTGGAGGTGGCTTTCCATTTTTCGCTCAAAATTTTTTTTTTGGTTTTATTTGGTTTGGGATAATGTTGATTTGAGTATCTAATGGTTTTTGTCGAGTACTTAGCGGCGTCTCTAGCAATCTTTTCGTGATGCAGGTGACAATCATATTCTTTTTCTTAGGATTTGTAGGACGACATCTGTTGATATATTATTTTCTCGCAACGAAAAAATAGCGGAAGTTTAAACTTTTAGTTTTGACATTCAAAACTTATTTTGGCTTCGTATTATTCAAATACATACTTAGAATATTTAGAGTATTAATATTTGTATTCTAAACAAATGACACCAAAAATATTTTGAATTTTAATAAAAGATAGTTTTTTTTTGTAAATCCCTACGAGCAGTCAAGTGGAAGTCGCCTTTCTTTATTTACTTAATCAAGTCCACGGTCGAAGACTGTAATCTTCTTCTAATTTGCACTAGATGATATAGAAGAAATTAACTTTGAGATTAGACACCGAAAGGCAACGACGAAGCAGCGGCGCACAATGGTCATGGTGGAACTCGGTCGTGACATTCAAAGTAAGGTGGTGGTCAAATATTGTGTGTTGTGAGGAGAGACAAAATGCCTAGTATGTAAATTTGACATGTATTGTCATATTTAAAATTGTCATGAATTACGTCATAATCCTACTTTAACTCTTAAGTCAAAAACTGTTGGGCTAAACGTGCATGAGTGAGAGTAGTACTGAGATGGATGACCTCATGGAAGTTGTCATGCGTCAAGCTGGTGACGTTGTACCGCTTGATCTGGTTGGTTAGTGGACTGTAAAAGAGTGACATCAGATCTTAAAGGTTAATATTGTCTCAGTTGAGGATAGGGCAGATAGTAGGGAAAGGGTAAGACTGATCTTTAAGGGATATGAAACAACATTAACAAATAAACACGCACCTCCTTGGACTCATGATCCTAACAACCCGACTCATTAGCACCCAAGTAGGTGTACTCTGCGCTGCCACATGTATAAAGAAATAAAGTTGCGTCTTGGCTAACAACTATAACTTTTGGTCTAGTGGTAAGCGCTTGATCCTAACAAAATCCTAATTGAACTCCTGGGAGTTTTAAATCTTCTCTAGTTTTTATTGCCTAACTAAAACTATTGCTAGTTAGAGTTATAATGTATCGTACTTTTAAACTACTTAAAATTTTGCGAAAAATAAAAAATTTCTTAAATAATTAACAACCTCTCAAAATACACTTGTAAATAAAATATTTGATCAAATATTTGGAATGTAAACGAACTTGCAACAAGTACTGGTTTAAAACAACATAAAGTAATTCGTTAAAATCAGAGTAAATGAGTTCAACATGCATAAAAATCATTAAACTTAAGCGGTCCTCGGGTTAGTCCTCCGTCCAGTCCGAGTCATCTCACTGGTCTCCGCCTCTCGTCTCCTCAAACTCGTCCTCACCTGCAACGATCAAGTCTAGTGAGTCTAAAGACTCAACATGTATAAACTGAGAATAACGAATAATACATAATAAATCCACATGCATTTTAAAGTAGTCCATACATACTTAAAACCTGAACATACTAACATAACCATAGACGTGCCATCATTTCATAAACGTGCTTGAAACATACGTACTTAAACATACATAATAATCATCATTTTGCGTAAAGATTTATTTCAAAGCAAGTGACACATAACATAATGCGTCTGATCAGACTAAACCACAGTACTGAGCTGACAAGGATGTCCACTGCCACATACATAAGATCCTCGGTCATGCTTTACCGGGTGGATTGGTCCCTTGTCATACTTTACCGCTTCTCAATCCTGATCATAACCCGATGATGCTTTACCAGGGTGGAGAGGTTCCCGGATGCGTTCTCCAGCTTCCAAATCCGTTCGTAATTGGTCACAAACAAATCGCATACCTCAAAAACATAAAACATTTTCTTTTTGCACGTCCAACATACTTACATACCGAAGTCATTAAATAAATTATGATTTTCTAGACCACTCGAGACTTGACCACGTTTTATCAACATGCTAAAGCATGACCTCGAACCCCGAAACACTCTTGACATGGAGTATGAACATTTCCCAAGCAATGGAAGACACGGACCTCGCTTAAACCATAGTTCAACGTTCCCTATTCAAACTTCATAACATCTAATCTAACTATCACTAAGCTTGGACATAACGACGTATTAATACCCAATTGAAGCAATAACACCTAAACTTGAAGCTCGAAGACCTCTGAACAAGCGCCTAGGCGCTGAGGTGTAGCGCTACAGCGCCTGCTCAAGCGCCTAGGCGCTACCCTGCACGTAGCGGCAGCGATCCAAATGCAGTGCTGCGGCGCTAACCCCTGCGAGAACCAAGCCCCAAAAGTATAATCTTCTTCCCATTCACTTCTCTATGACTTCTAATGTAACCAAAATCATACCGACTCGAAATGAAACACCGATTGGCATCTGACCACAACCCATGACATACCTAAATGCAGCAATGATCACCCGGCGATTCTCAACCAAGCATGAAACCAAATAAAACTCAAGAAACATGAAGAACATATTTTATAACATCACAGTTTGAGCAGTCACACGAGAATGATCATAGATCACTAGTTTCTTGTCCGAAAAATTACGAATTTACTGTCAAATTGAAGGTATTGAAAAGTACTACGTTTTACATGTTAAAGTTTTTCCAGAAAACCGACCAAAAATTCACAGGATTCGAAATGACAGCAGATTCAGTTTTTGAGATCTAAAAACTTGTTCAAAATCGTTTCAACCATTTTTGCTCAAACTTTGCATAACATAACCGAATTTTTACACACAATATGCTTCAAAATACTTACTACGACAAGATCGATGCAGAAATAAAAGAATATACATGCCTTTGCGTTAGAACGCACGAAGATAACGAATAACGACACAGTGGATTATGGGAGATTACCGAGGAACGCTTGCTACACGATTCTTGCTCGAAAATGGACGTGAATCTCTAGAAATTTGCAAGGGAAAGGGGTTGAGAGGGTGGCTGCTGAAAGAGTTTCAGAAACCCTAGTTTTTCTCCTCAAATTCAACGTGTATGTGTGTGTCAGATTTTTGTGTGTGTAAAGCGTGTATGTGTGTGTGTGAGTCATGGTTAGGGAGATATTTAAAGGACTAAAAAAAGATTAGTTAAACAATTAGTGATAAAATATTACTAGTCTAATTTTTTAATCACACTCAAAGTTTTAATCAAATAAATTTCAAGATTTAAAATCCCCAACTATCCAAGTTAGAATTTTTTTGGAAAAACTTAAAATCTTAAATTCGCCTAATAAATTGAATTAGGCTTTAAAATGCTTAAAATTTCATAAATCATTTAAAACTTATTTTCTTGACTTGAAATAAAATATCACAATAATAGATATCGCCTAAATCGCATCCGGTCTCTTTTCCCGATCCCACATCGAATATTCGCCTGAAACATAAAACTTTTGACAATACATAACATAAATAAATGCATGAGTTTACGTGTACTGATTTTGGGCTCTACAAGAGTTGTTTTAGGTTTCTCCGATCCTACTAATCAAATATATCATGGTTAAGTCATGATCTCGTGTAGTTTTTTCAACTTTTGACAATACATAACATAATTAAATATCTAACTATTAATTAATTAATTAATTAATTAATTATAGACCCTTCTAGAATATTACATAAGAATTTTAAATAGTAGTCAAAACTAATAAGTAATATTTTATTAACATATTTTAAATTTAGAAATTAAATAATTTTGACTCTATTATAATCACGATCGACGATTGGACAACGTCAATGTGACGAATGTAAAAATATCGTTATTATAGTGAAAAGTGAAAATTTCGAAAATAAAAATTTTCCATTGACTCATTTTTTGCAACTACTTAATTTTTAACTCATTAACTAAATTAGATTGTTGCACTCTCCTCACTAAATTAGAAATCATGTTAACTTCCACAACTTCTAAGTATGTAAGACACTCATAAACTCTTTTATAAGTTATATGTCATACCCCGAGACCGAGGCGTCGGCGGCATCCGACATTCTTAATCAACTAAATTGAAAACAATAAGTGAAACATCTCCAACTAGTTTTTCTTTAAAATATACTACAATTTTTTTATTTTTTTTCCTCAAGCTTCGGTTGAAATATGTATAAATAATGTATATATATTTTCACACATTTTAAAATAAACTCACCAACTAATTTATTTAGAAATCCAAAACGATGTACAAAACATAAAATTGTCAAACCAAATCTAAAACTAGCATTTTCAAAAATAGCATAAACTCTTAAATCCTCTCAAAACCACTCATAAGCATAAAAAATCATAAAATCTTTTAAATATTCTTAAATCATAATGGTGCGAAAAAACTAGCATCGGTCCTCAGGTTATGTGCATCATCAGTCCAGTCAGTTCAACCATCAAGTCCTCCAATATCATCATAAACATCATCGCCTGCACCATTCTCACCTAGTGAGTCTTATAACTCAACAAACCTTAACCGTGATAACAAGTAGTACGTTTACATCCACATGCAACAGTGAAAATTAATTTTAATAAAATAGTTTTTCTTAAATATGCATAAACTTCAAATCCTCTTTTCATCATATACATAAATGTTTCCCTTTATTGAATACAAATCATTAGTTGTGACTTTTGTATCAACTGTTGATCGATTGATCAATCTTACGTATTACCATGGTACCAGGCGATGGAGACATCAGTGACATTCTCACCCGTCAACTAAGCATTGGCCTTACATGTCATTATATTCTTTCGTATTCGTATTCGTATTAGTCATAATCAAACCACCTCTTCCAAAACCTTTTATCATATTCATCACTTATAAAAGTTTACGCACATATATCATTTTTCTTTTAAAACCAACATGCAACACATCTTTTAGCATTTATCGTTTTCCATCATAAAACTCCATAATCTTTAAAAATAAGCATTTTAACGTTCATTACAGCTTTCAGGGCACTGCAACGACGTCTAACATTTTTCAGGTGTAAAATGACCGTTTTGCTCCTGAAACCCTAACTTTCCCAATTTACCCTTGGACCTTAAAACGACGTCCCGAATCCATCCAAACTTAACATAACACTTTAAAATACACCCATAAATATTTCTTAGATGTAAACTTAAGCTCCTCGACTCAATTCACAATTTGTTTTAAAACTTGAACCTACATTTCGGTTTTAATTCGAATCAACTAGAAACTTAATCAAACTTAAACCATGGCTTGTTAACACCTAACCAACCATTTTTTCATCCCAAATCAAGCCTTTTAGAACCCTCGGAAAAGCCTAGAACTCTGCTGGAAATTCCTGCCCATATTTCGAAAACCCTAACCTAAACCAACCATAAGTTCCTTCGACCCTAGACCCTAACTGAGTGGACCAGACCCTGAAAAACCCTCCTAGGACGTAGACTGAACCCATAGGACCCCTTTTTGTCCAGCCTCTACAGTATTTCCCAAAAGCGCGCGGCCACGACTAGGACCCTCATGAGCCCATCCCCTCACCTAGAAAGCAGCTCGCATGGCCTCGCCCTTTTATCCTCCCAAAAATGTGCCCTAGCTATGCATGATCCCAATTTTTGATCATTTTTTTCCCTTCACAGTCCAGCCCTTATACAGCCCCATCTATGACTCCCAAACCCTCTGAAATTCATCCATTCTAATGGCCTTACCATGACAGCCCCTTTGTGCATCAATAACATGAAGAATTGTGCAAGAAAAACCATGATTTTCCATGAATGATTCATAAAAACGAAAATAAATCAAAGGATATCATATTTTTCATGTAAAAATATATAAACACACATAATATGGTATGAACGATGAGTAAAGAAAGATTAAGGCGTGCCTTTGCGTGTTTCAAGCACGAAAACCAATTCTAAATGCGAAGAACGTCGGCGGAGAGAGACGGGAAACTTGCTGCGTCTTTTCCTTCATAAAGTGACGTGAAATTGCCTTTGGGATGTGAGGTGTGTGGTGGGTTGTTTGAGAGCAAAACTCTAGGAGTCTAGGTTGCCTAAGGCGTGAGTTATAATGTAGATTAGGGTTTTGGCGGTTTAAGTTTTATATAAATAATTGGGTACGAGTTTAGGCCTAATAACCTTAGTATAATAGACCCATTATAATGTAGGTAAAATATTTTATTTAGGAAATTTTTCGAAAAAATTAACCGAGTCTCCAAAGTCTCTATTTTCGTGAAAAATCGATTATTGGTTTAATATACGACTCGTCGCGTAAAAACACCTCAAAAGATATCATTTTCGAAAATAACATACAAAAGATACCATATATTAAATAATTAAAGATAATCATTTAATAAAAATATTTTTCATTTACGGTCCCCGGTCTCCATTCCTCGATCGTGTCTCGAATAACCCTTAAAAACACAGTTTTATGCATTGTAATAGAAAATCATATTTTAAACATGTAAAAATGCCTACCACATTTAATTAATACAATTAAAATAATTTAATTATGTTTTTTCTATTTTTTTCTAGATTTGCATGCAGTTGGATTACGTTATCGCATTTTGAACATTACAATAAGCATAGTAGAAAATAGTTGTAGAGCCCAAAATTAGTACACGTAAAAATCATACATTTATTAAATTTTTTTTAAATTATTTATTTAATTTTAAAACGATTTTAACGATGCATGATTTATGATTTGTATTATTTTAAATTATTACATGTTTATTTGAAGCACGTTAAAATATTTTCTTGAGTTTTATGTTTGAGGCAAATAATTGATGCAGGATCTAGTAAAGAGACCGGTGAATATTTAGGAGATTCTCGTAATGTTGTATTTTATTTCAAGTCAAAAAATTGTTATCTTAAGTGATTTTTGGAATTTTAAGCATTTTAAAGTCTAATTTAATTTATTTGGTGATTTTGAGATTTTAAGCTTTTCAAATACCAATTTGAAAATTTGGAGATTTATATCTTGAAACTTGATACTCAATTATTTCATTTAATCTTTGAGTAGTATTGAATAATTAGAGTAATATTATTTTTATTATTAATTATTTAATTAAACACTTTTAGTCCATAATTAGTTAATTAAGAAAATTAACTCCCTAATCCACACACACTTACACGTTAATAACACACACATACAAGCGTTGCAAAATCTGAGAGTGGCTAGGGTTCTTGAAAGTTCTTTCAGCAGCCACCTTTCCCTTGCAAATTTTTGGTGATTTACGTCCCTTTTTTGAGCAAGAATCATGTAGCAAGAGTTTCCCGATCATCTCCCACAATCCACCGCCTCGGTATTCGTTATCTTCGAGCGTTCAGATGTAAAGGTATGTATATTCTTTCGTTTTTGTATCGATCTTGTCGTAGTAAGTATTTTGATGCGTATTGTATGCAAATTCCGTGTATGTTGTGCAAAAATTTGAGCAAAAATGTTTTGAAACGGTTTTGGATCAAAATTTTGGATCTCAAAAGAGAGTTCTGCTGTCATTTCGAGTACTGTGAATTTTCGGTCGTCTTTCTGGAAAAAAACTGTAACGCCCCAGATTCGACGACTGTCCTCACTGTATCAAGACGAGTCTTTCCAGCGTGCTTATGTCCTCACTCACACGCACCCTGAAAAACTTCCCACGAGGTCACCCATCCCAAAATTTCCCCAAGTCAAGTACGCTTAACTTTGGAGTTCTTATGTGATGAGCTACCGAAAAGAAGATGCACTTTCGTGATATGAGTAGTACAAATCAAATCTTTTAAGCTCTCTTCAACTGTACAGTCCATTACATTGAACAGTCTCGGAATCCCTCTCATTCCCGTGTGGGTTCGGTTCATTCATGTTCCCTTCACCTAGAAGCCTGCCAGGAGCCGCTCATTGTCCGTGCAACTGATGGCACCGGCGATCACCCCCCGCCCTCTTCTGCTCCGGGCCTCACATGCCCACCAGCTTCCGCTTGGTTCGTCCCCGAACCACACCGTACTAAGAGAGAACCTGGCTCTGATACCACTTCTAACGCCCCAGATTCGACGACGTCCTCACTGTATCAAGACGAGTCTTTCCAGCGTGCTTATGTCCTCACTCACACGCACCCTGGAAAACTTCCCAGGAGGTCACCCATCCCAAAATTTCCCCAAGTCAAGCACGCTTAACTTTAGAGTTCTTATGTGATGAGCTACCGAAAAGAAGATGCACCTTCGTGATATGAGTAGTACAAATCAAATCTTTTAAGCCCTCTTCAACTGTACAGTCTCGGAATCCCTCTCATTCCCGTGTGGGTTCGGTTCATTCATGTTCCCTTCACCTAGAAGCCTGTCAGGAGCCGCTCATTGTCCGTGCAACTGATGGCACCGGCGATCACCCTCCGCCCTCTTCGGCCCCGGGCCTCACAAAAACTTTCAACTTATAAAACGTAGTACTTTTGATATCTTCGATTTGACAGTAAATTCGTGTTTTTTAGACACGAAATGAGTGAGTTATGATCATTTTCGTGTGACTGCTCAAACTATGATGTTTTAACGATTTTTTTAGATCTCAAAAACCGAATCTGCTGTCATTTCGAATCCTGCGAAATTTCATTCGGTTTTCTGGAAAAATTTTCAACATATAAAACGTAGTACTTTTCGATATCTTCGATTTGACAGTAAAATCATAATTGTTGGCCAAGAGAGAGTGAGTTATGATCATTCTCGTGTGACTGCTCAACTCTGTTGGTTTTCAAAAAATTTCGAGCAGGGCGGCGCTCGAGCGGTAAGATTTAACAGCCCGAGTGCCAAGCATTCGGGAAAAAAAATCTTTTTTTTAATTTTTTTGTCTTGGGCAGGCATGCATAATGTATTAGTATATTCGACGTGCAGAGAAATATTTTATATTTTTTTAGGTATGCTAAATGTCTTGTGACCAAATATGAACGGGTTTGGAAGCTCATGAACGTGGCCGGGGATCCTCTCCACCCCGGTAAAGCATGAAGTGGTTTAGATCAGGATTGGAAAGCGATAAAGTATGACCAGGGACCAATCTACCCGGTAAAGTATGACCGGAGATCTCATGTATGTGGTAGTGGACATCCCTGCCAGCCCTAGTACTGTGGTTTAGTCTGATCAGGCGCATTTACGTATTGGTCACTTGCATTGAAACATATCTCTACGCAAAATGATGATGATTATGTATGTTCACGTATGAATGATGCATGTACATTTATGAAAATATTTATGAAAAGTTTTACGATATGATGGCACGTCTATATTTATGTAAGTACATTCAAGTTTAGGTATGTACACTCTACTTTAAAATGCATGTGGTTTTATTACGTATATTTGTTATTCTCAGTTTATAAATGTTGAGTTTTTAGACTCGCTAGACTTGATCGATGTAGGTGAGAACGAGTTTGAGGAGACGAGAGGTGGGGACCTAGTGAGTCGGCTCGGATTGCGCGGATGCTAAACCCGAGGACCGCCTATGTTTTCAAGAATTTTCAAGCATGTTAATTTAGTTACTCTGATTTTATAAAACTATTTCACGATGTTTAAACGAGTATCTTTTTGGCAAACTTTCTTTGTAATCATTTTTATTTCAAATATTTTAGACGAGCAGTTTATTTTTATCTCAATTTGAAAGATTAATATTTATTTAAAAAAATTTTATTTTTTCGCAAATTTTAAGTAATTCAAATACGGTACGTTACAATAGCCAAAACCAATCTAATTCATAAAAATTCAGTGTCTTTATATATAAAAATGCAAATAGTGCGGAAGGTGTTTCTTATAAAAGGAAGCGCAAAAATACGGAAACTAATACGAATAACTAGTAATCTTGCACTCAAGGACTTGATATTCTGGTCTCTATAGTTCTTCACCAGCCGCATAATTGCTCATGTTCCCTTTCTTCCACTTGTTCCTCAGTATTATCTGGGGAGAGACGTAAGGGGGTGAGCGTTTTGGAAAACACTCAGCAAGTGGGGTCGATCGAATACATGAATAAAATATTATACATATTTTTAAAATGACTTTTGGACATAACATAATTCAATATAACTGAATAGACAAAATGAAGAACTAAATGGACCAGACATAGATCATGACAAAAATCTTATCAGATCAGAACGTATTAAAAAGGAAACTTATTAGATCTTATCAGACATAACACAATATAATGATCATGAGCTATCTTTGATCTTGGGCTCCTTCTGGGGTCTTCTCCTGTAAATGGGCTCCCTCTGAGGCATTTTCCCGCATCCAGGCTCTCTCTGTTGCCTTCTCCTATAGATATGCTGCCTCTGGGGGACTTTTCTCTCAAAGGATTTCCCGATGCACCATTAATCAAATCATAAACTTATCATTTGGATGAAGCTGAAAGATCGAACAGTACGAATTGGAACAAAAAACGGAACGTGTAGACGACGTAATCTAATTGCATGCGAATATAGAAAAAATGAATAATAGCTAATCATATTATTTTAATTGCTAAATTGATTATGTTGATATTTTTATGTGATTTTTAAGTAGTTTTTTGCTTGAACGCAATAAAATGTATTTTTAAATGTTATACGAGTTGCGATCGAGGAACTGAAGACTGATGATTGAAAAATGAATTTTTTTATTAAATAAATGTTTTAAATTATTTAGACTAAGGTTGATGATTTTTATTTTTTTGGAAAATAAGGATTTTGAGGTGATTTTATACGCCGGGACTTAATTTTTATCGGTATTCGATTTTCAACAAAAATACGAAAGTTTTGACAATCCGGCTAATAATTTCACAAACTTTCCTAAACGAAATAATTTTTAAAGGCACTATTGGGCTTATTGGACCTATTATACTATACTAATGTATCCTAGTCTACACACTTATTATTTAAGCTTATATTAAAGCCCAAACCTACCCCAAAATTTATATTATACAGGCCCCTTCCCCTAAAAAAATTACTAGGAATCTTTTCTCTCAACACAATCACACGGCACACATACAAAATCAAGCAAGGAAAGCTTCGAAAATTTCAAGGAAATTCACCCTAGGTTTCTCTGCGCCATTCTTCGCATCGTCAACCGAATTTCGTGCGTTAAATACGCAAAGGCATGCCATAATTCTTCCTTTTCTCATCTATCACCCAAATTATGTATTTGATATGAATTGCATGAAAAAAAGTCACCCTTTTATTTATTTTCGTTGGCATGAAAAGTATGGGTTTTAAAGCATGTTATTTGATCCAAAACTTGATGTATACATACATGAAAGGGCTTCCATGATTAGGGAATGTTTAAGGGTTGTTTTTACACGAGTTAAGGAGTCCTAGAATGCACTAGATAGGCTGCACAGGAATTGGAATAAGCTGGAAGCCTGGAAGCACGTTTTTGTGTCAAGCTACAGTTTTAAGGGGGAACATGGTTCATGGCACAGCTTGGGTGCGACCAGGGCTGGGCTAGGACATGTTTGGGGCAGGAGAGGTGTCCTAGCCATGCTAGGGCTCGTGCACAGCGGCTGGGGAGGAGTCTATGCGAGCTAGGACTCTCCCCAAAGCCTCACGAGTTCAGTTGTTGCGCATGGAGGGTTGGCTCGGCTAGGGGGCTTAGGACTGGGCTAAGCTAGGTCTCTACGGTCCTGAGAGGGTGCACAAGGCTCTGAGTCAGGGGCTGGCGCGGTGGTTAGAGTCCTAGGCGA
The DNA here is from genome assembly GCF_025594145.1 of Primulina tabacum. Lineage (NCBI taxonomy): Eukaryota > Viridiplantae > Streptophyta > Magnoliopsida > Lamiales > Gesneriaceae > Primulina > Primulina tabacum. The sequence continues at coordinate 22,452,080 of NC_134556.1, read as the reverse complement.
GGTCGAAGAGTCCTAGCACAATAAGGCTTCTCGGCCGAGTGCTTGCTGCTCGTGTAGGAGGCTTCGGTTGGGCTAGGGTCAATTACTAGGAGTCCAGAGGGTTCATGAGGGTCCAGGGGAGGTCTGGTCCAAAGATGGTTCAGGGTGGTTCGAGCATGGTTCGATGGAAACGCAAGATGGCTTATGGGTTTACCTTAAGGGTTCGAGAATAGGGTTTTCTTGGCTAGAGTTTGAAACGTGGTTCCACGGGGGTCGAATCATGGTTCATGAGGGCTAATTAAATATAAAAAGTATATATTTTAAATCTGGGAATTTTATATTAAAGCTTGATTTAATTCGGGATTAAAATGCATTAATACGTTATAATTAAAGAATAATTAGAAACCATTGATTTAACCTAAATAAAAATATGCTAAAATAGTCAAAATCGTGAAATTTTACGTCTAGGGGTAAAACGGTAATTTTACACCTAGAAAATAGTAAATGTCAAGGCAGTGCTCTGAATGCTGTTTTATATGTTAAAATGGTTATTTCAAATGTTTATGGATTGTTATAATAAAATGTTGACGCGAAAAGATATGTTGCATGCTTGGTTTAAATGAAAAAATGATATTTATATTTATGTATTTTATAAAGTGATGGAAATATGAAATGTTGAAAGATGTGAAGTAATTGTGACTAATACGAATACGATGATATGTGAATTTGTAAGGCCAAGGCCTAGTTGACGGGTGAGAGTGTCGCTGATGTCCCTGCCGCCCAGTAATGTGGTTACATGTAGATGGATCCATCGCCCCCAATACGAATACGTAAGTCACAATTAACGATCTGAATTCAACGAAAATGAATACATATACGTTTATGTTGGATATGAATATGTATGTATTGAATATGAATATGTTGATGATGTTATGAATATGAATATGTTTATGTTGAAATGAAAAATGTTTATGCATGATTATGAAAATGTTATTTTACGTAAAAGTATATTCACTGTTACATGTGATCTGTATACGTATTATTTGTTATGAAGAATAAGGTGTGTTGAGTCTTTAGACTCACTAGGTGTGATCGATGCAGGTGAGCATGATATTAATGTTGAAGGAGGTCTTGATTGTTGATCTGTGTAAGGCCCGAGATTATATCATTTTAATCCGAGATTATTTAATTTACGAATTTTGGAATGATGAATTAGATTCCATGGTTTTTGTAATTAATTAGGATTGAAATCGAATTAAAAAGAGTTATTGAGGGCTGAATTGCAAATAGTGAATAATTCAGGGGCTAAAGTGATAATATTTGAATTTGAGTGGGACACCTGTCTTGCCATGCACTTTAACGTGTAAACCCATCCATCCAATTCAGATTTCCAGCAACTGAGAATTGAGAGAACCATAGCCTAAACCCTCAAGCTTATTCGTGGGTTAGAAATTTGTTTTTTCAAGTACCGACGATCTGATTTTTAATCCGAGCACAGTTCTGAGATCCTCTCGCCAAGAGCTACACAAGGACGTAAGTTTTATTGAGTTCTGTTATCATTTGAAATTATGATATTGGAGGAATTATTATTTGATCATTATATGGTGTTCTGGATATGTTAGACATCGTAGAATCGAAGTCAGATCGAAGAACAGATTGATTATGGAATTGTTATGATTTTCTGATTATATTAATTGGAAATTGAACATATTTGGATTATTGACTGATTCGGGATTGTATCGGATAGTGGTTATGATTTGTAATTGATATCTGTTGATATTGTATTGACGGGGATATCGGGATTGTGCCGTTATGCTGTTAATTTTGAATTAGATTCAGATTGATCGGATTTAGTATTGAATTGGGAATGGAATGTTGATATTACTATTCTAGATATGTCATTTCAGATTGACAGAGACAGTTCTTCAAACCGAGACTACGAACGAAAGGTATAAGTCGATGTTAACCGGGAGATTAACTTGAGTCAGATTGGACTCTAGTTTTCCTAAAACCACATACTTTATTTTATTACAATTGTTTGACATTGAGATGATTAATCTATTGATTTATAGAAAGTAGAGAATAATCGATAGCTATTGAGCGAGAGTCATTGACAGAAGGGCCAAACAGTGATAGAGTGGTCATTGGCCCATTGCACATTGTCAGAGGATAGCTTTGGCGGATATGTCAAGTCTGTGGCGGATATGCCAAGACACTGGATTATTGACTTATATCAATATTGCTTAGGGGGGGATCGACTCCTATCGCTGAGATTCGATATATGTGTTAATGTTTAGGAACCGGGATCCCTAGATTAGAGATGAGTCGAGTCGGAGATGACGAGTTAGAGAGTTTTATCTATATTCACTAATGTGTCATAAATTATGATTCATGTTCTTAATACATGATTTATGCTTTTGTATATGATTTTATGCATCGCATGTATACATTGCTTATTCTGGGATTTTATTCTCACCAGAGTTATCCGGCCGTTGTCGTGTTTGTATGTGTGCATGGCAACAGGTAGGGACAGGATCAGGGTCGAGGAGATGATGAGAGATCGTGATTAGAGTGGAGACTACGGACTTTGACGTTGCTGTAGATAGGATTCAGCACTTGACATTTAGTTGTTGAACCTTAGTTTGAGTTTGATGTTTGTTGTACAAGACTTGTACTTTTATACTGATATGTATATTAGATTGAATTACATTACGTTCAGCAAATTAAAAAAAATTAGACCCAGATTAATTAATTGATCCATTTATCCCAATGACGATTAAGAAGATGATTAGCGTCCGGGTCCCCACAACAGGTGGTATCAGAGCGATAGATCCTCTAGATTGAGATAGAAGCTAGTGAGCGGGGTAGATTGAGTTTTCTTTCCTGCTTGTGATTGCTCGCATGTATTACTGCTTTAATATATGTTTACCTGAATTAGCTGATTTGATTGGTAATGTGTATTAATTGAGAATGATTCATAACCAATCTTGATCAGCAGTAAGATGATCAGAGGAGGACTGAAACGTGTTTGTCGCATTTGGTTGCTAACCCTTTTGATAATCAAATTTGCCTCACCGACGAATCCCAGAACAGGGCAGTACTTCGAATCCTCCAATGGATGTGACAGCAACACCATTGGAAACATTGCTGAAGAGATTTCAGTCGTTCCATCCACCGACTCTGAAGGGTACTGAGACTTCAGTTGATTGCGAGAGTTGGCTAGATGACATTGAGATGCTGTTTGACTCATTGGATTATACAGATGAGCGGAGAGTGAAACTGATTGGGCACCAGTTGCATGACGTTGCAAAGAACTGGTGGATTACGACAAAGAGGGCTTTGGAGCATCGAGGTACGACTATTACCTGGAATGTCTTTAAAACTGAGTTTTATCAAAGATTCTTCCCAGTATCGTACTAGGAAAGACAAGGGGGCAGAATTTGCAAATCTGAGACAGGGTCAGCTGAACATTGAGGAGTATGTGGCCAAGTTCTCTACATTGTTGCGATTTGCTCCTCATGTGGCTGAGAATGAGGAAGCTATTGCTGATCAGTTTATTAATGGTCTGAATCCTGACATTTTTACATTGGTGAACACTTGACGACCGAACAACTTTGCTGATGCCTTGAATAGAGCAAGGGGAGCCGAAGCTGGTCTGATTAGACAGAAAGGAGCTTCGTATGTCGCACCAGCATCGAGACCACAACAACCATCCTCAGCTCAGTTTCCACAACTTCCTCCCTGATTTGAGAGTGGCAATGGCAGTGGAAGGAAAGATTAGTTGAAAGCTAGAGGGATACAGTTCAAGAGATCTGGAAGCAGTTCATCTAGTTCTAGTGGCTCGAGACAGACCGGTCAGGGCCAGAGTTATACAGGAGCTTATTGCAGCACTTGTGGAGGGAGACATTGCACAGAGCAGTGCCAAGGAGTGTTTGGCATTTGCCGTTTATGCAGACAGCAGGGACATTTTGCCAGAGTTTGTCCCCAGAGAGGTTCCCAAGGATTCCAGGGAGCAGAGTCATCGGGATCAGTGGCTCAGACAGGGAGACGACCATCAGCTGTTCACTCTTTTCAGCCAGCACCATCGAACCAGTCACAGCAGAGGCCAGGAGGAAGCCATACTGTTAGCCAGCCTCCTAGACAGCAGGCCAGAGTATTTGCCTTGACAGAGTTGCAGGCTCAGGACGCACCTGATGATGTTGTTGCAGGTAACTGTTTTATTTCTGGTTATCCTGCTTATGTATTGATTGATACTGGTGCATCACATACATTTATATCTGAGAGATTTGCATTGATGCATGCATTGCATGTTGAGTCCCTAGCAGCTGTAGTATCTGTCTCTTCTCCTTTGGGGACATGTTTGATATCAGTGACATCTGTTAGATCTTGTATACTGCGGTATGATGAGCATGAGATTGAGTTAGATTGCATTGTACTTGGGTTGTCTGATTTTGTTTGTATTATCGGTATCGATATGTTGACCAAGTACAGAGCTACCGTTGATTGTTTCCATAAGATTGTTAGATTCAGACCTGAGATGGCTGAGGAGTGGAAATTTTACGGTAAGGGTTCTTGATCTAGGATTCCTTTGATAACTGCTATGTCTATGACTTGATTATTGCAGAAAGGAGCGGAGGGATTCCTTGTCTATTCAGTTGATTTACTGCAATAGAGCCCATCATTGGCTGATTTGCCAGTGGTATGCGAGTTTGCAGATGTTTTCCCCGACGAGATTCCAGGATTGCCTCCGATTCGAGAAATAGATTTCAGCATTGAATTGATGCCAGGTACAGATCCGATTTCTAGAGCTCCGTACAGAATGTCACCAATTGAATTGAAAGAATTGAAAGAGCAGTTAGAAGACTTACTGGCCAAGGGTTACATCAGACCGAGTGTTTCTCCTTGGGGTGCTCTAGTGTTGTTTGTGAAGAAGAAAGACGGTTCAATGAGACTTTGCATTGACTATAGGCAACTGAACAAGGCTACGGTAAAGAATAAATATCCATTGCCTCGTATAGATGATTTGTTTGATCAGTTGCAGGGATCATCTGTTTATTCCAAGATCGATCCGAGATCTGGATATCATCAGCTGAGAGTCAGAGATTCTTATATCTCGAAGACAGCGTTTAGAACCAGGTATGGACATTATGAGTTTATTGTCATGCCTTTCGGTTTAACAAATGCTCCAGCTGTGTTTATGGGATTAATGAACCGTGTGTTTCAGAAATATCTTGATGATTTTGTGATTATATTCATCGATGATATTTTGATTTATTCGAAGAATATGATAGAACATGCTGAACATCTGAGAACTGTGTTGAAAATTTTGAGGGCTGAGAAATTGTATGTCAAACTGTCGAAATTTGAGTTTTGGCTGAGACAGGTTGTATTTCTTGGTCACATCATATCTGGTGATGGAATTTCAGTTGATCCTAGTAAGGTTGAGGCTGTGATCAGTTGGCCGAAGACCGACATCTGTACCAGAGATACGCAGCTTTATGGGTTTGGCAGGATATTATCGCCGATTAATTAAAGATTTCTCGAGTATTGCTAAACCTATTACGCAGTTAACTCATAAGAATGCTCCATTTGTCTGGTCTGAGGAGTGTGAGTCCAATTTTGTTGAGTTAAAGGAGAGATTGACCAGTGCTCCGGTGTTGACTATTCCATCAAGTACTGGTGATTTTGTTGTATATTGTGACGCTTCTCACAGAGGGTTGGGTTGTGTGTTGATGCAGCAAGGGCATGTCATTGCCTATGCTTCGAGACAGTTGAAGCTACATGAGACTCGCTATCCAATTCATGATCTTGAATTGGCGGCCATTGTCTTTGCATTGAAGATGTGGCGACATTACCTGTACGGTGAGAAATTCGAAATCTATTCTGATCATAAAAGCTTGAAATATCTGTTTTCACAGTCTGAATTGAATATGAGACAAAGAAGATGGCTTGATTTGCTGAAGGATTTCGATTGTGAAATCAAGTACTATCCGGGAAAGTCCAATGCAGCAGCTGATGCACTGAGTTGTAAGGTATGTTCTTTGTCCTTATCGACAATAGGTGTTTCAAATTTGATAGAAGATTGTTGTTTGTCTGGATTAGCATTTGAAACAGATTGTCAGCCTCTGAGATTGTATGCTATTCAAGTCGAACCAGAGCTGATTTTGAAAATTAAAGCGGCTCAGAAAGTTGATCAGAATGTATAGAACTCAATTGAGATGGTCAGATCAGGTCATTGATCAGAGTATCAGGTACGCGATAATGTAGTGTATATGAACAATCGTATTCTTGTGCCGAATGTTTCAGAATTGAGACAGCGGATACTGGCAGAAGCACACAGCAGTCGTTTTAGCATTCATCCTGGTGTCTGAAAGATGTACAATGATTTGAAAAGACAGTTTTGGTGGAAACAGATGAAGACTGATGTTGCAAAATTTGTTTCCAAGTGTCTGAATTGCCAACAGGTGAAAGCGGAAAGAAAGAAACCAGGAGGTCTACTGCATAGTTTATCGATTCCTGAATGGAAATGGGATCACATTTCCATGGACTTCGTGACGCAGTTACCATATTTCTTCAGAGGTTGTGATGCGATTGGGTCGTGATTGACAGATTGACCAAATCAGCATGCTTCATTCCGTATCTGATGACGTACAGATATGACCAAATGACAGAAATCTATGTCAGAGAAGTGATTAGATTGCACGGAGTGCCGAAGTCGATTGTATCAGACCGTGATCCTCGGTTTACTTCGCACTTTTGACAGAGTTTGCATCATGCTCTAGTTACGAAGTTACATCTGAGTATCGCATATCATCCACAGACCGACGGACAGTCAGAGCGGACTATCCAGACACTGGAAGATATGCTGAGAGCTGTAGTGCTTGATTTTAGCACTAGTTGGCAAGATGCATTGCCACTTTGTGAGTTTTCGTACAATAGCAGCTATCAGACGAGTATTGAGATGGCTCCGTTTGAAGCATTGTACGGTAAGAAGTGCAGATCCCCTCTGTATTGGGATGATATCTCTGAGGTACCTGAGTTTGGACCTGATATGTTTAGAGATATGACATAAAAAGTGAAGCTGATTCAGAAGAGAATGAAGACAGCTCAAGACAGACAAGCCAAATATGCCAATGTTCGACGTAGACCGTTGGTATTTGAGGCAGGAGACCGAGTATTTTTAAAGATTTCACCTTTCAGTGGAGTTGTCAGATTTGGCAAGAAAGGGAAGCTGTCTCCACGATATATTGGGCCGTACGAAATTCTCGAGAAGATAGGAGATCGTGCCTATCGACTCGCATTACCGCCTTCTCTATCTGGAATACATGATGTCTTTCATGTATCTATGCTGCGGAAGTATCTCCCTGATGATTCTCACATTATTCAGCCAGACGAGGCAGAACTTGATGAATCTCTGAGTTACATCGAGAAACCAATCCAGATTATTGATTGTAAAGAAAAACAACTCAGAACGAAGATTATTCCTCTTGTGAAAGTCCAGTGGACTCGTCATGGCATTGAGGAAGCTACTTGGGAGACTGAATCAGATATGAGACAGGAATTCCCAGAGTTATTTCACTGATGTGAGTCTTTTATTTTAGCTTCTATTATATCTTCTTATCTGATATGATTTGACTGCCTACGATTTCGAGGACGAAATCATGTCTCAGAGGGGGAGAATTGTAAGGCCCGAGATTATATCATTTTAATCCGAGATTATTTAATTTACGAATTTTGGAATGATGAATTAGATTCCACGGTTTTTGTAATTAATTAGGATTGAAATGGAATTAAAAAGAGTTATTGAGGGCTGAATTGCAAATAGTGAAGAATTCAATGGCTAAAGTTGTAATATTGGAATTTGAGTGGGACACATGTCTTTCCATGCACTTAAACGTGTAAACCCATCCATCCAATTCAGATTTCCAGCAACGAGAATTGAGAGAACCATAGCCTAAACCCTCAAGCTTCTTCGTGTGTTAGAAATTTGATTTTTCAAGTACCGGCGATCTGATTTTTAATCCGAGCACAATTCTGAGATCCTCTCGCCAATAGCTACACAAGTACGTAAGTTTCATTGAGTTCTGTTATCATTTGAAATTATGATATTGGAGGAATTATTATTTGATCATTATATGGTGTTCTGGATATGTTAGACATCGTAGAATCGAAGTCAGATCGAAGAACAGATTGATTATGGAATTGTTATGATTTTCTGATTATATTAATTGGAAATTGAACAAATTTGGATTATTGACTGATTCGGGATTGTATCGGATAGTGGTTATGATTTGTAATTGATATATGTTGATATTGTATTGACGGGGATATCGGGATTGTGCCGTTATGCTGTTAATTTTGAATTAGATTCAGATTGATCGGATTTAGTATTGAATTGGGAATGGAATGTTGATATTACTATTCTCGATATGTCATTTCAGATTGACAGAGACAGTTCTTCAAACCGAGACTACGAACGAAAGGTATAAGTCGATGTTAACCGGGAGATTAACTTGAGTCAGATTGGACTCTAGTTTCCCTAAAACCACATACTTTATTTTATTACAATTGTTTGACATTGAGATGATTAATCTATTGATTTATAGAAAGTAGAGAATAACCGATAGATATTGAGCGAGAGTCATTGACAGAAGGGCCAGACAATGATAGAGTGGTCATTGGCCCATTGCACATTGTCATAGGATAGCTTTGGCGGATATGCCAAGTCTTTGGCGGATATGCCAAGACACTAGATTATTGACATATATCAATATTGTTTAGGGGCGGATCGACTCCTATCGCTGAGATTCGATATATGTGTTAATGTTCAGGAACCGAGATCCCTAGATTAGAGATGAGTCGAGTCGGAGATGACGAGTTAGAGAGTTTTATCTATATTCACTATTGTGTCATAAATTATGATTCATGTTCTTAATACATGGTTTATGCTTTTGTATATGATTTTATGCATCGCATGTATACATTGCTTATACTGGGATTTTATTCTCACCGGAGTTATCCGGCTGTTGTCGTGTTTGTATGTGTGCATGGCAAAAGGTGGGACATGATCAGGGTCGAGGAGATGATGAGAGATCGTGATTAGAGTGGAGACTACGAACTTTGACGTTGCTGTAGATAGCACTTGACATTTAGTTGTTGAACCTTAGTTTGATGTTTGTTGTACAAGACTTGTACTTTTATACTGATATGTATATTAGATTGAATTACATTACGTTCCGCAAATTTAAAAAAAAAAATTATACCCAGATTAATTAATTGATCCATTTATCCCAATGACGATTAAGAAGATGATTAGCGTCCGGGTCCCCACAATCTGACAGGACTGAAGGTGCACATAACCCGAGGACCAGCGCTAGTTTTTCCGCACTAAACTTATGTTTATGATTTTAAGTCGATGTTAAAGATATTTTTACGACTTTTATTATGATTTTGAGTTGTTTTTGAGAGGTTGATAGATTTAGCTTTATTGTAGGTTAGGGTTTGAAAACGTTTGACGATTTAGTGTTCTAAAACTATTTCCTTTAATTTTCAAGTTAGTTGGATGTTTTATTTTTAAAACGGTGCAAAATATTTTATATGGATATATATGTATTTCGGCCGACTTCTTATGAGGGAAAAAAAAATTCTAGTATTTTTTAAGAAAACGAGTAGTGGACGTTTCAGTTGGTATTAGAGCAATGTTCCTGCAAAGGGTTGTGCCACCATTAGTGCCAGGAACCTCAGTCGTTAAGCCTCAAATTTGTAAGTTTATATGCTTTATATGATTTTTACGATGATACCTGCATGATTACATGAATTATATGTTTACGTCATATGTTTAGTATCTTTTAGAGAATATATATTTTATATGCTTAAATTGCTCATAACGGATTAGAATACGATGCATGATTAGAAAACTTAGATTTAAATGCATGTTGGTTACGTTAGAATTTGGAAAACGTTCAGATATTATGCCTCCTAGACGCGCACCTGTTCTAGAAGGGCAAGCCGAGAATGTTGAGGATCGTCATGTTAATGCACCCCTGCCTCCTAATGGGGATGCTGCTACGTGTGCACTGAGGGCATGTCACGTTTTTTTGAGCAGTTTCAGTAGGCTCTTAGGCGACATCACGATGTTTATGATCAGTTTTGGAGGCTAGCGCCGAAGGAATTTTCTGGCACCACAGACCCCTTTGCTGTTGAGGCTTGGATTCGTGCACTCGAGGTGCACTTTCGCTACTTGAATATGGGAGATGTTGACCATGTGAGATGTGCCGATTACATGTTTAGGAATGATGCTTCTTTATGGTGGGAAGGAGCTGAGCATTGTCTTGACATTGCTACTCTTACGTGGACTCGATTCAAGGAGATATTTTATGAGAAGTATTTTACTGCTGATGTCCGAGGGCGATTGAAGAGGGAATTTATGACTCTCAATCAGGGAGATACTTCTGTGGCTGAGTTTGTGAAGAAGTTTGATAGAGGTTGTCACCTTGTACCCTTTATTGCTAGGGAGGGTGCTGAGAAGATGAGGCACTTTCTAGATGGTCTACTACCTGCTGTACGTCGTGACGTGATGATGATGTGTCCCTTAGATTATGATGTTGCCACTTCCTATGCATTTCAAGTTGAGCAAGCATTCAAAGAGATTGATTTTGACGTGCAGCGGAAAAGACAGCAACACCAGCAAAATTCTCAACCGAATAAGAAGCCATACATGGGGCCTCCTAAACCTCAAGGGTAGCAAAAGCCCCAATGTAAAGGTCCGTATTTCGTATTCATAATTTTGCGGAATTATTAAAATTTTTTTCTAAATAAATAAATAACTTGCCTAATTTATAAAATAAACATGTAAATAATTTTAACTTTAAAATAACAGCGGAAGTCAACATTGTATTTCAAACAACAATTTAAAAATAATCCAACATGTTAAAATCGAGTTTGAAAGATAAAAGGTGCATAAATTAAATCATGAGGTCCTCGGGTTTACTACTGCTGTCCCAAGATCGCTCATTGGTCTCCGCCCGCGGTCTCGACCTCATCAATACCTTCAACAATCAAGTCTAGTGAGTCTAAAGACTTGACATGTATATATCGTGAATAACAAGTAAATATATCATAAAATCGCATGCAACGTAAAAATAAATTATCGTAAAGCGTACGGTGAAAATCGTATCATGAATAATTATAACTACGTGCATATCTGAAAATCATACGTAAAAGCTTTGCTCAATAGAGCTCTATCATAACATATCATAATTTTTCTTGTAGAGATAATGTTTTTAAGCAAGTGGCCCATAACATAACGTGAGCGCCTGATCAGACTAAACCACAGTATACTGGGCGGTAGAGATCAATCACAGCCCTTGGACTGGATGTCCGTATCCATACATAATCATAAACCTGTCGTAAGTCACCGGGCGTAGAGGTCCTCAGTTGCGCCTACCGACTTCCAAACCCATAAACGTAAGGTGGCCACAAGACATATAGCATATATCACAAAAATAAACATTTTATATTGTTATGCAAGTAATATAATTATAACCTTATTTTTACCGGATGAGTTGGATCGTTCCCATGCTTGCTGCGACTTACTACTAATATGTGACACATGCAATAAATCTTAACTTGACAAAATTTTAACAATAGAACCAAAAACGAGACGATTCGGACCAACAACTTGATTTTTAACCATAGCTTCGTACCAACCCGAACAACCATTAAACCGACGTTTAACCATGATTAAAAATACCCCAAATATACTGAAAAATATTCATCATAACTGTAAAACACGAAAATAGGTGAAAGGAATCCAAAAACATAAAACACTCTTTCGAGAGTCATTTTGGCACCTTTAACCGTAAATTCTCGTACGACCTCTAAACTTGACCAAATCACAAACGGCCAAAAACATGACTTTCCTAACTCATTTAGGTACGGTCCAGTCCAAGGCCATGGGCTAAAAGCCAACCAAGAACTCAAACCAACCTCAGAAACCGAACTCAAAGTTGCTGTCAAGAACCGAAATTACAGCAGCAACTATGGTGTTTGTTTTGATCAATTTATGAAACTAATGGCCCTTGGGGGTTGAACCACCAACCAGAGACTCTTACCAACATCCTAAGGCATGACTTGGACCATGGCTAAGAGCTAAAAGCCAATCACAAACCAAGCCACTACCTAAGACCCTCACAGCTCCCACCCAAGAGCACCCTTTTGGGGTGTAGTGTGATGTAATGAAATATTTGATTGTCTTGTGTCGTTCCAGTGGCCATTTAATCGACCGTGGCTCGATCTAGACATGATGGAGTGTTGTATGAACCATGGCTACAGGCTAGGATCCAACCATAATCCAATCCACACCCCAAAACCGAAACACACTCACACAGGAAATGGAAAAACCGAAATATGTTCTTGTGTTGTTGCTTAAAAGTTTTGAGGGAACCATGAACCAAAACTTGAAAGGACACCTTGGTCACGTCTTAGACATGTTAAGGGAGAGTTCTAACCATAGCTACAGCCCCTAGGACAGCCAGGATTCGAACAGCCCTTAAACAACTCAATGACAGAAAATCGTGACCCAATCTGTGGCTTGTGGGAAAACATTTGCTGTCATGCTTTTGTTTGAAAGGTTTGGACCCAAATCAGTGAAACAATAACTCCCTAACACACTCTAAAACATTCCTAGAAGCAGCCATGACGTCCTGGAATCAAGCAACTCCCTGTAACAATATAAACATGTAAAACCGTGAAGCACAAAGCAAAAGAGCCAAGAAGGCTGTACAGAATTTATTTGAATGTCGCTGTCAAAATTTCGAGTTGCTGCTTGAATTATGAATATATCATGCTTTAAAATATTTATAGGACTTGATTGAAGAGAAAAGGAACAACATATACATGCCTGGAATTGTTTTGACCAAAACAAATCAATACGACGAATACGAGCGGCGGAACGGAGTTGGATTCCTCTTCTTATTTCTGCTGCTGTTCACGAATTTTATCAGCTGGTTTCTTCGGATATTTTTGAGCATATGATGGTAGGAGATGTAGGTTATGAAGGTGAATGATATAATAGGTGTTAAAGGTGCCATAATATGCATTGAGGTGGGAGTTACAAGTAAAGGAGTTGAATGGTTTTGAATTGCTTCTCATTCCTTGCTGCCGTTAATTTTTGTTTCTTATTTTTCATGCTTTACACGTTGATCTGATAGGGAAATGAGTTGAGAAGAAATGGGGTGTAATATGGTATTTGAATTAATCATAATTGATGACTTAAAGGTGGAAAATGAATACACTATAGAAGCCATTTAGGAGTGACTTGAATGGGTTTACTCCACAATTGAATTTGTTTTAAAAGGGTTGACCAATTTCCTACTAATTTTACATGGTATTTTATGGTTTAAATCTTGCATTTTAATTGTTTAAGGTTTTAAATGCCCATTATACATTTTAATGAATTTACACATTAATTTATAATAAACTCTTGCATGGCATTATATGGTTTAAAATTTAAGTATTTAAATATTATGTTTAATTTCTTGAATATATTATTACTAGATTAATTCATCCTCATTTGTTTACACATTTTAATTTAAGCTTTAATTATATATTAACATAAAGAACTTTATTTAATAATTTAGCTCTTAATTAATTTAAATAAATCCTAAAACATTCTATTTCTTTAAATTAAATTATTCCTTGACTTAAAATAAATTTAGGAATATTTTCTTATTATTAATCTTATCTTTAATCTCCAAACTCCGGCCCGGCCTCGCGTATTTATCCTGAAAAGATAAAACTAAACATCTACTTTTAAAACAATTAAAACACCTCATATATTCATAAAAATTCATTTTTAATTTAAATAGTAGCAATTATGCATGACTTATACGTAACATGATTTTCGGGTTCTACAACTCTCCCCCCTTAAAAGAATTTCGTCCCCGAAATTAAAACTTACCGAATAACTCGAGATAACGACTCTTCATCTCTGGCTCAGATTCCCACGTAGCTTCCTCCTCCGAATGATTGAGCCATTTGACTTTCACTAGCTTGACCATTTTGTTCCGAAGCTTTTTCTCCTGTCTGTCTAAAATTTGTACTGGTCTTTCCTCATAAGACAAGTTCGGAGTGAGCTGCAACGGTTCAAAGTTCAGGACATGCGATGGATTCGCCATATACTTCCTCAACATATAGACATGAAACACGTTGTGTACTCCGGCCAGATTCGGCGGAAGAGCAACACGATAAGCTAATGTCCCAACTCTGTCGAGGATCTCAAATGGTCCAATGAATCTCGGACTGAGCTTTTCTTTCTTTCCGAACCGCATGACACCTTTCATCGGTGCTATCTTCACGAAAACATGGTCACCAACAGCGAACTCTAAATCTTTCCTTCTGTGATCCGCATAACTCTTCTGTCTACTCTGAGCAGTCCTCATCCTATCACGGATCTTGACTACTACATCAGCAGCCTACTGCACAATCTCCGGACCCAATTCTGCTCTCTCCCCTACTTCATCACAATGAATAGGCGATCTACACTTATGACCGTACAGTGCTTCATATGGAGCCATACCTATAGACGACTGAAAACTGTTGTTATAGGTAAAATCCACCAACGGTAACTTTGATTCCCAACTCCCGGAGAAATCAAGAACACATGCACGGAGAAGATCCTCCAAAATCTGGATAACTCTCTCGGACTGACCATCTGTCTGTGGGTGAAAAGCCGTACTAAACAACAACTTCGTACCCATAGCTGAATGTAGACTCTTCCAAAATGATGAAGTGAGTCTAGGATCTCGGTCAGACACTATAGAAACGGGAATACCATGGAGTCTAACGATCTCCCGGATATATAACTCTGCATACTGGATCATGGAGAAAGTCGTCTTAATAGGCAAGAAATGAGCTGATTTCGTAAGACGATCGACAATCACCCATATAGCATTTGACCCTTTGACTGACTTCGGCATACCGACAACGAAGTCCATGGTGACATTTTCCCACTTCCATTCGGGAATAGGAAGAGGCTTGAGCATGCCTGCTGGTCTCTGATGCTCTGCTTTCACTAGTTGACATGTCAGACACTCGGACACAAAACGTCTGATATCCCTCTTCATTCCTGGCCACCAATATAATAACTGCAGGTCTTTGTACATCTTCGTACTCCCAGATGAATAGAGTACGACGACATATGAGCCTCAGATAAGATATCCTCTCGAATAGAATCGCCGCTAGGAACCCACATTTTGTCTCGATATCTGACAATACCGTCTCTAACTGTGTACAAGATACTGCCCTTGGCTTCATCTCTCTGTCTCCACTTAGCCAATTGCTCGTCTGCTAACTGCCCACTGCGAATACGGTCTAGAAGAGAAGACTGGATCGTCAAAGTAGATAGACGAGGAACTCTACCTCGAGGATATGTCTCTAGATCAAACCTCTGCATCTCAAACTGAAGAGGTCTCGAAACCACCAAATGACCCATCCCTGCGACTTTCCTGCTCAACGCGTCCGCAACTCCATTAGCTTTGTCAGGATGATAGCTAATATCACAGTCATAGTCCTTCACTAGCTCCAACCAACGCCTCTGTCACATATTCAACTCTTTCTGTGTAAAGAAGTATTTGAGACTTTTGTGGTCGGTAAAGATCTGGCACTTCTCTCCGTACAAATAATGTCTCCAAATCTTCAATGCAAATACTACGGCTGCCAACTCTAGATCATGGGTAGGATAATTCTTCTTATGAATCTTCAACTGACGAGAAGCATATGCTATCACCTTCCCATGCTGCATCAATACTGCGCCTAATCCAAGTTTCGAAGCATCAGTATACAGAACAAAATCTCCGGGTCCTGAAGGCATGGCCAACACTGGTGCTGAAATAAGAGCTTGCTTCAATGTATCGAAGCTCTTCTGACATTCCTCGCTCCACACATACTTAACATTCTTCTTCGTCAATGATGTGAGTGGAACTGCGATGGAGGAGAATCCCCGAATAAACTTCTGATAGTATCCTGCTAGCCCAAGGAAACTACGGATATCTGATGCATTTTGCGGCACAACCCAATCTCTGACTGCTGCAACTTTCGCCGGGTCTACCTCGATCCACTGCTAGAAACGACGTGGCCTAAGAACGCCACTTTCTCTAGCCAGAACTCGCACTTGCTGAACTTCGCGAATAGCTTATGCTTTTGTAAGGTCTGCAATACTGTGGTCAGATGTCCACTGTGATCCTCTTGATTCTTTGAGTAGATGAGAATATCATCTATGAATACTATCACGAACTGATCAAGATATGGCTGAAATACGCAATTCATGAGATCCATGAAGATCGCTGGCGCATTCGTCAAACCGAACGGCATCACAAGGAACTCGAAGTGGCCATAACAAGTCCTGAAAGCAGTCTTGAGAACATTGGCGTCTTTCACTCTCAGCTGATGATAACCAGAACGCAGATCAATCTTGGAGAATACTGAAGCTCCCTGCAACTGATCAAATAAATCTTCAATCCTCGGGAGTGGGTATTTGTTCTTCACTGTAACTCTGTTCAACTCCCGGTAATCAATGCAGAGCCTCATCGAACCATCCTTTTTCTTCACAAATAAGAACGGTGCGCCCCATGGCGAAAAGCTCGGGCGAATGAACTCCTTGTCAAGAAGTTCCTGAATCTGCTTCTTGAGTTCTGCCATCTCCATCGGTGCTAATCGATACGGTGCTTTGGAGATCGGCGTAGTACCGAGCATAAGCTCAATAGAAAATTCCACCTCTCGCACAGGTGGTAAACCAGAGACGTCATCAGGAAAAACGTCTAGAAAGTCCCGGACAATAGGAACATCGAATGCTGACTGTTTGGGCGTCTCGGGAACAGATACCAGAGTAGCTAAAAATGCTCGGCACCCTCGATGCATGAGTTTCCTAACCTGGAAATAAGGTATTATAGGCGGTAAATTAAAATACCTGTCTGGTTCGAATAAGAATTGTTCCATCCCAGGCGGTCGGACTAGAACAGATCTCTACTGGAAATCAATCAAACTATGTTCCTCAATAGCCAGTCCATCCCCAGAATTATATCAAATTTTGGCATCGGCAGAACGATAAGATTCGCATACACAAGATTACCATGAAGTTCAAGGTCTATATCTTGGATCACATTAGTAGCTGTCATCTCTTCTCCAGAAGGCAATGCTACTGAATACGCTATGTCTAGCCCAATTGTCTTGATCTTGAGAGAATTTGCAAAGGTTTCTGAAATGAACGAATGAGTAGCCCCTGAATCTATCAAGGCTTCCGTAGCTGAACCGGCTATAAAGATTCTCTCTGAAAGATTGGAATATTATGCTAAACCCAATAGTTTTACAAGAACTATGCTTATAGACATGCAAAGGTCAAAGTTCTTCTAACCTAAATTCCCGTAGCTAACACTGATTAGATCATGCAATCCTATCATAAATTCTAAGTTCAAAATCTTAACCCAAAACATTAAACTTCAAATACAACTTAAGGATTTAGGATACCTGTCATGAGCATCGTCTCCGGGTTAGTCTCCGCAGCATGGAAAAACTCTGCCTTGGGTGGGCAGATTCTTCTGAGGGGAATTCTTCAATATGTGGTCAGTACTACCACATTTGTAACACTTTCCCGAACCATACATACAAGTCCCAGCATGACGACGTGAGCACTTGGCACAGACTGGATACTCCACTGTCCTCGGGACTGCTCGTCCCTGCTGTTGCTGTTGTGGTCCTCTGTTCCTGGGTGGACCGTGGAAAGGTCTCTTATTCTGATGCTGCTGCTGAGGAGGGCGGTGTGGTGCCTGAAATGGTCGTTTACCCTGACGATCACGCTCAATATCACGCTAGTCTTGCTCTGCCGCTAGAGCTCTGGAAACAGCAACATCATAGGTAGTTGGGCCAGCCACCCTAACATCACGGCGTAAGATCGGCCGCAGACCATTCAGAAAATGCCTCAATTTGGCTCCAGCATCATTAGCAATTAGGGGTACAAAATGACATCCCCTCTCGAACTTACGGATGAACTCCGTAACAGTCAAGTCTCCCTGCCTCAGGGTCATGAACTCCGTGGTCAACCTCGAACGCACCTCTTCAGTAAAATATTTAGAGTAGAATACCTCGGTGAAGCGCGCCCAGCTCAAAGTAGTCAAATCCAAAGCCACTGATGCTCCTTCCCACCATAGGCGAGCGTCTCCTCCAAACAGATATGTAGCACATCGAACCATATCTCCATCTTCAAGCCCCATAAACTCGAAAATAACCTCAAGGGACTTAATCCAGCCCTCGGCAGCCATAGGATCGGACGTCTCTAAGAACTCCTTTGGTCGCATCTTCATGAACCGCTCATAGATAGCCTCCGGTCCCGTCTGTCTGGCTCCCACTGCATTGTTTCCCGCAAACTGTGCGAAGAACTGAGCCATCCCAGCTAGCATATGGGCATTCATGTCTGGTGTAGGGGGTGGTGGTAAATCTCTCTCCTCGTTCTCCCCTTGTCTCTGATCCTCACCGTCCTCATGACGGCGCTCATCATCACCTCTCGGGCATCCAACACGGCGTCTAGGAGGCATGCTGTTCCATAATTATAACCCATACGTAACCAACATGCATAATTCCACTATTTCTTTAAATTTAAATAAATAATGCATAATCGTAATCTTGACATAAAATCTTTCATGCAATCATGATGTAAGAATTATTTCAGGCTTTAAAATAAATGCGTAATCGTAAAACTTACAGACCGAAGACGTGACTTCATGAGCTTCTCGAGAGCAGTAGTAGTACAACCCTTTACAAGATCATAGGCTCTGATACCAACTGTAAAGGCCCGTATTTCGTATTCATAATTTTGCGGAATTATTAAAATTTTTCTAAATAAATAAATAACTTGCCCAATTTATAAAATAAACATGTAAATAATTTTAACTTTAAAATAACAGCGGAAGTCAACATTGTATTTCAAACAACAATTTAAAAATAATCCAACATGTTAAAATCGAGTTTGAATGATAAAAGGTGCATAAATTAAATCATGAGGTCCTCGGGTTTACTACTGCTGTCCCAAGATCGCTCACTGGTCTCCGCCCGCGGTCTCGACCTCATTAATACCTTCAACAATTAAGTCTAGTGAGTCTAAAGACTCGACATGTATATATCATGAATAACAAGTAAATATATCATAAAATCGCATGCAACGTAAAAATAAAGTATCGTAAAGCGTACGGTGAAAATCGTATCATGAATAATTATAACTACGTGCATATCTGAAAATCATACGTAAAAGCTTTGCTCAATAGAGCTCTGTCATAACATATCATAATTTTTCTTGTAGAGATAATGTTTCTAAGCAAGTGGCCCATAACATAACGTGAGCGCCTGATCAGACTAAATCACAGTATACTGGGAGGTAGAGATCAATCACAGCCCTTGGACTGGATGTCCGTACCCATACATAATCATAAACCGGTCATAAGTCACCGGGCGGAGAGGTCCTCGGTTGCGTCTACCGACTTCCAAACCCATAAACGTAAGGTGGCCAAAAGACATATAGCATATATCTCAAAAATAAACATTTTATATTGTTATGCAGGTAATATAATTATAACCTTATTTTTACCGGATGAGTTGGATCATTCACAGGCTTGCTGCGACTTACTACTAATATGTGACACATGCAATAAATCTTAACTTGACAAAATTTTAACAATAGAACCAAAAACGATATGATTCGGACCAACAACTTGATTTTTAACCATGGCTTTGTACCAACCCGAACCAACATTAAACCGACGTTTAACCATGATTAAAAATACCCCAAACATACGGAAAAATATGCATCATAACTGTAAAACACGAAAATAGGTGAAAGGAATCCAAAAACATAAAACACTCTTTCGAGAGTCATTTTGGCACCTTTCACCGTAAATTCTCGTACGACCTCTAAACTCGACCAAATCACAAACGACCAAAAACATGACTTTCCTAACTCATTGAGGTACGGTCCAGTCCAAGGCCATGAACTAAAAGCCAACCAAGAACTCAAACCAACCTCAGAAACCGAACTCAAAGTTGCTGTCAAGAACCGAAATTACAGCAGCAACTATGGTGTTTTTTTTTATCAAGTTATGAAACTAATGGCCCTTGGGGCTTGAACCACCAACCAAAGACTCTTACCAACATCCTAAGGCATGACTTGGACCATGGCTAAGAGCTAAAAGCCAATCACAAACCAAGCCACTACCTAAGACCCTCACAGCTCCCACCCGGGAGCACCCTTTTGGGGTGTAGTGTGATGTAATGAAATATTTGATTGTCTTGTGTCGTTCCAGTGGCCATTTAATCAACCGTGGCTCGATCTAGACATGATGGAGTGTTGTATGAACCATAGCTACAGGCTAGGAGCCAACCATAATCCAATCCACACCCCAAAACCGAAACACACTCACACAGGAAATGGCAAAACCGAAATATGTTCTTGTGTTGTTGCTTAAAGGTTTTGAGGGAACCATGAGCCAAAACTTGAAAGGAAACCTTGGTCATGTCTTAGACATGTTAAGGGAGAGTTCTAACCATAGCAACAGCTCCTAGGACAGCCAGGATTCGAACAGCCCTTAAACAACTCAATGACAGAAAATCGTGACCCAATCTGTGGCTTGTGGGAATACATTTGCTGTCATGCTTTTGTTTGAAAGGTTTGGACCCAAATCAGTGAAACAATAACTCCCGAACACACTCTAAAACATTCCTAGAAGCAGCCATGACGGCCTGGAATCGAGCAACTCCCTGTAACAATATAAACATGTAAAACCGTGAAGCACAAAGCAAAAGAGCCAAGAAGGCTGTATAGAATTTATTTGAATGTCGCTGTCAAAATTTCGAGTTGCTGCTTGAATTATGAATATATCATGCTTTAAAATATTTATAGGACTTGATTGAAGAGAAAAGGAACAACATATACATGTCTGGAATTTGTTTTGACAAAAACAAATCAATACGACGAATACGAGCGGCGGAACGGAGTTGGATTCCTCTTCTTATTTCTGCTGCTGTTCACGAATTTTAACAGCTGGTTTCTTCGGATATTTTTGAGCATATGATGTTAGGAGATGTAGGTTATGAAGGTGAATGATATAATAGGTGTTAAAGGTGCCATAATATGCATTGAGGTGGGAGTTACAAGTAAAGGAGTTGAATGGTTTTGAATTGCTTCTCATTCCTTGCTGCCGTTAATTTTTGTTTCTTATTTTTCATGCTTTACACGTTGATCTGATAGGGAATGAGTTGAGAAGAAATGGGGTGTAATATGGTATTTGAATTAATCATAATTGGTGACTTAAAGGTGGAAAATGAATACACTATAGAAGCCATTTAGGAGTGACTTGAATGGGTTTACTCCACAATTGAATTTGTTTTAAAAGGGTTGACCAATTTCCTACTAATTTTACATGGTATGTTATGGTTTAAATCTTGCATTTTAATTGTTTAAGGTTTTAAATACCCATTATACATTTTAATGAATTTACACATTAATTTATAATAAACTCTTGCATGGCATTATATGGTTTAAAATTTAAGTATTTAAATATTATGTTTAATTTCTTGAATATATTATTACTAGATTAATTCATCCTCATTTGTTTACACATTTTAATTTAAGCTTTAATTATATATTAACATAAAGAACTTTATTTAATAATTTAGCTCTTAATTAATTTAAATAAATCCTAAAACATTCTATTTCTTTAAATTAAATTATTCCTTGACTTAAAATAAATTTAGGAATATTTTCTTATTATTAATCTTATCTCTAATCTCCAAACTCCGGCCCGGCCTTGCGTATTCATCCTGAAAAGATAAAACTAAACATCTATTTTTAAAACAATTAAAACACCTCATATATTCATAAAAATTCATTTTTAATTTAAATAGTAGCAATTATGCATGACTTATACGTAATATGATTTTCGGGTTCTACACCCAAGGTCAAGTCAAGAAGCAACGGCCACCAAAGCCACCACTTCTTGGAGCACCAAAACCTGCAGAGAGGCAACCATGCAAGGAGTGCAATCACTTACATTATGGAAAATGCATGTGGGGATTTTTTAGATGCTTCATATGTAAGGAAAGGGCATAAAGCTGCTGATTGCCCGAAGAAGAATGCACCTACTGTGGGCAGAGCTTATGTTATGCATGCGGAGGAAGCTGAAGAGGAGCCAGACACGATGCTTATCACCGGTAACCTAGTTATTTAACATTTTTTATATTGCTTTTATTGCATGAAATGTTAAATTGGTTATTAGAATTGAATTGGGATCAAGATTAACCTAGTGGAAATTAGGTTGCATGCTCTACCTTAGTTGGAAATTAAGGAATGATTTTAGAAACCAAAGAAATGATATTGATTTTTGTGCCTTAATTTATGTAAAGGATGTAATAATTCCAAATAAAAGTTTTATAGCCAAAAGTTAAGGAAAATCATAATCAAGGGCTTGATTAGGAGTTTTCGAAATTTTGGAGGGTCTATTGTGCAATTTCCTAAACTTTTGGGGCAGGAATTAAATTTTCAAAAAATATAAGGACTTAATTGAAATTTCCAAAAAAAATCGGGGAACAAAATGTAATTTTCAAAAGTTTAAGGACCAAAAGTGTAATTTTTCAAATTTAAGGGACCAAAATTGTAAATTCCAAAAATTTAAGGGTCAAAATTGTAATTACTCGAAAATTTTGAAGGGATAAAAGGCAATTTTTCAAGAAATGTTAAATTCAATGCGTAATTTTCACATAACTTTGGGGAAAATAATGATAGAAATTTCTTAAGCTTCAACACCAAAAGATTTAAAAGACGTTTTTCGCCGCATGGAGGATTATCATTCTAGTGTAGCTACCTATCCACTGCTAGATTTGGGAGCTACACATTCTTTCATATCTGAAACCTTCATCAAGCAACTGAATATTATTCCTGGGGATATGGGATTGGGTTTCAAAGTTTCTATTCCTTCCGGTGACCAAATGCTCACGTCTAGAATTGTGAAGAATCTGGAGCTTCGTTTATTTAGAGATGTGATTCAGGCAGATCTTATTGTACTCCCTATGCTTGAATTTGACATCATTCTCGATATGTATTGATTATCAAAAAATGGAGCTTCGATAGATTTTCGTCAGCGATCAGTGTCTATTCGACCGCCTAGTGGTAAATCTTTTGTCTTTGAGGCGGCGAGGAACAAGAAAATGCCGCATATTATCTCTTGTCTATGTGCGAGGAAGCTTATGAGACGTGGATGCCAATTTTTTCTAGCATGTATCACTACCGCACATGCTCCTATCAGTCAGAAGTTGAAGGATGTTGAGATTGTCAGAGACTTTCCTAGTGTCTTTCTTGAGGACGTTTCTTGCATTCCACTTGATCGTGACTATACGAATACGATGATATGTGAATTTGTAAGGCCAAGGCTCAGTTGACGGGTAAGAGTGTCACTGATGTCCCTGCCGTCCAGTACTGTGATTACATGTAGATGGATCCATCGCCCCCAATAAGAATACGAAAGTCACAATTAACGATCTGAATTCAAGGAAAAGGAATAAATATACGTTTATGTTGGATATGAATATGTATATGATGAATATGAATATGTTCATGATGATATGAATATGTTTATGTTGATATGGAAAATATTTAAGTTTATGCATGATTATGAAAAGGTTATTTTACGTAAAAGTATTTTCACTGTTGCATGTGATCTATATACGTATTATTTGTTATCAAGAATATTGTGTGTTGAGGCTTTAGACTCACTAGGTGTGATTGATGCAGGTGAGCATGATATTAATGTTGAAGGAGGTCTTGATGGTTGATCTGACTGGACTGAAGGTGCACATAACCCGAGGACCAGCGCTAGTTTTTCCGCACTAGACTTATGTTTATGATTTATGATTTAAGTCGATGTTAAAGATATTTTACGACTTTTATTATGATTTTGAGTTGTTTTTGAGAGGTTGATAGATTTAGATTTATTGTTAGGTTAAGGTTTGAAAACGTTTGACGATTTGATGTTCTAAAACTATTTTATTTAATTTTCAAGTTAATTGGATGTTTTGTCTTTAAAATGGTGCAAAATATTTTATATGGATATATATGAATTTCGGCCGATTTCTTATGAGGAAAAAAAAATTTCTAATACTTTTTAAGAAAACGAGTAGTGGACGTTTCAGAACGAATAGTAACGAGATGCATAACAAAACGTATAGCAATATATATAGAAGCAAACATATAGCACTCGATCAAAATTTAAAACATTCATAAATGTTTAAAACGTCTATATAAGCCCACTTATCGTTTTTCAATGGGTGATTCGAAACTTGCTTGGATTGGACGAATCTTGACCGAACACGAACCGTATTTCGAATAAGCCTTGGATGGCACTTGGTCGAGCTTTTGGACAATGATTTTTCTAGCCTTTGGACAACACCTTGAGTCGGTTTAGTAGGACTCGGACGTGCCTAGATGCTAAACGCAATAGCCGTGACTTGCCTTCCTTGATATGGCTGAAACTTGGAGTGGGTTAGGGAGAATTTTTTGGCGCATTTATTCAGCATGTGGGATAGTATTTATAGGATGAAAATGGCTATTGAACTCCCCTCATTCAGCCAAAATTGTGGCTCATCAAGTGCCCAATAATGATGGTAGCCTCCAAGTGGTCAATATTTATCCACAACCAAGACCACCTTGGTACACTCAAGGGTCATTCCTTACATCTTAATTGTGTCCAACTTCTAACTCCTCCCATGTCTGAATTTTTGGCTCTTTTAGAACGTGGATCAATGAGCTTCCTTGGGCTAGAATCTTGCGTTCATGAGCTAGGGTTTCCTCCTTCGGTGAAGACGCTTTTATTATTGTAGTTTCACATCGCATATAGTTCTTTTGAGCTAATCCCTTGAGTTTTTTTGAGCTGCAATTTTAAGACTAAAATTGTGTTTTTTTAATTAATAATTTTGAGCTTAAATATCGAGTTTTATTGCTTACGTGATTTGCTTCAAAAATCTGGATTCACACTTCCCACCCTCCTTATTGGAAATTTTGTCCTCGAAACTTGAGTTTTCTTGATTCCAAAAGGTAGGGGTACAAGGCGCACATCTTCTCTTCCCATTCCTGTGTTGATTCTCGCTTCGTATGAATAGACCATTGTATTTTTACGTATAGAATGGTCTGGTGTTGTAGTACTTGCTTTTTGGTGTCCATTATATGATGCGACTATGATTGTTGCACTTCCAAGAGCAGGTTGTCCACAAGTAGAATAATTCGGTAAGTCCAAATATCGTATCCACATGGAAGCTAAGGTAATTACAAGTCCACTACAATGTCTTTTTGTTTTTGTTTATGTTTTTTCGTTTAATTGTTTGAATCTTTAATTGGTAATTTTTAATTGTCAAATTTTAATTTAAGTAGTTGAGATTAAAGGATCCACTCTTGGTATTTTAATAAAGTTAACATTAATGAACATTATGAAATCCACTTAATAAAATGGTTCCAATTTATTAAATAATCATATTTATATTATGTTATATATTATTATCTTATAAGTATATATACCAAAACTTATAAATGTTGTCAAGTATTTATTGTGCTATATATATTTTAAACACTAAATTAAGGTTCCCACTTTAAATGATTGGTAAAACAAAACTAACATTTAAATGGTACAAAGAAATTAATATTATGATATATGCATATATAATAAATCAAGGCATCCACTTTAAATGGTTGGTAAAACCAAACAAACATTTAAATGGTACCAAGAAATTAATATTATAATATATTCATATATAATAAATCAAGGCATCCACTTTAAATGGTTGGTAATACCAAACTAACATTTAAATGGTTCCAAGAATTTAGTGTAATATATAGCAACAATAAATCAAAACTCTCACCTTAAAGAAATAAATAAAACATAAACAATAAATAATGATTAAATAATATAAAATATATATTCTTACCTTTTAATAACCTTATTATCATGCCAAGAGTTTCACTTTATCATCTCAACTTTGGGAAGTTAGCTACTCATTATTTAAAGTGTAAAACTTTGAATATAAAATTAACATGCGAATTATATTTAAATGAAAAATAAAGAGAGAAATATTATGAGCTCAAATGTTTGTTCATAAAATGAGGAATATCCCAATACATTACAATGCACCCCTATTTATAGCCAAAATTGGGGAGACAACCACAAAAAAAAATATTATTTTTTTAAACTAAAGTCTTCATTGGTGTTCGAAGAAATTATATTTTAATACACATCACTTTTGAAAATCCTCCCCTCCGAATTTTCTTTTCCACATAAAACAAAACATGTAGATAATTGAGTTGTTTGAATTGTGGTATTTTTTTTCACCATTTGACCAAGTATTTTGAGAGATATGGTCAAAATGCTAGAGCATGATAAAACTGCCACACCTTTGGTAACTTTATTTGTTGCTTAATTTGATCCCAATTGTGAGAAGATTTTTATCTCATGCTTGTCACCAATATTGTAGATATTATCATCGACTTTCTACAGGTTCAAGAATCATCTTAATCTCATTTGCAACGTCAAAGTTATTCTTGTTTTATCGAACATGTAAAAATAGTAAAAACTTATAATTACACAACAACTTATATTTTATACAATTTATTATAAAACATATAATATTTAAACATTTAATAAAACAAAAATTATAAATTTATATTATAAAACATTTAATTAAAATACAATTTTTTTATTTTTATCACACTCTCCAACCAGCTTATTGCTAGTCCCTAGCAATTTAAGCGTTAATATCAACACAAAACATATTGATTAATTTAAATAGAAATGTAATCGGAACTATCCAAGTGTTTAAAATAAATTTGAAAACTGTCAAAGTTATAGCAAGATCATTATAATTATAATTTATGAAATAATCTGAACTGATCAATTCAAAGTTTATTTTCATGTAGTTAAATGTAAATGGTCTTCAGAAGTTCCTATTAAGAGTCTCAACTCCATATCTTCACAGGTTAATAAATGTTTCAATTTATGGGAACGATTTCTCTCATGGAGTTGGAATACAGATAAATGCTCAGGAAAATGGTTTACAGAATGCAGACAGACAAACGAGCCAAACTAATCAAAAGATAGGAAATCCATTGGTTCAAAATCCAGTTGTTCTTATTATATATTTTTTCCTGATTTTTTTTACGTCATGGAATCTGACTAAGTTTATGCTTCTTGACCACATATTTATTTAATTTGTACAATATATTTCTCTCTTTCTTTCTTTTTTTATTTTTATTTTTATGAGAGATAAATGGGTCGTGGGATATAACTTAAAAATTACATACATCTTCAACATTTTTTTCTCTTTTTTCTTTTTCAGGAAATATCATTTTTTTTTTCAAAATAAGAACTCAAGATCTAAACAATAGATAGCCTCTCTGATGATCAATAAAGGCTCGCAAGATGTTTTCTTAATCCTCTCCACTCACTCACAAAATATGTATGAGTTTAAAATTTTAAGCACTCTTATCAGGTATATCTTAGGCCATATATTTTAATAACTGATTTTATCACAATGGTTAATCATTCAAAAAGATTTCATAAATCATATTTTTATAGTGATCAGAATATTAAAATTGACTTTTTTTTTCAAATAAAAATTTAAACATCGTTAGATAGATTAATACATTTTCTAATTTAAATCTTTCAAACATGTAATGTAATGATATTTTTGCAAAAATTATTAAGATACAAACAATAAACATGGTTTTATTTTAAAATAATATTTTTATATATTTTTTTTAAATTTTTTTTAAGTTTGTTCTCCTCCCAATTTGAATATGACATTGTCCCTAATGTCAAAATAACTATTAATAAGGAGTACATAATGAAAAAGATATCACCTGAATTTTTATTGAAGATAACAAACTGAAACAAACGCAAACCAATCCACGACTTTTGAATCAATGATCCAACTTTCTTTTCTTACTGCTTGATTGCGACCAATTGATCTTTGTTATCATCGGATCAGGCTTATAAACAAAAGCTTCCAAAATCATCAATTAATTGGTCAGCAGTCGAAGCAGAGACGAGCATCCTTTGTGAATTTTCTGAAATGAAATTCTGTTCCACAGCTTTATTAATAAATGGCAACAAACTGTCATAATAATTATTGATATTCAAGAAGCCCACATGTTTATTATGGATATTAAGTTGTGCCCAAGAAACAGTGTGAAAATTTTCTTCTAATGTACCAAAACCACCTGGTAGTGCGATAAAAGCATCAAAATTTTCAATCATTTTGGTGATTTTTTCATACATAGAATAAACTTTTAATTCCTCCCCAATCGTAACTCCTGTAATATTTCCTTCAGCTAAAGCTGTAGGAATAATAACGAAAACCTGACTATCTCCAAGATGAGCAGATGTGGAAACAGATCCCATTAACCCAATATTACCTCCCCATATACCAAGTGAATTTTTCTCTCAGCCAATATCTTTCCAAGATTATTCGCTGTTTCTACAAACACTACATTTTTTCCAGGACTCGATCCACAAAATACACAAATATTTTTCAATGTTTGTGCAGAGGATCCAGCCATGTTTTTACTTTCTTTTTGGTCTGCGAAAATAGAGAAAAAGATGAGAGATTTTATAGGGGTAATATGTTATCATGACAAAACTATGGGTCACAGCTGTAAACAGAATAAACAATAAAACAATAATGACACACATCCATATAAACAGTAGTGTGATTGTGGCTCACAATTTTCCTCCGGTTTTACGTCCTGAAATGGCTCAACACCTTCTATGAGTCGAGGATATGCTTCCCATCCAATTTTCTTATAAATTGGCAAACAAGGTATTTTTTAGTCAGATTCCCAAGACTATTACGCTCATCTTGGAATTGTCTCCATAAACGGAGAAGTTCAATATGCACGTGTCGAATAGAATGTGTCTAAAGAGTCAATAAGATGTTATCTAAAGACTCCTTACCCAGCCCATTCTTAATGAAACTAATTTTATCTTCTCTGTTATTGGAAACAAATCCCAAAGATCTGCATCGTTTGTCACAAGTCCATCTTGCACACTTATGACAAACCCCTAACCTTTTGGCCCTTCGTTTTTTCGCATAAGTGCTTTTTCCTAATCCAGGCAAATACCGAATGAGCAATGATTGCGGAACTTCTCCTCCTAATCGGACCTTAGCATCTATTACAAGACGAATATCTTCTAGAATTCCTTTTTGCATTAGCAATCTCAATCTTTTACACCTACCTGCACAAATTTTTCTTAGAACATTTTCAGAAACAGAAGGAAAATATTTACAAATTTTTGAGAGAATTTCATCCATTTTGAAAAGAAAATAATTTTTTTTAATTTTTGTATCAGCAATTGTGGGAAACTGATTTAACCGACTATGAGAGTCACGGAGTACCGTTATCCGCCATTTAATCGGGGAAAAAAGATTAAGGAAACCTCAAATAAAAACAAATAAAAGTAAATACAACAAAAAAAAAAAATCAAGGATCAGAAAGGGAAATAAACTCTTCTTGAAAGATTTCATTTTCTAAAAATGGTTTAAGACTTAGTCCATTTACTTTAAAAAATCACCATTTTTAGGATTTTCAATACCCACAGCTCCATAAGGATACACATGCTTTACAACATATGTGCATGTCCATCTTGATCGTAATTTTCCTGGAAATATGTGAAGTCGAGAATTATAAAGCAAAATTTTTTTACCAATCTCAAAAGATTTTCTAAGAATTGTTTTATTATGAAATGATTTGATTTTTGCTTTATTAATCCTTGAATTCTCATACGCGTCATTTCTGAGTTCATCAAGTTCATTAAGTTGCAATTTGCACAATTTGTTGCAACCATCCATGCTTGAATTAAAAGTTTTGATCGCCCAATAAGCTTTATGTTCCAATTCCACAGGCAAATGACAATGTTTTTCGTAAACCAACCTATAGGGAGACATATTCAATGATGTTTTAAAAGATGTTCGATATGCCCAAAGTGCATCATTAAGTCGCAGAAACCAATCTTTTCCTTTGGGTTAAAAGTTTTTTTCAAAATTTTCTTTATCTCTTTATTAGCTAATTCAACCTGTCCATTTGTTTGAGGATGATAAGGAGTAGTTACTTTGTGAGTAATACCATATTTTTTCATTAATGAAGCAAAAGGCTTATTAACAAAGTGAATTCCACCATCACTTATCATGGCACGAGGAATTCCAAATCTGCTAAAAATATTTTTTTTCAAAAATTTGATGACTATTTTATGATCATTTGTTTGACATGGAATTGCCTCTATCCATTTAGAAACATAATTAACTACAACTAAAATATACAAGTATCCAAACAACAGTGGAAAAGGTCCCATAAAATCAATTACCCAACAGTCAAAGATTTCAATTTCAATGATATGATTCAAAGACATCATGTTTGTTTTGAAATCGCACCCAATTTTCGACAATTTTCACAGATCTTGCAGATTTCGTGGGTATCTTTAAACAAAGTGGGCCAATAAAATCCACATTGCAAGATTTTTGCAGCCGTTGTCTTTGAAGAAAAATGTCCTCTGCATGCTTCTGATTGACAAAATTAATGACACTACTTACCTCATTGTCGGGTATGCAACGTCGAAAAATTTGATCTGTACAATACTTGAACAGATACGGATCATCCCAATAAAAGTTTTTTACCTCATTCAAAAATTTTCTTTTATCTTGGGAACTCCATTGCGATGGAATTTTTTCTGTCACAAGAAAATTTACTATGTTAGCAAACCAAGGTGTAGTAATAACTAAAAATAGAAGTTCATCAGGAAAATTATCGTTAATTTGTGTCATTTCACAAGATGATCATGTTACTAGTCTCATTAAATGATCGGCTACGATATTCTCGGTTCCTTTTTTTATCTTTGATCACAATGTCAAATTCTTGGAACAACAAAATCCATCGTATCAGTCGTGGCTTTGCATCCTGTTTGGTCAACAAATATCTAATAACAAAATGATCAGTAAACACAATAGTTTTTGATCCAATCAAATAAGAAAGAAATTTATCTAATGCAAATATTACAGCAAGTAGTTCTTTTTCAGTTGTGGAGTAATTCATTTGAGCATTGTTTAAAGTTCTACTTGCATAATATATCACATAAGGCTTACCGTTTCTTCTTTGACCTAATACTGCACCGACTGCATAATCACTCGCGTTGCACGTGATTTCAAATGGTAAAGACCAATCAGGAGGTTTCATGATAGGAGCTGATGTTAAATGTCGAATGATTTTATCAAAAGCATTTTGACATTCTTGAGTCCACTCAAATGCAGTGTCTTTTGTTAAGAGGTTACAAATGGGTTTAGAGATTGAACTAAAGTCCTTTATAAACCTCATATAAAATCCAGCATATCCCAAAAATGAGAGAATTTCTTTAATGGTTTTTGGAGGGGGTAAATTGACAATGACATAAACTTTGGCTTTATCACTTCAATTCCATGAGATGACACAACATGTCCCAAAACAATCACAGAAGTAATCATGTAATGACATTTTTCCCAATTTAAAATAAGAGCTTTTTCCTCGCATCTTTTTAAAACTTTTTTCAAATTTTCAAGACAATTATCAAATGTATTCCCAAAAACAGTTAGATCATCCATGAAAATCTCCAAACAATTTTCAACCATGTCGCTAAAAATGCTTAGCATACATCTTTGAAATGTTGCAGGGGCATTGCATAATCCAAATGGCATCCTTCTGAATGCAAATGTTCCAAAAAGACATGTGAATGTAGTTTTATCTTGATCTTCGAGTGCAATGAGAATTTGATAATAGCCTGAATATCCATCAAGAAATCAGTAGTAGGGACGACCTGCTACTCTTTCTAAAATTTGATTCAAAAATGGTAATGAAAAATGATCTTTTCTAGTGGCGTCATTTAATTTTCTATAATCAATACACATCCACCAACTAGATGGGACTCGACTTGTTAACAATTCACCTTTTTCATTTTTTATCCTTGTGACGCCAGATTTTTTTGGAACTACTTGTGTTGGGCTTACCCACATACTATCAGAAATAGGGTAGATAATCCCAACATCAAGTAGTTTGAGAACTTCAGTTTTCACAACGTCTTTCATGTGTGGATTTAATCTCCTTTGTGGTTGTTGAGATGTTTTAGCATTTTCTTCTAAATGAATTTTTGAGTGCAAATTAGTGGATTAATGCCCTTGAGATCTTTTAGTGTCCAAACAATTGCATTTTTATGTCTTTTAAGCATATCAACTAATTTACCTTCTTGATCACTTGCTAGTTTGGAAGAAATTACCATCGAATATGTTTCATCTTCTCCAAGAAATGCATACTTCAATTCTCCTGGCAAGGGTTTTAACTCCAATATGGGTGGTTCGTCTTTGTTCTCATATTTTTCCTCAAATTCTTTCTCTGATCCTTGTAACGAGTGATACCTGATAAAATCATGAAGATCAATTTCAATATTTTCTTTAACAGTTTCAATTGAAAAATATCTAATTGGTCACGAGTACTGCCTTCTTGAATGTTTTCTTCCACAAAAGTTTCAATAAGATTTTTATCTTCACTTTCATCTCCTTTGTCATGTGGTTGCTTACAAAGATTAAAAACATTAAGCTCCGAGGTCATGTTATCAAATGAAAACTTCATTATTCCATTCCTGCAATTCAAAGAGCATTATAAGTTGCTAAAAATGGATGACCCAAAATTACAGGAATTACATTACAAGATTCGATAGGTTTTGTACCTAAAACAATGAAATCGACAGGATATACAAAGTTATCAACTTGGACCAACACGTCTTCTACCATACCTCTTGGCACTTTAACAGATCTATCGGCAAGTAAAAGTGTTACCGAAGTCAGTTTTAACTCGCCTAGATTGAGTTCTTGATAAACTGAATATGGAAGTAAATTCACACTAGCTCCAAGATCAAGCAAGGCTTTTTTAATCTTTCGTTCTCCAATAATACATGAAATAGTAGGACAACCAGGGTCTTTGTATTTCAAAGTATTATTATTTTGAATGATTGCATTTACTTGTTCGGCTAAAAATACTTTCTTGTTCACATTCAATTTTCTTTTCACAATGCACAAGTCTTTCAAAAATTTGGCATATGATGGTACCTGCTTTATTGCATCTAATAAAGGAATATTAACTTTCACTTGTTTAAAAATATCATATATATCAGAATTAAAATTTGATTTTTTTGTATTTTTCAATGCACGAGGGAATGGTGGTGACACTGTCTGTTGATCCTCCTCTTCGCAAGTTATGGGTTCCACTTCCTTACCTTTTGGAGTTGATTTATCATAATCTTTACAAGGTTCAAGAATGAATTTTTCCACAACCTTACCACTGCGAAGGGTAATAACAGATTTTACCTGATCCATTGGTTGAGTTCCAGAAGTTCCAGTTTGTGAATGATGATCCTTGGGATTAGGCTGTGGTTGTGAAGGAAATTTACCTTTTTCATGAACATTAAGTGCAGATGCAAATTTAGCAAGAGTATTTTTCAAATCTGTCATGGTTTGAGCAGTTTGAGTATTGATAGACTCTTGCTTTGCAATGAAAGAATTCAATATATCTTCCAAGTTCCTTTTAGGTGGAGGAACATAATGTGCATAATTTTGAAAATTTTGTTGATTTTGGAAATGTGGTTGTGAAAATTGTGCAGCATTTTCATTCCTCCAAATAAAATTTGGATGATTTCGCCAACTTGGATTGTAATTTTGAGAAAATGGTTCAAAATTTGACCTTTTCAAATTGTTCAAAACATTGACTTGTTCATGGAGACATTCTTTAAAAGAGGGCAAAGTGGGACAATCTTTTGTAGAATAATCACTTGTATCACAGATGTGACACACAATTTCTTGAACAGATTTTAATTGACCATTCTTTTTCAATTCAAGTGCCTCAACTTTTCTTGCCAAAGAGGTAAATCTAGCTTGGAGATCATGTTCATCTTTGAGGGTGTACATACCTCCACCAGATGTGGGAGATTGAATCTTGTTTGATGGTTCGATTGTACCTATAGTGTCCCAATTTTTTTCAGCTAATGTTCCATTACACATAAATTCAACCATTTGCCTATCTTTAGGTGTTAAGCCTTCAAAAAACTGAGAAACAACTCTGTAAATTTCAAAACCATGATGTGGACAAAGATTAAGCAATTCTTTGTATCTGTCCCAACACTGATAAAAAGTTTCTTCTTGTTTTTGAGTGAAGGTGATGATTTTTCTTTTGAAAGAATTTGTTCTATGAGATGGAAAAAACTTTTTCAAAAATTGTTGTTGCAATTCATCCCAAGTTCGAATGGATCCCGATTCTAAGATTTTGTAGCCAAGTTTTAGCTTTATCTTTTAAAGAAAAAGGAAAAAGCTTAAGTCGAATGGTGTTCATGCTAAAATTTAGATCATTATATGTGTTGCACACTTCTTCAAACTCTCGTAAATGCATGTATGGATATTCAGAATCTAAGCCATGAAAGTTAGGTAAAAGTTGGATAATACCAGGCTTAGAATTGAAATGAGATTCATCAGGGGGAAAAACTAGACATGAAGGTGCACTAGTACGTGTAGGATTCATGTGATCTCTAAGTGTTCTTCGTCTATCATGATCATGTTGAGATTGAATTTCATCTTCATTTTCTTGGATGGGTTCTTCCGCCATGTTTTGTAAAAGTAAAGGGTTATTTCGAATGAGTCGACCACTAAGTGTACGTGACCAAATGCTCATGCAAATGCAAAAGAAAAACACACAAAAGCAATAAAAATTCAAAGAAAGAAAAACAAACTATAAACAAAATAAATTAGACTTGAAATTAAATTATACTTCTCCGGCAACGACACCCAAAACTTGATGCGACTTTGATTGTTGCACTCCCAAGAGCAGGTTGTCCACAAGTAGTATAATTCGGTGAGTCCGAATATCGTATCCATAGGAAGCTAAGGTAATTACAAGTCCACTACAATGTCTTTTTGTTTTTGTTTATGTTTTTTCGTTTAATTGTTTGAATCTTTAATTGTTAATTTTTAATTGTAAAATTTTAATTTAAGTAGTTGAGATTAAGGATCCACTCTTGATATTTTAATAAAGTTAACATTAATGAACATTATTGAAATCCAATTAATAAAATGGTTCCCATATATTAAATAATCATATGTATTATGTTATATATTATTATCTTATAAGTATATATACCAAAAATTATAAATATTGTCAAGTATTTATTGTGCTATATATATATTTGTAAACACTAAATCAAGGTTCCCACTTTAATTGGTTGGTAAAACCAAACTAACATTTAAATGGTACCAAGAAATTAATATTATGATATATTCATATATAATAAATCAAGACATCCACTTTAAATGGTTGGTAAAACCAAACAAACATTTAAATGGTACCAAGAAATTAATATTATGATATATTCATATATAATAAATCAAGACATCCACTTTAAATGATTGGTAATACCAAACTAACATTTATAATGTTCCAAGAATTTGGTGTAATATATAGAAACAATAAATCAAAACTCCCACTTATAAGTAGGGTATAATAATGCTTAAAGAAATAAATAAAACATAAATAATAAATAATGATTAAATAATATAAAATATAGATTCTTACCTTTTAATTACCTTATTGTCATGCCAAGAGTTTCTCCTTTTCATCTCAACTTTGGGAAGTTAGCTACTCATTATTCAAAGTGTAAAACTTTGAATATGAAATTAACATGCTAATTATATTTAAATGAAGAAATAAAAGAAAAACAAAGAGAGAAATAATATGAACTCAAAGATTTGTTCATAAAATGAGGGATATCCCAATACATTACAATGCACCCCTATTTATAGCCAAAATTGGGGAGACAACTACAAAAAAAATATTATTTTTTTACACAAAAGTCTTCATTGGTGTTCCAAGAAATTATATTTTAATACACATCACTTTTGAAAATCTTCCCATCCGAATTTTCTTTTCCACATAAAACAAAACATGTAGATAATTGAGTTGTTTGAATTGTGGTATTTTTTTTTCACGATTTGACGAAGTAATTTGAGAGATGTGTCAAAATACTAGAGCATGGTAAAACTGTCACTCCTTTGGTAACTTTATTTGTTGCTTAATTTGATCCCAATTGTGAGAAAATTTTTATCTCATGCTTGTCACTAATATTGTAGATATTATCATCAACTCTCTACAGGTCCAAGAATCATCTTAATCTCATTTGCAACGCCACGGTTATTCTTGTTTTATCGAACCTGTAAAAGTAGTAAAAACTTGTAATTACACAACAACTTATATTTTATACAATTTATTATAAAACATATAATATTTAAACATTTTATAAAACAAAAACTATAAATTTATATTATAAAACATTTAATTAATATACAATTTTTTATCTTTATCATTATACAGATAGGGACCTCTTCATATTTCAGTTCCTCATTCTGGTTGCGGTCTTTTAGCAATGGTGCGAATTCGAGAACATGACTCATGTCGAGAATGTATCTTCTTAGTTATGAAACGTGGAACACGTTGTGGACTCTTGACATGTCTAGTGGTAAAGCTAATCGATAAGCTAAGGTTCCGACCTTTTCAAAGATTTCGAAGGGTCAGACATACCTTGGTTTTAATTTTCCCGATTGTTTGAAGCGGATAAATCCCTTTACAGGTGAAACTTTGACATAAGACTTTTCACCGACTTCAAACTCCAACGGCCTTCTCTTCAAGTTAGCCTACCTATTTTGTCTGTCTTGCACTGCTTTGAGTTTTTCTCTGATGATAACTACTTTCTCAACAGTTATATTTGTACTAGATCAGGTCCTGTGATGGATTTTTCTCCGATTTAATCCCAGTACAGTGGCGACCTACACTTTCATCCATAAAGCACTTCATAAGGAGCCATTTCGATACTACTGTGGTAGCTGTTATTATTAGAAAAATCTATCAAGGATAGATGTTCACTCCAATTCTCACTGAAATCTAGTGAACACTCCCTTAGCATGTTTTCTAGGGTTTGAATTGTTCTTTCAGTTTGGCTATCTGTTTGAGAGTGATAGGCCGTGCTGAGGGTGATCTTGGTCCCCATGGATTCTTGGAAGCTTTTCTAGAACCAGGACACAATTCTTGGGTCTCTGTCGTATATTATGATGGTTGGAACACCATGCAATCTCACTATGTGGTCCATGTACAGGGTGGCTAGTTTATCCAGGTTGTAGTTCATTCGAACCGATAGAAAGTGTGCAAATTTGGTTTGTCGATCAATGTTAACCCATATTCTATCATGATGTTGTCTTGATTTTGGTAATCCTATCAAAAAGTCCGATGTTCGGCTTTGACCTATTGACATATTTGACATCTAGAGACAAATCAGCTACATCATTCTTCATTCCATTCCACCAGTAATTTTGTTCCAAATCTCGGTACATCTTGGTGCTCTCAGGGTGGACTGAAACTTTTTCCTTGTGTGCCTTGGACATCACTACATGTTGTCGATGTTTGAAACGCACGAACAACATTTCAACCATAGGACATCTTTTTCATCAGTTTGAAATTCTTGGGCTTTTCCTACTTGGAGTTGTTCCTTAATTTTTTTTATGGAAGGTTCTTGATTTTGATTCAGTTTGATGGTTTCTTGAAGACATGGTTGGGCTAAAAGAGATGATAAGTTTATTTTTCCCATGTCTCTCCGGTTTAAATCATCAGCTATCTTATTTGTATTTTCTGGATGGTAGTTGATTGTTAAATCATAATCATTCAAGAGTTCGATCCACCACATCTGCCTCATGTTTAGTTCTTTTTGTGTGAATAAGTATTTGATGCTCTAGTGATAAATAAATATTTCACATTTATCAACATATAGATTGTACCTCCATATTTTTAGTGCAAACATAATTGCTGTCGACTGAAGGTCATGAGTTGGATAATTCTACTCACAAGGTAAGTAATCACTTGACCATCATGCATAAGCACACACCCAATCCCCTTTTCGATGCATCACTATAGATTGTGAAGTCCTTGCCATCTTCGATGAGTACTAGTACCGGTGTAGATGCAAGTTTCTTTTCCAGAATCTGAAAAATCTTCAGCATTCTTGGCTCCAATTAAATCTAGAGTTTTTCTGTGTGAGTTTAGTGAGAGGCATGACTATTGAAAAAAAATCCTTCAATGAATTTCCTGTAATAACCAGCTAAACCCAAAAAGCTTCGAATTTCATTTACTGACTTTGGTCGAGGCCGGTCCATAATCGCCTCTACTTTCTTGGGGTCTATTGAAATGCCTAGTTCAGAGATTATATGACCCAAGAAGGCGACACTTGTTCCAAAATTCATATTTCTTAAATTTGGCATACAATTATTTTCTTTGAGTGTCTGTAGAGTGAGACAGAGATGTTCTTTGTGATCTTCCTTGCTCGATGAGTACACAAGGACTTCGTTTATAATTACAACCACGAACCTGTTGAGGTATGGTTTGAAGAATCTGTTCATGCGGTATAGGAATGCTGCTGGAGGGTTGGTCAAGCCAAACGACATTAACGTGAACTCATAGTACCCATATCTTGTCCTGAAGACTGTTTTAGGAATATCCTCTGCCTTGACCTTCAGTTGATGGTAACCTAACCTCAGATCAAGCTTTGAAAAAACCTTGGTACTTGCTTCAACGTCGTTTTCATTGTTCATTTCTTCATGAGTTATGGAAAATACTCAAGCATTGAGTTTGTTTTCTCTTTGCTTTGGGTTTCCGTGTTTTGCTTAGGTCCTTTCAACTTGTTTTCCGGACAATCAGGGATCCGACGTCCTAATTTCCCACGTTTGAAACAAGCACTAGCCTTCCTATATCATCCTCACAAGTTCCATAGGTTGCAGTTAGGAAAAGGCATTATTTCTTTGTTGATGGGGGTGGAAAAGATTCTTTCGATGGCTCACTCGAATGTTTGGGTCTTTTGAAACTCTGTCCACCACGGGAAGACTGACCAACCAAAGGACATTTGTGTTTAACATCTTCTTCTCGACGCTTGATGTTTGTTTCAGCGCTCGTGGCTTCTCCCATTAAGTCAGCAAAATTAGTGGGTTTGTAAACAGCTAAGGCCGATTGGATTCGACTGCTTAGGTTTTTCTTGAAACGATGTATCTTCAAAGTCTGATATGCCATAATGGTTGGGACATAAGTATTGATGTCATTGAATTTTGATATATACTCCATCACTTTCATATCTGAAGTCTGGTTA
Source organism: Primulina tabacum (assembly GCF_025594145.1). Classification (NCBI taxonomy): domain Eukaryota; kingdom Viridiplantae; phylum Streptophyta; class Magnoliopsida; order Lamiales; family Gesneriaceae; genus Primulina; species Primulina tabacum. Next base: position 22,412,784 of record NC_134556.1, on the reverse strand, counting down.
AAGCCCTCCAATTCACTTAGCTTTTGCAAACAGAATTATGCTAGATAGTACTGCTTCAAGATTTCTCTTTGGAATATTTTCCATTTAATTTTTCATGCATCAGCTAAGGCTCGTGAGAGGGTTTCCCACCATTTGCGTTCTCGGTCTTCGAGGAACGACACCACCACTTCTACTCTAAGCTCTTCGAGGACTTCCAGTAGATGAAGTGTGTTTTCCACATTCTTGAGCCAATTATGACCAAATTCTGGATCCGGTTTTCCGTCATAGGTTGGGACTCGATTTCTTCGAAGGGACTCATAGTGGTATTTAATTCCATATGGATGAGGTTTCGGTGGTTGGTTGGTTGGAACTGGAGTTTGGGTTCACAAACACTTGTAGCATTGCAATTGTCATCATGTCTTCTTGGCTAATGTTAACTCTTGGTGGTTGAGTGGAGGTAGATTCTCATTTTCTCCTCCTTGCGATTGGCGTGACATGGTTACGATTTTTTCTTAGTGGTCTGCCTGCCATTTCCTACATAAATCGAATAACAAGACACAAAATCAGAAAAAAGGCAAAAATATCAAAGTTACTATATCAGACAAATAAATTATTTGGATAAAAAAAATTCGTGGGATTTTTCAAAATTGGAAATTTAAGAATTTTTTTGCATTGAATGAGAATATAGAATAATGGACGAGATTGAATTTTGAGATATATATGCAAAGATATAGGTCGTTCAAATATACTTGCAAATGCGATAGCTCGACTTTGAAAATTTAAACAATGGGAGATGAGTTTGATTTGTCGGAATGATTTGGATATGGAGGAATGAGTTCTTTTTGGCGGCTCTAATACCACTTAATGTCATGCCTCGAGATCGAAGTGTCGGTGAAATCCGGCATTGTTAATCAAATGAATTGGAAACAATAAGCCTCTTAGCAAAGAGTCAAAACAAATCTAATTCATAAAAATTCAAATAGTGCGAAAGCTGTTTCTTACAAAAGAAAGCACAAAAATGCTGAAACTGATACGAATAACTAATAATCTTGCACTCAAGGACTTGGTCTTCTTGTTTCTATCGTTCTTCACCAGCCCCAGAATTGCACCTGTTCCCTTTCTTCCACTTGTCCCTTAGTATCATCTGGGGAGGGACGTAAGGGGGTGAGCATTTTGAAAAACACTCAGTAAGTAGGGGCCGATCGAATATAAAAAAAAATATTAAACATATTTTAAAATGACTTTTGGACATAACACAATTCAACATAATTGAATACACAGAATGAAGAACTAAATGGACCAGACATAGAGCATGTCAAAAATCTTATCAGATCAAAACGGAAACTTATTAGATCTTATCAGACAGAACACATTATAAGATCATTAGCTATCCTTGATCTTGGGCTCTCTTTGGGGTCTTCTCCTGTAAATGGGCTCTCTCTCAGGCCTTTTCTCGCATCCGAGCTCTCTCTAGGGCCTTCTCCCATAGACATGCTCTCTCTGGATCCTTTTCCCTCACATGCTTTCCTGATGCACCATTATTCGAACCATAAAATTATCATTTGGGACGAAGCAGAAAGATCGAACAAAGCGAATTGGAATAAAAAGGACTAAACGAATCGTAACAAGATGAATAACAAACCATATAACAATATATACCAAAGAAAACAAATAGCACTCGATCAAAATTTAAAACATACATAAATGTTTAAAACGTATATAGAAGTCCATTTACCGTTTTTCTATGGGTGATTCGAAACTCGATTGGATTGGATGAATCTTGACCAAACACGAATCGTATTTCAAACAAGCCTTGGATGAACTTGGTTGAGATTTTGGAAAACAATTTTTGAGCCTTCGGACAACAACTTGAGTCAGTTTAGCAGCACTCAGATGTGCCAAGATGATGAACGCAATAGCCGCGACTTGTTTTCCTTCTCTTCCTTGATATAACCGAAACTTGGAGTGGATTTGGGAGAATTTTTTGGCACATTTCTTCAGCATGTGGGGTGGTATTTATAGGGTGAAAATAGCTGCTGAACTCCCCTCATTCGGCCAAAATTTTGGCCCTACAAGTGTCCAAGAATGATGGTTCAAGTAGCATACAAGTGGTCAAAGTTTATTCATAAGCAAGGGTCACCTTGGTGCACTCAAGGGTCATTCCTTGGTGCACTGAAGGGTAATTCCTTACATCTTAATTGTGTCCAACTTCTAAAGTAGAGATCATGGGCCGTTAGGCTAAACCAACATGAGCCTTAACCCATACCCATGTACCACTACTGGTCATGGGTCGTTAGGATGGTCCAGCGTGAGCCGTAGCCCATGCCCATGCACCGTCACACATAGAATATTCCACTCCTAAAAATTGGTTTCTTTCGCCTCTCCAAACACTTGAATCCAAGACCTCCAGGCTTAAGTATCTAGATTCTTAAAGTGTGATATGATTGATTAACGTATCAAGAGTGTTTAGAAGGGGGGATTGAATAAACACTTACAATTAAAACTGATCTTTTCGAATTTTGAGTTCAGTTTGGTGAAAAACTAATTCTCGGAATCTTGTTGGTCAATGACAATCAGTTAAACTAAAGTAGTTGCGGAAACTAACTGACTGAAAGATAGAATACGAAAATAAAATACACAAGGATTGTTTCTGGATGTTCGGAGATTTCAATTACTCCTACGTCACCCCTTCTATCTCAAGGATAGGATTTCCACTAAAAGACTTTGATCGAATACAAAATTTGTACTGACCCACTTCAGTTTGGACTTACCACAGCCAAAAACTGAAACTCTTAGTATTACAAAATGTTCTCAGTGCGTAACTGATCTTAGCACTATCGAATTTAACGAATATTACAAAGTGCTAGTGAGCTCAAATTGTAGCCTTGACTGCTACGAATAAATCAAGTAAGAGTGAGCTAAGATTTTGGCAGAGTAACAACAAGCTTTGAATAGAGTGATCTCCTCCCTTTTTCAGCTGTTTTTCTGTCATATTTATAAGTTTTCCTTCCAACGGTAACTTGAGATATATTTGAATCTTTGTATCCGTTGACTGCCACTTCATTTTTGTTTGCTTAATTTATTGTAATGCAGCGTCTTAACTGCTTTAGCCGAAATGCGTTGTTCTAAGCTGTATTGATTGAAGTGCGGCGTTTCATATTCAGTTGCAGTCTTCTATGTCTCTTTGTCGGTTGAGTGTTCTTTTCCGAGACATGTTGAGTTGAAGGATGCTTAGCTTAAAAGCATACGGCTGAATGTATCAACTGATCGGTTTCCAACTGATCAGTTTTCTTTATTAGATCAGCTGATTTCAGTTGTTAAGTCCAGTTGCTGAATATAATCGCGCGTATCAGTTGGTTGATCAGTTTGTCAAACTCCAGATCAGTTTTTTTTATTAGATCAGCTGATTTCAGTTGTTAAGTCCAGTTGCTGAATATAATCGCGCGTATCAGTTGGTTGATCAGTTTGTCAAACTCCAGAATTTAGAGTCTGGTTTTCAACAATTTCCCCCTTTATGGTGTTTGACAAAACTTAGCAAATAATAATAACTGATTACTGAACTTTATGTGGATAAAATACGATATGAATTTCCTGAACTGATAGAGGTCTTGATTCAATAACAGCTGAATCTAATAATCTGATTAACTTCTGAATCTAATAATCTGATTAACTGTTTTTTAACAAGTGGTTTCTTCTGCTGTTTCTCAAGATGCTCTTTGATTTCTTCCCCCTTTTTGCCAAACAAATCTATCTTCTCAGATACTCTTTGAACGTCAGTGGAAAGAATTTTGACATCTGAGGAGATACTTGAGACAGCAGATTGTAAAAGAGTCTGCAGCAATTCCATTTTATTAGAAACAGAAGTTTCCAATCGCTCAACTCGTTTGCTGATAACATCTTGAGTGATGGAAAGACTCTCAGCCAAACCTCTGTTATTTTTCATCTCAAGCACAGTTCGGGTAAGAGCTCCATGTTTACTTGAATGGCTTTCAGTTTTGCTGATTCAATTGAAGAATCCAATTTGACAGTATGAGACAATTGTGTGGATTGAATTTTCTTGATTTCAGTAATCATCTGCTGCATATTGTTCTGCATATTCTGGATTTCTTCAAGGACAAGATCCATTTCTGTGGATTGAAGAGGAGGTGACTGATCAGATGTTCTTGGTTCATGTGAGACTTGATCAAAGACCACCATGGTCCTATCAGATAGTAACGTTACAGAAACAGTCTGTGCTGGAACATCTGTTTCAGTTACTGCTACTTGGACTGGAGGAGATGAGGATTGATGTTGATCAGCAATTGGGCTTTCCTGCTGAATAAGATCTTCAGTGAGAGGGTCATGAACTGATACATCTATTTGATAGTCCTCTGATATTCTTGCTGGTTCATCAGTTGGAAGTTTTTCAGAAGAAATCAACAATGCCTCCATATTTTCTGCAATCTGTTGATTTGATGATTGAGTAGGTATCATTCTTGGATCATTTGGTTCAGAAATGGCGGTCTTAACTGGCTCTTCAGTTAAGATTGGATTCTCTTTAGCTGCTTGATAGGTGGAGTGATCAACTGATAAAGGTTCATTAATAACAGATTCTGTCACCACTGCTTGAATAATTTCATCAATGTTGGCAAAATTCAACTCGGCTTCAGAGTACAGCTGATGTTCCACAGCAGATGATTGTGGCACATCCTGAACTGTTTCTTCAGTTGTAACAATAGTTTGTTATGAGGATGGCTCTTTCTGCTGAGAGGAGGGTTCTTCTTCTTCTACTTCAGAGACTTTCTCAGGAAGAACTAACTCCTGATCCATTTCCCACACTTTTATCTGAGCTTGCAAGCTAGTAAGATCTGTATCTAGCTGAGTGATCACAGCTCGATCATTATAAGCAGTTGGATTGGTGGGAATGTAGTTTGCCTTCAATTTCTCAAGCAGTTGAGATAGCTTCTTAGCTCGAATTTGGTCAAAAAAATAGGTTTTCGTCTCCAAAGCCTGAACAATTGTGGCAGCTTTGACCATCTTGAGGACAATTGCTTCTAGTTTGATAAACTTGTTCAGCTGGGATTTCTTTTTCAGCTGCTTAGAAAAAATATGAGTTCTGTAAGCGGTCCAGGCATCATAGGATTGAAGTTTTGATGCTGCAAAATTATTAACCTGTTCCCAAACAAGGTCAATATGAGTTTGAATGGAATTGGATGGCCTGTGCTCTTCAATCAATTTGCCCTTGCCTTTTTCAGTACTGAGGATGTGTGGAATTTCCAATCCAGTACGAGTAGTATCCACCAGTTCTATAATCTTTATACCTTTGGGTCTGGCAGGTGCTAGAACAGCAGGACAAGTGATATGGATTAGAGGAGCTTTGATCCTAACTGTTTCCTTTGTTGCACCAGCTGAGATTTCTGGTGGGATGATCTTCAGAGGAACTGCTTTGATAGGCTGTTGGGCATCCGAAGATTTCAGTATTTCAGTAGGAATAGATTCTACTGTGGTTGGTAATTTTGTCCTTTGTGTTCTTGGTTTCTTGGCAACTTTTGAAGAGGGCGTCTTCTCGGAATCGGATTCACTGATAATCAGTTTTCTTTTAACTGTCTTCAATTGAGCCAATGTGTTGGCCTGTTTAACTGATTTGGGAGCTGCCTGTTGCGTCCCAATCTCCTTCTTGATCTTCAAAAACAATTTGGGAGAAATGTCCAATTTGGTCTTTGGCGGCAAGATGTTCTTGGCAGTGAATACCTTGAACTTTGATGATTTTCCAGCATTGTCACCTACCAATCCCTTTAGTTTCAGAAGATAACTGATTGGAATAGCAAAGCCTCTTGATTGTTTGGTAGATTGAAGCATGTTCTTTAGAATATTGAAAATAATATGTCTCCAATTAGCTTTCTTCTCTCCCATGATGAAGGTCATCACTTGGAATTTTTCAAGAGTAAGGGCAGCATAAGAGCCTGCCTTAGCCAATATGCCCTTCGCCACAATTTCGGCTAATAACTGAATTTCTGATTTCAGCTCTTTCTTTGGATCGGAAACTTTGATTTTCCGCCCATCAGCAGACAGTAAAGATTGTATTTCCTCAATGTCAGATGTTTTTACTTCAGAGAAGTTGACGTACCCATCAGTTGGCAAAGAGAAAATTTCTCCGAAGGCCTCTTCAGATAGGATCAACAGCTGATCATTGACAGTTACAGAGATACTTCCATCAGTAGTGACAAACCCCTTCAGATAGAATTCATTTACTTCCTTGGGGTATATCTTCTGCGAAGATTGTCCCAAAAACATCCTGAGACCAGAAGATTCAATTTTCAGAAAGAAGTTCTTAATTTCAGCTTCTTGAACTGATAAAACTGAGTCAAAATCAATGGCCATAGCGTTCAACACGTGAGCTGGGATTTGATTCGCCATTTCGAAAGATAAAATGATCTGAAATTCGTAAAATATAAGCTCTAGAATTAGTATGCTTTTAGGAACTGATTGTATTCGTAAGAAGGAAAACTGAATTGAAGCGGGCATAGTACATTTGTACGCGATTGTTCAAATTTGGGACACGTGTCAGTCCATGAAAAAAATTTGAATAAAAATATGTGTACATGTGCTGTAAGCGTGTGTGCAAAAAAGTGAGCGGTTTAAAATAGGCCACGTTATGAAACTGCAGTCACGTCAGTTGATTTGGAATATAATATGATTAATAAGTTAACTTATGTGAGAAGATTAGTGAAATTCTCAACTGAACGATCAGTTGTAAGACTGTGTCCTTTCAGTTGAGAGTTTACTAACATTTGTCTTCTTAGTTAACCTCTTAAAAACTGATATTCCCCCTTAATCGGTGCATAGAATAATTAAAGTGACGATATAAAAATAAATTTAAAGGTCAGAAAGATTATCGTTTGCTGAAACGTTGACGACCCTTTAGCTTCCATGATTTTTTTCGGCTATAAATAGAAGTAACACGGTTAGTTTCAGTCATATTGGTGAAAATATTCAAGACAAAAAGAATGGCAGATGCGAGTAGCTCGAGTGCTTCGCCGTTTGCTCTGGAGACCAGGAAGGCTGTTATAGAAGATGAAGTCTTCTATAAGAGTCTTCACTACTGGGAAAAGTTACAAAATCTTGAGTTCCTGTATAATACTGGAGATGCTACCACTCCCGAACTGGTGGCAGAGTTGAAAAGAGTGCGGGAGCACTTGAACATAGCTGTGTGGGTGGACATCTTTAAGGATGGTCATATCTATCAGCTAATGCTTCGAAAGGAACTGAAAATCCTTAAGCGCATAGCTGTTTCTCAGAGCTTTGTCAAGACATCTACCGCACCTTTATCCACTTGGTTGAAAATGTGGATAATTGTTGTAGAAGAAAAATATGATGATGTAATCCGTGCAAACGTTTATGGTTGAATGAAGTATTTATATAAGCTTAATTTTGTTTTTCTCTTTCTGATATCAGTTGATAATGAACAACTGATAAATAAGAAGCCTGGGTAAATGAGAAAAACGCTTCGGTTGCCTTAAGACTCTTTGGTTTCTTCAACATTTAATGTCATATGTCTATAAACAAGACGAGAGAGATAAAATGTGAGACAATAACAGTTCAATATGTCGGATTCAAGTAATTCTGATGCATGCAGCAGTACACATATTCAAGTTACTGAACAATTAAGTCCTTATTTAGAAGAGTTGAAGAACACGATGGAGGAATATGTTTTGACGAAAGTGATGTCAACATGGTTAAAAATTCATGATTTGCAGAGGATAAGTAGTAGTGCTGCTGCTCCTTCTCGTGCTCAAGCAGCAACAACAAGAAAATACATTGATCGTTTTGAAGTCAGACATGTTACAGACCTGGTTGATGACAATGTTCTGTTACAAGCAATGCTATGGAAAGAATGGCATGTGATTGAGAAGATTTCTACAACTGAATCATTTTCTAGAATCCGAATTTATGAGTTGAATAATTGGATTACAGAATGGCAAGATTCAGTTGGTTCTAAGTTATCTTCTGTAAGATGGAATCGATTTTATTCTTAATAAAGTATCATTTCCAATTTTTTGTTGTGTTCTTATTTTCTGCAAAGAATTTTATTAGTAAAACAGCATCAATAATAATTTTAAGATAAGTCAATTAAACCAAGAATATTGCGAAAGTAAGAAAACTTAGTCTCGGGTAATGGTTTGGTGAAGATGTCAGCTGCTTGTTGCTCAGTTGAAATATACTCCAGTCTAATGTCCTTCTTCAAAGCATGATCTCTAATGAAGTGGTGCCTGACATCTATATGCTTGGTCCTCGTGTGAAGAACTTGATTATAGGTGATGGCAATTGTGCTCGTATTGTCACAAAATATGGGCGATTCATTTGTAATTACTCCATAATCTCTCAGTTGTTGTTGGATCCAAATCAGTTGTGCACAACAACTACCAGCAGCAAGGTATTCTGCTTCAGTTCTTGAGGTAGCTATGGATGTGTGCTTTTTGCTGAACCAAGAGATCAGTCTGTCTCCTAGAAACTAACAAGATCCACTTGTACTTTTACGATCAAGCTTACATCCTGCATAATCTGCATCTGAATATCCAACTAAATTGAAAGTAGAGTCTTTAGAATACCATAACCCAACATTTTGTGTACCCTTAAGATATTTCAAAATTCTTTTAGCAGCTGAGAAATGTGATTGTTTAGGATTTGCTTGAAATTTAGCACACATACAGACAACAAATACAATATCAGGACGACTGACAGTTAGGTACAGCAATGAACCTATTAAACCTCGATATAATGTCGCCTCAACTGATATTCCCCCTTGATCAGTGTCCAATTTTACTAATGAGCTCATGGGAGTATTTGAAACTGAACATGATTCCATGCCAAATTTCTTCAGCAGCTCCTTTGTATATTTAGTTTGACTGATGAATATACCAGTCTCCAGTTGCTTCACTTGCAGTCCAAGAAAGAATGTCAGTTCACCCATCATACTCATTTCAAACTTATCCTGCATTAGCTTAGCAAACTTTTCGCATAATTTGGGATTAGTTGACCCGAATATGATATCATCAACATAAATTTGAACTAATAAAATGTGATCATTCTTGGCAAATTTGAACAAGGTTTTATCAACTGATCCAACAGAAAAATCATGATCAGTTAGAAATTTTGAAAGAGTTTCGTACCAAGCTCTGGGAGCTTGTTTAAGACCATATAAGGCTTTGTTCAAATGATATACATGATCAGGAAAGTTGTGATTGACAAAACCTGGAGGTTGTTCAACATATACTTCCTCTTGCAACTGGCCATTTAGGAATGCACTTTTTACATCCATTTGGTAGACTTTGAAGTTCTTGAATGAAGCATAGGCAAGGAATATTCTGATTGCCTCCAATCTTGCAACTGGTGCATATGTTTCATCATAATCAATTCCTTCCTCTTGCCTATATCCTTGTGCTACGAGTCTTGCTTTATTGTGCACAACTGAACCATCCTCGTTTAGTTTATTTATGTATACCCATTTTGTACCTATAATAGTTTTTGAAATTGGTCTTGGAACTAAGTTCCAGACATTGTTATAAGTGAACTGATTCAGGTCTTCTTGCATTGCATTTACCCAGTTAGGATCAGCAAGAGCTTCATCAGTTTTCTTCGGTTCTAGTTGTGAAACAAAAACTGAATAGATAAATAAATTTAGCATTTGATTGCGAGTTCTTACTGGATCAGATGAATTTCCTATTACCAGTTCAGGTGGATGTGATTTTCTCCATCTGTACTCAGTATTTGTTGTATCAGCAATTTCTTCAGTTAGTAACTGAACACAGTTTTCAGTCTCAGTTGGTGCTTCGTCAACTGGTATTTGAATGTTATCATTATGCTCTATCAACTGATCATCAGCAACGACTTCCTGCTCATCTGATTGGTCCAGTACTTCTGGTTCAGGTGTTTGAAGTATGTTTTGATTGCCATGACTTTCATTTTTGTCATCATCTTCCAAACTGATATCTGTAAATCGATTAACTAGCTCAACTTGATCAGTTGGCTTATCAGTTAGTTCAGTTTCATCGAAATCAACATGAGCAGATTCTTCAACATTTAGGGTTTTCTTGTTGAAGACTCTATAAGCTATGCTAAATGATGAGTATCCAAGAAATATTCCTTCTGCAGATTTAGCATCAAATGCCTTTAAATAATTTTTACCATTATCAAGAATAAAACATCTGCAGCCGAATATTTTGAAATAAGTAATTATACTTTTTCTTCAATCCCAGATCTCATATGGTGTTTTCATATGATTTTTATTAATCATTGATCTGTTCTGAGTGTAACACGCAGTGTTTACCGCCTCTGCCCAAAATCTTTGAGAAATACCAGAATCAGCAAGTATCGCTCTAGCAGCTTCTTTAAGGGTCCGATTTCTTCTCTCAGCTACACCATTTTGCTGAGGAGTTCTGGCTGCTGAGAGCTCATGCTTAATTCCAGAATTTTCTAAGAAGTTTGAAAGAGTTTGATTGATGAATTCAGTTCCTCGATCAGATATGATTCGATCAATTCCAACTGATTTTTCATTTAAAAGTCTTTTGAAGAGTTTTATTAGTTGCGAAGCAGTATGGTCTTTAGATTTGAGAAAAATATCCCTAGTAAATCTTGAAAAATCATCTTCGACTACCAAGGTGTATTTCATTCCCCCTAAGCTCATGACTGGTATAGGACCAAAGAGATCCATGTGCAACAGTTCTAAGCATCGGGATGAAGATTTACAGCTCTTGTTTTTAAAAGAGGATCGTACTTGTTTACCATACTGACATGCTGAGCAAAGTTTTTCTTTTGAAAAGTCTATTTTGGGCAAACCAGTTACAAGTTCATGTTTATTTAGATAGGCAATGGTTTTAAAGTTTAAATGATTTAGTCTCTTATGCCACAACCAGTTTTTAGACGATTTGGAAGCAATAAAACAAACTGGTGCATACGTTTGATCATTCCAACTGACTTTATATGTGTTTCCACAACGTTTGCCAGTTTGTATGATTTTATCAGTTGAAGTTTTGACTGAACATGAATTTTTGTCAAATTGTACTGAGAATCCACTGTCGCATAACTGACTGATGCTAATCAAGTTATACTTCAGGTTTTCTACTAATAGAACATCTTTAAAAGTAAAGTTACCATGGATAAGCTCACCCTTACCCATAGTTCTACCTTTGGAATTGTCCCAGAAACTGATGTTTGGACCACTGTATTTGATCAGTTGAGATAACTGCACTTGCATCTCCTATCATATGTCGCGAACATCCACTGTCCAAATACCATATTGAGTTCTTGTTTGTACCTGTTACCTGCAATCACACACATAATATAACTTGGTACCCATATTTATTTGGGTCCTGAACTGATTAGTCCCTTAGGAACCCACACTTGGATTAGTCTAACAGACTTTCCAGTAGCTGTATTCCAAATGGTTTTTCTCGGCTTTTGTGTGCTTGGTGTGTAGTGTACAGATGATACAATATGTGTTTTAGCTTTATTCAACTGATTGTTCAGTCTATATCTCTTCTGAACTGGCTTGCAGTTATAGTAATTGAAATAGCTATTCGAATAGTTCTTGTGAAACCTCTTTGATGACTGACTTTGTGAATCAGTTGAGAATTTTTTACTATAACCAATCCCATATCTTCTAGCCTTGTTCATATTCTCAGTAGGTTGCTCAATCAGTTTACTGGGCTCAATTTGTTCTTGTATCTCTGATGTTTTGACAAAGTGAATGTATTTCCCTTTTTCTGTTTTTAGCTTTGGTTGAGTATCATTTGGATACATTTCTCCTTGAGTGTTGAACCCTAAACCAGTTTTATCAGAAACTGATTTTTGTGAATTCTGCATCTCATTCAGTGTAGTAGATGACTTGTTCCAAGCTTGAATGAGCTCAGTTTGTTTTGAGTTTTCAAGAATCAACTTCTGGATTAATGACTGATTTTTGTCTCTTTCTGCTTTTAACTCAGCAATTTCCCCTTTTAGACTCAACCCATCAACTGATTCATCAGTTTTGGTTTTATTGTCAGTGGGAGCAGTTTGCTTTGCTTTGATTTTTTCAAATGATGATGCAAGCTATTGATACTCTTTTATCATGTCATGTAGTGTTAGAATGAGTTCTTCTCGTGTGAAATCAGTTGAGCTGAAATCAAATACCTGTGGGGCCCCGAGTCCGATATCTAATACTAATAATTTTAAATGTATCAAACCAAACGATTTAATAAAATATATAATTTTTTGTTCACAAACTGACATAAACATCGTCAGAATAATTTAAATGTCTCAAATGTTTGAAATATAATTTTCAACATGTCAAAATAACTAGTCAACAAAAGTAATCCAAACATCATCAAATAGCTCATAAGACTCGAGAATCCCACTCTAACTCGTATCTCCTCGCCTGGAACTGGATTCTGGCATCCCAAGCCTCGCCTCACCTACCGTCAAGCACATGAAAACAAGAGGTAGCCGACGTGCCGGTGAGTATAAACCCAGTATGATACAATCAATAACATATGAGAATTTAATTTTCAAAATAGTTCATATAAATCCATAAAGATGCAATATAATGCAATGCATGATCAGAAGCTGTGGGCTATCAATAAATTTCAAGATCAAGTGAATCATCTGGTCATAGGGTACCCAAGGAAAGAGAATCCCCCATCAACATCCACCGACTCATCCGCTCGAGGTGGGGTGCTGTGTTTTATAATCCCAGGACTATGGTGCTCCTATAGAAAGTGTTCAGGCTATAGCAGCGACCTCCGCATACACTATGCCAACTCAACTATAGCCCCATACGTCCAACAAATCAATATATCAAGGCGACTTCCGCCATATCAAATCTGAATCAAAAAGTGGCTCAATATGCAATGCAATGATGCATTTCAATCTCATCAAGTCAATATCATAATAAGCTCATCTCAAAATATCAATCATAAAAAATCACAAGTATTTCATCAAGCTATAGAATTTTCAATTTAAAATAAAAATGATACTTTTACCTCGTATGTTACCGACCGTAACATACCTTTCAAATATTACCAAAAGAAGATCGAAATGTGTAGGTGAGAAGTCTTGAACCTCTGAATTCTACTATAACTCAAGAACTCAGATCATTTATCAAAAAAGACCAATTTCTGTACAAAATTCATAATTAATTCAATAATGCTTCGAATCAAGATCCGCAATTTGGATATTCAAGAAAACTCAAATCCCAACAATTGTGTAAAGAAGGAATCCATATCATTTCTTAACCATAATATGACATAAAAACATTCATTGAATCATTTTGTCAAACACGTGACGTGCATGCTAAAGAGTTAGCTCCTCTACAATTCCATTTCTTTTCCAAAATATCAATACATACAATACCATCAATTATTATATTAACAACTTTATCTCAACACTCAAACCAAACAACCTATTGTTTTCCCTTCAATCACTAACCCAAGGAAATAAGCTTTCTTACCTTGCTTCTAAACTCTTGAGGAGAAGAACTTCTAATCTCCAAGCAAAGATTAAGGCTTCAATCAAAGATTAATGTCTTGGAAGAAATTGGATTGAAGGAGAAATGAGGAACCCTAGCTCTCAACTGATGGAGAGAAATGATGATGAGAAGAAATGATACAAAAATGATTCCCCAATCGAATATATACCATCCAAACCTCAAAACACGTTTTTTGTACAAGTGCTGGGCGCCATGGCGCGTGTTTTGGCGCAGGGGCGCGCACCATACTACCCAAACACCAAAATTTCAGCAATGGGCGCGCCATCGCGCGGGATCTGGCGCAGGGGCGCGCCGTATTCAGTCCAAAACGCATTTTTAACTTCAGAATTTGCGAAAGTGGTAAACTCGAAAGTTGTAGCCCTCTGTCTTGGCTTGCATCTCCAATTGGCCTCATGTCATTTTGAGGTCTGAGTAAAATGTTATGCTCAACCTCCCAACATGTGTCATTGTAGGAACGACGATACGCACGACACATTTCGGGGCGCTTTTGGCTCGTCTTCCCTAATGATTTGACCAAAACTCAAAATAAGAAAGTTATAGCCTTATGTCTTATCTTTCTAATAAAACTGGCCTCACATCAATTGGATCAATATACAAAACATTATGCTAAAAACCACAACTACTGCCACATTTTTCATACCGTTTCTGCACTTCCCTTACCTATTTAGTTCAAATTCAACCTTTGATTCTACCCATCCATTATCTATTCAATTCTATAACATTCATTACCATTCATACCATAACAGAAAGCCATAAACCATAACAACTACTGCCACAATTTTATTTTTTTCAAAATTCGGGCATTACAATTCCTCCCCTCTAAAAATAGATTTCGTCCTCGAAATCAATTTTCTCTTTCAAGTCTAAGTTGTAATGATCAATACTTAAAATAAAACCGAGAATAGAAACGTACTTCATTTGAATAACTCTGTATATTTATGTCTCATTTTATCTTCTAATTCCCAAGTTGCCTCTTCGACACCATGTCTGTTCCACTGTACTTTAATCAATGGTATCAATTTATTTCTGAGTTGCTTATCTTTTCTATCTAGAATTTTAATCGGTCTCTCAATGTAGCTCAAATTCTGATCTAACTCAACTTCATCGGGTGGAAGTACATGAGAAGGATCTGGATGATATTTCCTCAACATGGACACATGAAAAACATCATAAACACCTGATAACGCAGGAGGAAGAGCTAATCTATAAGCCAAATCACCAACACGTTCCAAAATCTCATATGGACCTATGAATCTCGGTGATAATTTACCCTTCTTTCCAAATCTAACTGTACCATGAAAAGGAGATATTTTCAGAAAAACTCTGTCACCTTTCTCAAAAGTCAACGGCCGTCTCCTGATGTTTGCATACTTAGCCTGTCTATCCTGAGCAGCTCTCATACGACTCTGAATCAATTTCACATTCTCTGTCATATCTCTTATCATATCAGGTCCTACAATTGGTGCTTCAGATAAATCATCCCAATACAGAGGAGATCGACACTTCCGGCCATATAGTGCTTCAAATGGTGACATTCCAGTGCTCACTTGATAACTATTGTTATAAGAAAACTCGACAAGTGGTAACGAATCCTGCCAACCAATACCAAAATCCATCACTACAACTCTCAGCATATACTCTAATGTCTGAATAGTACGTTCTGACTGTCCGTTTGTCTGAGGATGATATGATGTACTCAAATGCTAACGATTACCAAGGGCCTCTTGTAAACTCTGCCAAAAATGAGAAGAAAATCTGGGATCACGATCTGATACAATTGACTTAGGAACACCATGCAATCTCAAAACTTCTCTGATGTACAATCTGGCCATCTGATCATGCCTATATGTCATCTGATAAGGAATAAAACAAGAAAAATTGGTTAATCTATCAATGATAACCCAAATTGAATCGCAACCCCTCGACGACCTCGTCAATTTCGTGACAAAGTCCATGGTGATATGATCCCACTTCCATTCTGGAACTTTAAGGCTATGCAAAAGACCTCCTGGTCGCTTTCTTTCTGCTTTCACTTGTTGACAATTCAAACAACGAGATACAGATTCTGCTATGTCAGATTTCATTCTTTTCCACCAAAATTGTTTCTTCAAATCATTGTACATCTTTTTACTTTCAGGGTGTACACTGAACTTACTACAATGAGCATCACGCAAAATCTGTATCCTCAACTCTGAAATATTAGGAACTACAATACGATCATTCACAAACAAAATACCCTCATTATTGACCTGAAATTCTGATTGATGTCCTGATTTGACAAGTTCAACTGATTTCTGAATGCTTTGATCTAACTTTTTGGCCTCTCTAATTTTGACAAACAACTCGGGTTCTGCCTGAATCATAAATACTCTTATAGGTTGAGTATCTACCACAAAATCCAAACCAGAAAGACAACATTCTTCTACTAAATGAGATACACTGCTAGTGATCAAGGAAATATTACATACTTTTCTGCTCAAAGCATCGGCTGCTGAATTAGACTTTTCTGGATAATATTTTATCTCGCAATCATAGTCTTTCAACAAGTCTAACCAATGCCTCTGTCTCATGTTCAACTCCGCTTGTTAAAAGAGGTATTTCAAACTCTTATGATCAGTGAATATCTCAAATGTCTCCTCATACAAGTAGTGACGCCAAATCTTTAGCGCAAAAACAACTGCTGCTAGTTCCAAGTCATGAAATGGGTATTTAGACTCATGGGGCTTCAACTATCGTGAAGCATAGGCAACAACACGGCCATGCTGCATTAATACACAACCCAGTCCTTGATGTGAAGCATCAGTGTGCACTGTAAATCCTCCAACACCTGATGGGATAGTCAGAACTGGAGCACTAGTCAATCTCTGCTTAAGTTCAACAAAACTAGCCTCACATGCCGGTGACCAAATAAATGGTACATTCTTTTGTGTCAGCTGGGTAATTGGCCTCGCAATCTGTGAGAATCCTTCAATAAATCTGCGATAATAGCCTACCAAACCCATAAAACTACGTACCTCAGGAACTGATGTCGGTCTAGACCAATTGATGACTGCCTCAACTTTACTCGGATCAACTGATATACCAGCACTCGAAATCACATGTCCAAGGAATGCCACTCTATCCAACCAAAACTCGCATTTGGATAATTTAGCATACAACTTTTCAGTTCTCAAAATTTGCAAAACAGCTCTCAAGTGCTCGGCATGCTCAATTTCAGATTTTGAATAAATAAGAATATCATCAATGAAGATCACAACAAATTGATCTATATACCGTTGAAACACATGGTTCATTAAATCCATAAATACCACAGGTGCATTGGTCAACCCAAAAGGCATAACCAAAAATTCAAAATGCACATACCTGGTACGAAAAGCAGTCTTAGGCACATCTGTCTCTCTAACTCTTAACTGATGATATCCGGATCTTAAATCAATCTTAGAATATACTGAAGAACCCTACAATTGGTCAAAGAGATCATCAATCCTTGGCAAAGGATACTTATTCTTTACTGTGGCTTTATTCAACTGTCTATAATCGACACAAAGTCTCATAGACCCATCTTTCTTCTTCACGAATAAAACCGGAGCACCCCAAGGTGAAACACTTGGTCTTATATATCCTTTAGCCAATAGATCCTCAAGTTGTTCCTTTAGTTCCTTCAATCCAATTGGCGCCATCCTATAAGGAGCTCTAGAAATAGGCTGTGTACCTGGCATCAACTCAATGTTGAACTCAACCTCTCGGACTGGAGGAAATCCTGGAATTTCATCTGGAAATGCATCTGAAAATTCACTAACAATTGGAATATCTGCCAATTTAGTTACTGACCTTGAAATATCAATCGCATAAACCAAGAAACATTCGGCTCCTTTCTGCAATAAACGAGTCATGGACAAAACAGATATCAAAGGAATCTTAGCTCGAGAACCTTTACCATAGAATGTCCAGTAATCTGTCATATCAGGCCTAAACTTAACAATTTTCTGAAAGCAATCTACAGTAGCCATGTATCTTGTCAACATGTCAATACCAACTATGCAGTCAAAATCAGACATCTCCAATATAATACAATCAAGGTCAATGACATTATCCTCATAACGAAATTCACAACCACTTATCATTTCAGCTGACCTCATCACTTTGCCCAGTGGAGTAGAAATAGATAAGGTAGATGATAATGGTATAGAATGCAACGAATGCAATGTGACAAAGTGCTCAGATATGAAAGTATGTGATGCACCCGTATCTATCAAAACATAAGCAGATAACCTGAGAGAAAACAATTACCTGCAATGACATTATCTGGAGCATGATGTGCCTCATCCTCAGTGAGTGCAAAAACTCGAGCCTGCTATCTAGGTGGATATCCTGCCCTGTGGCCACCACTCTATTAGTTCTGATCTGACCGGTTTGATTGCTAATCAGAATGAACTGTAGGGGTCTGACGATTCTGGTGAGGTGTCTGTCTCGATGATCCCCCACTCTGAGATATTTCACTACCACGATTAGGACAAACTCGAGCATAGTGTCCTACCTGGTTACACAAGTGGCAAGCTCCTGAGATTCCTCTACACTGATTGGTATAATGTCTACCACCACACTGACCACAAGTTGTGCCTGAATAACCAGTGCTCTGAACTGAACCAGACTGTCTCGATCCACTAGAATTCGAAAAATTACTGCCATGCCTCTTAAATTGCTTCCCTCTAGCCCTAAACTGCTCTCTTATGTTGCCACTATTACCCTGTCTGAACTGCTGTCGGAACTGTGGCTGTTGGGGTCGTTGCGAATACTGAGAACCTCTCTGCCTATTGATTCCGGTTTCCGCTCCCTTTGCTCTATCAAGAGCCTCAGCAAAAGTGTTAGGCCTTCCAGTATTAACCAGGGTAAAGATATCAGGATTAAGACCATTTATGAAGTGATCAGCCTTAGCTTCTTCATCGGATGCTACATGAGGAGCAAATCTCAGTAAATTTGAGAACTTAGCAACATAGCCCTCAATATTCAGATTTCCCTGCTTTAAATTTGCAAACTCGGCTCCCCTATCTTTCCTGTAAGAGGTAGGAAAGAAACGCTGATAAAATTCAGATTTAAAAATATCCCAGGTAACAATCGTACCTCGACCCTCTAAAGCTTTCTTTGTCATGATCCACCAACTCTTAGCAACATCCAATAACTGATGAACAACTAATTTGATTCTATGATCATCTGGATACTCAACAGATTCAAATAATTGATCCATATTCTCCAACCAGTTCTCACACTCTAATGCATTCTCGGTACCCTTCAACATCGGTGGGTGCAAAGACTGAAATCTGGCTAACAATATCTCTATCGGAGTCGGAGTTATATCCATCTGAGTATGAGTAGCACTACCCTGATCTTTTGCCACTGGTATGTTCTGTCTAGGTCTACCACGACCTCTACCACGAGTAGCCATGTCTGATATACAATAGATCAAACATAGATAAATCACAATATCATAATCATCTCAATCTTGTATCAATTATCTCTAGCTCTCGAGACTCAATAATCTCAAAAATCTCGAATATAGCTCAACAATAGAGTATCTCAATTATGATCTTGTATTTCATATTACGGCACAGTGAAAATGCTAGAAAATATATCACATAATAAAGCAATTCGAACTGACTCGATCTACCCTGTTCCCAAATATCATACGCTCTGATACCACCTGATGTGGGGCTCCGGGTCCGATATCTAATACTAATAATTTTAAATGTATCAAACCAAACGATTTAATAAATATATAATTTCTTGTTCACAAACCCACATAAACATCGTCTGAATAATTTAAATGTCTCAAATGTTTGAAATATAATTTTCAACATGTCAAAATAACTAGTGAACAAAAGTAATCCAAACATCATCAAATAGCTCCTAAGACCCGAGAATCCCACTCTAACTCGTATCTCCTCGCCTGGAACTGGACTCTGGCATCCCAAGCCTCGCCTCACCTACCGTCAAGCACATGAAAACAAGAGGTAGCCGACGTGCCGGTGAGTATAAACCCAGTATGATACAATCAATAACATATGAGAATTTAATTTTCAAAATAGTTCATATAAATCCATAAAGATGCAATATAATGCAATGCATGATCAGAAGCTGTGGGCTATCAATAAATTTCAAGATCAAGTGAATCATCTGGTCATAGGGTACCCAAGGAAAGAGAATCCCCAGCAACATCCACCGACTCATCCGCTCGAGGTGGGGTGCTGTGTTCTACAATCCCAGGACTATGGTGCGCCTATAGAGAGTGTTCAGGCCATAGCAGCGACCTCCGCATACACTATGCAACTCAACTATAGCCCCATACGTCCAACAAATCAATATATCAAGGCGACCTCCGCCATATCAAATCTGAATCGAAAAGTGGCTCAATATGCAATGCAATGATGCATTTCAATCTCATCAAGTCAATATCATAATAAGCTCATCTCAAAATATCAATCATAAAAAATCACAAGTATTTCATCAAGCTATAGAATTTTCAATTTAAAATAAAAATGATACTTTTACCTCGTATGTTACCGACCGTAACATACCTTTCAAATATTACCAAAAGAAGATCGAAATGTGTAGGTGAGAAGTCTTGAACCTCTGAATTCTACTATAACTCAAGAACTCGGATCATTTATCAAAAAAGACCAATTTCTGTACAAAATTCATAATTAATTCAATAATGCTTCGAATCAAGATCCGCAATTTGGATATTCAAGAAAACTCAAATCCCAACAATTGTGTAAAGAAGGAATCCATATCATTTCTTAACCATAATATGACATAAAAACATTCATTGAATCATTTTGTCAAACACGTGACGTGCGTGCTAAAGAGTTAGCTCCTCTACAATTCCATTTCTTTTCCCAAATATCAATACATACAATACCATCAATCATTATATTAACAACTTTATCTCAACACTCAAACCAAACAACCTATTGTTTTCCCTTCAATCACTAACCCAAGGAAATAAGCTTTCTTACCTTGCTTCTAAACTCTTGAGGAGAAGAACTTCTAATCTCCAAGCAAAGATTAAGGCTTCAATCAAAGATTAATGTCTTGGAAGAAATTGGATTGAAGGAGAAATGAGGAACCCTAGCTCTAAACTGATGGAGAGAAATGAGGATGAGAAGAAATGATACAAAAATCATTCCCCAATCTAATATATACCATCCAAACCTCAAAACACGTTTTTTGTACAAGTGCTGGGCGCCATGGCGCGTGTTTTGGCGCAGGGGCGCGCACCATACTGCCCAAACACCAAAATTTCAGCAATGGGCGCGCCATCGCGCGGGATCTGGCACAGGGGCGCGCCTTATTCTGTCCAAAACGCATTTTTAGCTTCAGAATTTGCGAAAGTGGTAAACTCGAAAGTTGTAGCCCTCTGTCTTGGCTTGCATCTCCAATTGGCATCATGTCATTTTGAGGTCTGAGTAAAAAGTTATGCTCAACCTCCCAACATGTGTCATTGTAGGAACGACGATACGCACGACACACTTCGGGGCGCTTTTGGCTCGTCTTCCCTAATGATTTGACCAAAACTCAAAATAAGAAAGTTATAGCCTTATATCTTATCTTTATAATGAAACTAGGCCTCACATCAATTGGATCAATATACAAAACATTATGCTAAAAACCACAACTACTGCCACATTTTTCATACCGTTTCTGCACTTCCCTTACCTATTTAGTTCAAATTCAACCTTTGATTCTACCCATCCATTATCTATTCAATTCTATAACATTCATTACCATTCATACCATATTAGAAAGCCATAAACCATCACAACTACTGCCACAATTTTATTTTTTTCAAAATTCGGGCATTACCAGCTCAAGTGGTTACCAGAATTGTAGCCAATATACCTATATGCCAGGAGGTTGAGCGGTCGAATCCTGGCAAGGCAAAAACTCCACTTTCCTTGCGTGGAGAAGTCCGATGAGTAAGTGCAAGCTGGTCTGAGTCCAGGAACTGTGATTGCAGGGTCTGAGGACAGGGCCAGGGCCTTACAATACCTGTTGGCTAGATGATTCTTCTTCTGCATCATTGGCCATTAAGCACTTGACTTCCTCATCATCACTAGAGCTGCATGAGCTTTCTTGTTCTGACTCTTCACTGTCACTTTCTGGCCATTTAGATTTGTTTTCTTCAGCTAAGAGTACCTCATGTTTCTTTCTGAAGGACTTCTTATCTTCCTTGGGGCTTCTTTTGTGCTCATATGATTTCTTTCTTCTATCAGTTGAGCCTTGCACTGTCCTTCTTGGGTTTAGGACAATCAGCAATAAAGTGACCTGATTTGCCACAGTTGTAGCAGGCATTTGATTCATCTTTGGAGCTGTTTCTTTGGTATGGCTTCTGGAAGTTTCCTTGATTCTTTCTCATGAACCTTCCAAATTTTTTGATGAACAATGACATAGCATCACTGCTCAACTGATCAGCAGATTTCTCGACTGAATTGATTGGTTCTGTTCTGACAGCACTTAGAGCAGTTGTGGCTGCAGGGGTAGATGGTTCTCCTTCTCTGGTCTGCAGCTCAAATTTATAAGCCTTTAAATCAGCAAACAGATCATGAAATTCAATCTGGTTCAGATCTTTGGACTCCGTCATTGCCATGGTCTTGACATCCCATTCCTTTTGAAGACCTCTCATTACCTTCAGTGCAATCTCTTTGTTGGTAAACACTTTTCCAAGTGCATTTAACTCATTGACGATATTGCTTACTATTTCATCATACTCGTGCATTGATTCTCCTGCTTTCATTTTGATGTTATCAAACTTTTGAACAGCAACAGAAAGTTTATTTTCTTTGGTTTGATCATTTCCCTCACACAGCTGGATCAGCTTTTCCCAAATTTCTTTGGCTGTCTTACACATCTTTATTTTGCTGAAGGTTACTTTGTCTAGCGTTTTGTACAGAATTTCTTTAGCCACATTATCAAGATTTGCTTTTCTTTTATCTTCAGTTGTCCATTCATCTCTGGGATTTTCTATTCTTTGTGGTGCCCCTTCTGTTATGGCAACTGCTGTATTTGTTTTTAGAATCTTCATGGGTCCATCAGTTATAACATACCACATGTCATCATCTTGTGCAGCTAAATGAGCCTGCATTCTGATTTTTCAATCATCAAATTTTTCTCTGGAGAACATATGAATTTTGTTGAATGAAGTCATGCTAGCAAGTTTATAGATCAAAAGTATTCAAGAACAAGATTCAACCGCTCTGATACCACTTGATAGGATCGATTAACGTATCAAGAGTGTTTAGAAGGGGGGGTTGAATAAACACTCACAATTAAAACTGATCTTTTCGAATTTTGAGTTCAGTTTGGTGAAAAACTGATTCTCGGAATCTTGTTGGTCCATGACAATCAGTTAAACTAAAGTAGTTGCGGAAAGTAACTGACTGAAAGATAGAATACGAAAATAAAATCCACAAGGATTGTTTCTGGATGTTCGGAGATTTCAATTACTTCTACGTCACCCCTTCTATCTCAAGGATAGGATTTCCACTAAAAGACTTTGATCGAATACAAAATTTGTACTGACCCACTTCAGTTTGGACTTACCACTGTCAAAAACTGAAACTCTTAGTATTACAAAATGTTCTCAGTGCATAACTGATCTTAGCACTATCGAATATAACGAATATTACAAAGTGCTAGTGAGCTCAAATTGTAGCCTTGACTGCTACGAATAAATCAAGTAAGAGGGAGCTAAGATTTTGGCAGAGTAACAGCAAGCTTTGAATAGAGTGATCTCCTCCCTTTTTCAGCTGTTTTTCTGTCATATTTATAAGTTTTCCTTCCAACGGTAACTTGAGATATATTTGAATCTTTGTATCCGTTGATTGCCACTTCATATTTGTTTGCTTCATTTATTGTAATACGGCGTCTTAATTGCTTTCGCCGAAATGCGTTGTTCTAAGCTGTATTGATTGAAGTGCGGCGTTTCATATTCAGTTGCAGTCTTCTATGTATCTTTGTCGGTTGAGTGTTCTTTTCCGAGACATATTCAGTTGAAAGATGCTTAGCTTAAAAGCATACGTCTGAATGTATCAACTGATCGGTTTCAAACTGATCAGTTTTCTTTATTAGATCAGCTGATTTCAGTTGTTAAGTCCAGTTGCTGAATATAATCGCGCGTATCAGTTGTTTGATCAGTTTGTCAAATTCCAGATCAGTTTTCTTTATTAGATCAGCTGATTTCAGTTGTTAAGTCCAGTTGCTGAATATAATCGCGCGTATCAGTTGGTTGATCAGTTTGTCAAACTCCAGAATTTAGAGTCTGGTTTTCAACAAAGTGTTTGTACTAGTTGGGCTTGTAAGGTCTAGAAATTCAACGACGTAACCTGACTGCCTGCAAATTTAGGGTATTATTAAAATGCTTGATTAAAATTTTTAAATGCATTTAATGCATGTTCATGACATATGTTGGAACTTTTTAAGTTCGCAATCTTGATTTTGATGTTAACAAAACTTGTTATTGTGTTTCTAACATATTTACTCAAAGTGTTAAGTTGCAAACACAAGAAGCAAGCTGAAACTGAATTTCTGGCGAGCTTCGGTATTTTGATAATATCTCTCAACTGGATTATCCAAATGACAATCCGCCAACTGGACTGATTAGAAAATTAAATTTGGAACAAGTCGTATTGCACGTCAGTTGGGCAAAATCGGATGTTATCAGTGGTCTAACTGATCGCTCAATTACCGAACTGATCACACGAAAACAGCAATCAGTTGAGTTTGAGCAGCTGCGGTATTTTGGTCATATCTCTCAGCTCGGTTATCGAAATGAAGCGATTCAGTATGTGTTAGAAAGATAAGACGATGATCTACAAATCATCTTCAGAAGTCAAAGTCTGAATCAAAGCTTAAGATGCTAATAAATGACGATAAAATTACTGGTTCTGCACAAACTGAAATCAGCCACACCAGCTGAAACTGAACCAATTGAGCCAACTGCTGACCAGCTGACCAACAAACTGAACTGAACCAGCTGCTGACCAACTGAAACTGAACCAGACCAGCTGAAGACCAGTTGAACCAGACCTGCTGAACTGAACCAGACCAGCTGAAGACCAGTTGAACCAGTCCAACTGAACCAGTTGAACTGAACCAAACCAACTGAACCAGTTGAACTGATTGACCATTTGAGTTGACCAGTTGACCAGTCGAGAAAATGTCCAGCAAGACGAATTTGACCGTTGCAATTCAAGAAACAGTACAGAAACTTTCAAACGGTCATATTCTTGTGTCTAACGTATATATCAGTGTTGGAGCCTATAAATACAACATATTGAAGATCAAACAATAGCTTTGGAAGAGGATTCAAAGCATGGGCAGTTAGCAAGAAAAAATCAGCTAGTTGAGAGCACAAACCCTTGTGTGAGGATACATTTGAGATGTGCACTGTAAAAGATAAATTTCTCACACACACAATCACTCACACATATACGAGAGAGTTGAGCTTACAAGTTTAGTTGAGTGAGTCTTTACACAAAGACGTAAAACATTGTGTTTGTAGTCTTTGAATATGAGACATTAAACAATATGCTGATTGTGAGGTGCTGCCTACAATCTTGAGTGCTAGAAGTTCTAGTTGGGTGCTGCCCTTCCGGATCGGGTTTGTACAAAGAGTTGTATGAATCAAAGTCTTCTAGTGAATCCTTCCCAAGGGGAAGAAGGGGTGACGTAGGAGTGTTTGAAATCTCCGAACATCCATAAACAAATTCGTGTCTATTTGTTTATTGCATTTATTTATCATTTTCACTGTTTTTAAAGATGCATTGTTGAAGCATTTTATGTGTTCTTCAAATACCAAAATATTGAATACCAAGTGTTTGATAAAATGCTTCAACCGAAAATCTTTTTACTCATTCAACTTGCATATATCTTAAATGGTTTACAAAATATTTAATCGATTTCTATGAAGGATTATTTCGAGTGTCTTCCGCTTGGTCTGAAAACCAAGCTCGATTTAATTCATCGGTGTTCAATATTTCAAGAACCGAGCTATTGTAGCTCAACGATGCTCCTCCCAATCGATCCTAACAATTGGTATCAGAGCAAGTTGTTCTTGAAAGAACATTGAAACTTATTTTGATGTTTAAAATTCGAAAATTTCATATTTTTTTTACATATATATGCAAAACTGAATTTTCGCGCAGCTTGCAGCGACCGTAGGAAAAATGGCATATCTCCTTCCTCGAGTGTCCAAATGACAAACCGTTTTTTGCGTTGCAAACTAGACTCATATAGGTTTACAACGGTATAAAATTTGCAGCCTAATTATGATCGAGAAAATACAGTTTATTCGTTGAAGGCAGAGCATATGTGCTGCAGCAGAAAATTAGCCATGGAGAAAATTGGTTAGTTATCCTTCTTCTTTTATAATTTTCAAAATTTCAAAAATATAGGGGGAGAACTCATTGTAATTTTAATGGAGTTATTATTTTTAAATATTGAGGGGGAGAAAATTTTGTTTAAAATGTTTTGAAAATATGACTTTTTGATTCACACAAAAAGGGGGAGAAATATGTTAGTTGAGTTAATTGTTTATCCAAGTTTTGTGATCATCAAAAAAGGGGAGATTGTTGGAACTTTTCAAGTTCGCAATCTTTATTTTGATGTTAACAAAACTTGTTATTGTGTTTCTAACATATTTACTCAAGTGTGAAGTTGCAAACACAAGAAGCAAGCTGAAACTGAATTTTGCACAAACTGAATTTCTGGCGAGTTTCGGTATTTTGATAATATCTCTCAACTGGATTATCCAAATGACAATCCGCTAACTGGACTGATTAGAAAACTCAATTTGGAACAAGTCGTATTTCACATCAGTTGAGCAAAATCGGATGTTATCATGGTCTAACTGATCGCTCAATTACCGAACCGATCACTCGAAAACAGCAATCAGTTGAGTTTGAGCAGCTGCGGTATTTTGGTCATATCTCTCAGCTCGGTTATTGAAATGAAGCGATTCAAGTATGCGTTGGAAAGATAAGACGATGATCTACAAATCATCTTCAGAAGTCAAAGTCTGAATCAAATCTTAAGATGCTGATAAATGACGATGAAATTACTGGTTCTGCACAAACTGAAATCAGCTAGGCTGATTTCAGCACACCAGCTGAAACTGAACCAACTGAGCCAACTGCTGACCAGCTGACCAACCAACTGAACTGAACCAACTGCTGACCAACTGAAACTGAACCAGACCAGCTGAAGACCAGTTGAACCAGACCTGCTGAACTGAACCAGCTGAAACTGAACCAGACCAGCTGAAGACCAGTTGAACCAGTCCAACAGAACCAGTTGAACTGAACCAGACCAACTGAACCAGTTGAACTGATTGACCATTTGAGTTGACCAGTTGACCTAGAGTTTACCAGTCGAGAAAATGTCCAGCAAGACAAATTTGACCGTTGCAATTCCAGAAACAGTAAAGAAACTTTCCAACGGTCATATTCTTGTGTCTAACGTATATATCAGTGTTGGAGCCTATAAATACAACATATTGAAGATCAAACAATAGCTTTGGAAATGGATTCAAAGCATGGGCAGTTAGCAAGAAAAAATCAGCTAGTTGAGAGCACAAGCCCTTGTGTGAGGATATATTTGAGATGTGCACTGTAAAAGATAAATTCCTCACACACACAATCACTCACACATATACGAGAGAGTTGAGCTTACAAGTTTAGTTGAGTGAGTCTTTACACAAAGACGTAAAACATTGTGTTTGTAGTCTTTGCATATGAGACATTAAACAATATGCTGATTGTGAGGTGCTGCCTACAATCTTGAGTGCTAGGAGTTCTAGTTGGGTGCTCCCCTTCCGGATCGGGTTTGTACAAAGAGTTGTATGAATCAAAGTCTTCTAGTGAATCCTTCCCAAGGGGAAGAAGGGTTGACGTAGGAGTGTTTGATATCTCCGAACATCCATAAACAAATTCGTGTCTATTTGTTTATTGCATTCATTTATCATTTTCACTGTTTTTAAAGATGCTTTGTTGAAGCATTTTATGTGTTCTTCAAATACCAAAATATTGCATACCAAGTGTTTGATAAAATGCTTCAACCGAAAATCTTTTTACTCATTCAACTTGCATATATCTTAAATGGTTTACAAAATATTTAATCGGTTTCTACGAATGATTATTTCGAGTGTCTTCCGCTTGGTTTGAAAACCAAACTCAATTTAATTCATCGGTAATATTTCAAGAACCGAGCTATTGTAGTTCAATGATGCTCCCCCCCAAACGATCCTAACAACATGATTATGTATTTTACTAAATGGTTTACTAGAATTGCATAAATTAGAGCTTTTTGCAGCATTCGATGTTCGAACGAAGAACGGAGGCCGGTGACAGCTTAAGGAAAATGTTTTTCTTAAATAATTATTTTTAATTATTTAATATATGTTGTATTTATTATGTAATTTTCAAAAAAGATCTCTTTGTGGTATTTTTACACAATGAGCCATATTTCAAATCGATGGGTCGACTTTTAACAAAACGGAGGACTTTTTTGATGGTCCGGGTAACATTTTTGATAACGTACAAAAATGAATATTTTACGTGTGTGTTATTGGGACTAATGGGCTTGTTTTAGTAGATTTTTGGGCCAAGCCCATTACACCTCATTAATTTAAAACCTAGGCCCAATATGCACTCATTTCCTTATCAAAACACACACTCAAACCCTAGCCCCTCCCCACACCCTCTCAGCCGCACACACACCAGCAAGTTTTGGCTCGGATTTTGCAAGAAAATTCAGTATGAGTACCGCTCCGTCCCTCCATGTTCGTCCCGCCCTTCGTTGGTTGGATTTTTCGAGCATTTAGATACAAAGGCACGCCCCCTATACCTTCCTTTTCTCATCTTTCACACCATCATACATGTTTATGTGTGTATGTGCATGGTATATGACCATTTTACTGATGCATGCTCGTTTGGGTCGATTTATCATGGAAAACATCGCATTTTTATTCTATGCACCTCATGTTTTTGGTTTTTAATGAAGGGGCTGCAAAGGCTCGAGGGTTAGGAGTGAATTTGTAGTAGGTTTGAAGGCGTGTAAGTGCTGGATTTGAGGTTGGTGTAAGCCTTGTGGAGAACCGATTGGATCTTCATGTTTTGGACTAGGGTTGGCTCGATCGGGTGATAGGAGGGGCGCAGCGGTGTAAGGGTCGTTCCAGGACTTGGATTAGACCATGTGGGTCTGAAACGTGGCCTAGGGTAGCTCGTGCACAGTTGATTATGGGCTAGGAGCAGATCGAGGGAGCTAGGTGTGGTTGTGGCTCGGTTTTGGGGTGTTTCGGGGGAATCTCGCACTACCGCGTGCATGGGTTTGAGAACCATGGGTGGTTTAGTCCAGGAGGGTCCACTGGTGGTCTGGGAAGGTCTGTTTTGGGTCTGGTCCGAGCTGGTTCGGGGTAGGGTAGAGATATTGGCTTGGAAATGTAGTTAAGGTTTTGGTCGCTCTTTTGCAGAATTTTCCAGCAATTGGATAGGGACTTTAAAGGGTCTTAAGCTGTCTGAATTAGGTTGTTTAACAACTGGTCATGTGTAGTTAAGTCATGGTTTAAGTTTGGGAAAGTTTCGGATTTATTCGGGTTAAAACCGGGACTCCGGTCTATGTTTTTAAAACGAGTTATAAAATGTAACGTATGGACTCGATTTTACGTCATAGAAACAATAATAAGTGTGTTTTAAGCTATTTTAGTATGTTCAGATGGATTCAGGTCGAAATTCTAAGGTCTAGTGGTAAGATGGTCAAATTAGGATTTCAGGGGCAAAATGGTCATTTTGCAAGTGATCGTGTTAGCAGTCCTGCCAGTGCCCTGACAACTTAACATACATGTTTAAAATGTTTATTTCATTTGAATATGGAATTTTTATGAAAATGCTTAAAATATGTTGCATGCTTGATTTCAAGAAAATATACGTTTATGCATGAATTTTATAAGTGATGAATATGATGACATGTTTGAAGAAGGTGATTTGGTTGTGACTATTACGAACACGAACACAAAACATGTAAGGAAAAGGCTCAGTTGACGGCTAAGAATGTTGATGATGTCTCTGTCGCCTAGTACCATTGTTATACATAGGTGGATTCATCGAACAACAGCTGATACAAAATTCACAGCTAATGATCTGAATTCAATAAAGGAAAAAACGAATACGTTTATGATGACATGATTTCAATATGTTTATGTTTATGTGAATGGCTATGTTTAAGTTCATGCTTTTGAAGATCATGAAAGTTAATTTAATTGTAGTACTTTTCACAGTTGCATGATATGCATACGTAGCTTGTTATTACGGTTCATGTGTGTTGAGTCTTTAGACTCACTAGGTGTGATTAATGTAGGTGATCATGTTGATGATGAGACTGGAGGTGCAGAGGGCTGAGTGGACTGAGCTGGTGGCGCACTGAAAGCCCGAGTACCTTGCGTTTCTTCCGCATTTTATTATTTATGAGGGCTATGGTTAAAACAGTTTATTTCAAAAAACGTACATGACTTCATTGCATTGAGGATTAGTAGGTTTCTAGTAGTTTGTGGATGGGTTATTTTAAATAGTAAATGTTTCTCTTAGTCATATCTTCTAGATTTGAACTGCAGTAAATTTTATACAGGAGTTGGTTTTATTTTAGTGCATGGTACAAATTGTTTGTTTATATATGTGTATGTATTTTCGGCCAAGGCTAGTTTTACTTAATATATATATATATACATATATATATTTGATAGTATTTTAGTAGTAGACGTTTCATCTAACTCCTCCCATGTCTGAATTTTTGACTCCTTTAGGACATGGATCAATGAGCATTCATGAGCTAGAATCTTGGGATCATGAGCTAGGGGTGTCCTCCTCCAGTGATGACGCATCGATTATTGTGGTTTCACATCGCATAGATTTCTTTTGAGCTAATCCCTCGAGCTTTTTGAGCTGAAAATTTAAGTCTATAGTTGAGTTTCTTTAATTAATAAATTTCGAGCCTAAATATCGAGTTTTGTTGCTTACGTGATTTGCTTAGAAAATCCGGATTCTCACATATCACCCTCTTTATTGGAAGTTTCGTCCTTGAAAGTTGAGTATTCTTGATATTCGAAAGTTGAGTCTTCTTGTCATATGGAGCTTAAATATAAGGCTCACATATTCTCTTCAGATTCCCATGTTGATTCTCGCTCCGTATGATTAGACCTTTGTATTTTTACGTATGAAATGGTCCGGTGTCGTAGTACTTGATCTTTGGTGTCCACTATATGGATAGGGACCTCTTCATACTTTAGTTCCTCGTTCAGGTTGTCGTCGATTAAAAATGGTGCGGATTTGAGAATATGACTTGGGTCGGGAATTTATATTCTTAGCCGTGAAACGTGGAACACGTTGTGGACTCTTGACATGTCCTGGTGGCAAAGCTAATCGTTAAGCTAAGGTTCCGAAATTTCCAAAGATTTCGAAGGGTCCGACATACCTTGGTTTTTGTAACGCCCCGAAAATTTAAAAGTCCACGCGAACCACATGCACACAAGTTATTAAATTCTCTTGTATTTTAATTAAATGTTTTAATTGCATGAATTAATTATGCTAGTGCATATTGACATGTTTAAAATATATTTTTCTACATGGTTGCATTAAAATGAATTTTTAAAGGTTATTCAAATTGCGATCGAGGAACAGAGACCGAGGGCTGAAAAATAGAAAATGTTTTTATTGGTTAGTTGTTTTTAATTATTTAAAATATGGGTGATGCTTTTTCTTATTTTTGAAATTAAAGAGATTTGAGGTGATTTTATACGATAGGACGTAATTTTTATCGATGTTGGATTTTCAACAAAAATGCAAAAGTTTTGGCAACCCGGCTAATAAATTCACAAACTTATTTTAACAAAACTATTTTAATATTTAAATTAAACTATAATCAAGCACTAATGGGCCTAATGTGTATGCTTAATATGCCTAAGTTTAATCAAGGATTTAATTACTATATAATATGTTAAAATCACCTCAAACCCTATCATTATTCGCGCCACTTTTCTGAAATTTCCCCATCATATTCACGGCACACACACACCAAAGTTGAGAGAAAAATTCAAAGCTTTCAAGGGTTTGTCAAGCCTAGGACTCTTCGTCGTCGTTCTTCATCGTCAACGTAAAATCGTGTGTTTGAAATGCAAAGGCACGCCATATTCTTTCCTTCAAACTTCTCTCACACCATATTATTTTATTTAAGTGAATATTTGCATGAAAAATAAGTGTGTCATGAATAATTTCGTTTTTATAGTACATGTGAATTTTTGAGGCATGAAATTGTTGCTAAATTATTTTTAACATCATCCTAAGGGGCTGACATGATTAGAAAACGGTTAATGGTGGTTTATACATGTTTTAAAGAGTCATAAATCACACCAGATATGCGCACACGTACCACAGAAAAGCTGGAACCACTTCTCACGATTTGGGGTTAGGTGTTGCATGGTCTAGCTTGGTTCATAGCTGGGTCTCGGTTTGGGTTAGGGGAAGAGTCCTAGCCCAACTAGGACTCGATACCAGGGGTTGGGGAGGAGTCCTAGCAAGCTAGGACTCCACCCGAGAAAATCAAGGGGGCCGCACAGGTACAGCTGCAGCGCAGGGAAGGAAGAGGCTTGGCCGAGGGCTTGGGGCTGGGCTAGACTAGGTCCTTAGGGTCCTAAGAGGGTGCACAAGGGTCTGGGTAGGGGCAGGTGCGGCTTGGGTGGCTGCTATCTCGAGGATAAAGATGGAAACGTGAGGGAAGCAAAGAACACGCAGCTTGTGTCTTCTGATTCGGGTGCTTCGTGCGTTGGTTCCAGGACTTGGGTTGGTCTGGGCTAGGGCTGAGCGTGGTTCAGGGATGGTCAGGGTTAGGTGGGTTTGGTGGTTAAGGGTTGGGAGAAGTCCTAGACTAGTTAGGAGTCTTTTTGTTCAAGGGAACTCACACACACACACTTGCAGTACGTGGTCAAGTTCGAGCAGGGTTTGAGCGAGCCAGGGCTATGTTCAGGGGTTGTACTTGGTCGAGAGGTTGCCTAGGTGGGTTGGCTTGGGTTTGGCTTGAGGTGGCTCGGGTGTGGTTCGAGTAAAGTGGGAGATGGCTCGGGTTGTTCGCAAATGGGTCAATATTTCGAATTTAATAGGGAAAATTGAATCCATGGGTCCACGGGATTGGCTCATGACTTGGAAGGGTAGAATAAATAATAAAAATGATATGTTTAAAGTTAGGGATCAAAATAATGAGTTTTGGATTTATTAGAGATTTAATCACCTCACGAAACGCTAATTAACGAATTAATTGAAATGCCTAGATTTTGGCTTAATAAAATCAGGAAAATTTATATTTAAGTTCAAATAATTATTAAAAGTCTAAGTTTTTAATTTGGGAATTTTATATTAAGGTTGGTTTTAATTCGGGATTAAAACGCTTTAATATGTAATATTTAGAGAATAAATTAAAAGTCCTCAATTTAAGCTAAATAAAAATATGATAAAATTCAAGTAAGCTTAAATAATTATTTGAGACATGTTAGAGTCAATGGAATTAAGAAAAAATCAAAACCGTGAAATTTTACGTCTAGAGGTAAAACGGTCATTTTACACCTAGAAATTAGTAAACGTCATGGCAGTGTCCTGAATGTTGTTTTACATGCTAATATGATTATTTCAAATGTTTATGATTTATTATTATGTCAAATTGTTTTTTAAATGTTTATGATTTATTATGTCAAAATGTTATTTTAAAAAGTTATGATTTAATATGTTAAAATGGTTGTTTTAAATGTTTATGATTTAAATGTATATTTTAAATGTTTATGATGTTGAAATATTTATTTAAAAGATTTATGGATTTCTATATGTTAAAATGTTTCTTTTAAAATGTTTATGGGTTTTAGGATTAAACGAGAACGTTAAAAGATATGTCGCATGGTTGTTTTTGAAAGAAAAATGATATTAAATGTTCAAATTTTATAAAGTTATGATAATATGAAATGTAGAGCCCAAAACCATTATACGTGAAACCCGTGCATTTATTTAATTTGTTAAATTAATTATTTAAGTCTAAAATGATTTTAGAGATGCATGATTTATGAAATTGCATTATTTTAATTAATTATGATTATTTGATGCACGTTAAAATGTTTTCTCGAGTTTATGTTTCAGGCGAATATTCGATGCGAGATCGAGGGAAAAGAGACCCGAGACGATTTTTGGCAATTTTAAAATGTGGTATTTTATTCCAAGTCAAGAAAATGACACTTTTAAATGATTTATGAAGTTTTAACATTTTAAAGCCTAATTTAAATATTAGGTGATTTTAAGATTTTAAACATTTAAAGTTTATCAATTGTGGATTTTATTTTAATTAGGAGATTTTAGTAAATTTTTTATGGGATTAGAAT
This sequence comes from Primulina tabacum, assembly GCF_025594145.1. Classification (NCBI taxonomy): domain Eukaryota; kingdom Viridiplantae; phylum Streptophyta; class Magnoliopsida; order Lamiales; family Gesneriaceae; genus Primulina; species Primulina tabacum. The sequence continues at coordinate 22,378,846 of NC_134556.1, read as the reverse complement.
TTTATTAACTTGATAATTGGTTTAACATTTTAATTGGCATGATTAATTAATTAATTAAACAAATTTTTCCTTAATTAAAACACCCCACACACCACACACATATATTTACCCCACACACCACACACATATATTTACGTATACACACACCAAACACAAACATTACTTGGTCAATTCCTTTACTCTATTATGGTAAGAGGAGAAGAGAAGTTTTCTTGAAACTCTCTTTCAGCAGCCTCCATATCACCATCTTCCTCTCCAAATTTCCTTCAATAATCCTTCCTTGATTTAGCAGCAAAAATTGTGCCTCAAGTCGCCCGGATCATTTCCCGCACCGTGTCGCTTCGATATTCACCGTATCGTGAGTTTTAAAGATCAAAGACATGTATATTCTTTCGTTTTATGCATCGATCTTGTCATTGTAGATATTTTGATGTATGTTATGCGTGAAAGTTTGACTATTATGAGCAAAGTTTTAGCGATTTTGCATTGAATTGATTTCTGAAACATTTTAGATCTCAAAAGACGTTTTTGCTGTCATTTAGGTTCCTGTGTAATTTTGGTTCGTTTTCTGAAATTAATTTCAACATAAAAAAACGTAGATCATTTTGATACCTTCGATTTGATATAAAATTCGTAATTTTTGGACAAGAAACGAGTGAGTTATGGTTGTTTTTGTGTGACTGCTCAAACCTGTGATCTTATGAAAATGATGTTCATCATGTTTTGAAGTTTTTGAGTTGTAGGCTTCGTTGGGCACCTCCGGGATTGTGTTACTGCATTTAGATATGTTATGGGATGTGTTTAGGTGTTATTTGGATGTTTGTTTGGGTCGGGATTGGCTTGGGATGTAATAGAAGTCGTAGGAAGCAAAACGATGTCGAATTACGGGTTATTGTGGTATTGAAGTTGCTTGTCGATGCTTGGGGACGTTTGGGGTGTTTGTACGGGTTTGAATCTAGGTAGTAGCATCCTAGTATGAGTTTTGAGGTGTTGGTTCATGGTCCTTAGGCTTGGGTTGGAAGAATGAATCATTAAGTTAGTGAATTTTCGTGAATTTCCATGTACAGCATGTACTCGGACCCCTTCCCGGACCACGACACGGAGTCCGTGTCCTTTTTTCTTCAAAAATACGAAATTTTCGTGCCTAATCGGACCCCTACACGGGGTCCGTGTACCCCCCTCTTAAAATTTTTTTTAAAAAAAAAATAAATTTTTTTTTAGGATTTGCTTCGGGGTTCTATATCATGGTTTAGTACGATGGTTAAAATTTATTTATTTAAAAATATAGGATTTGTTTTGGGGTTCTATATCATGGCTTTGTACGATTATTAAACAAAGTCAAGTCTCGAGAGATTTAGAATGTCATAAGACATTTATTTTCTTCGGTGGTGAGCACGAGTACCTACGTTTAAGCTATGAAAGATAAGTGTTTGAACTCATGTTAGTATGTTGCAGCAGCGGCCCCAAGCGAGATCCAACGAATCCCTCAACGCCAAGTAAGTATGTTCGACGTGCAAAAGAAAATATTTTAAGTTTTTAAGGTATGCTAAATATCTCGTGACCAAATTATGAATGTGTTTGGAAGTCGGTGAACGTGGCCGAGGACCTCTCCACCCCGTTAAAGCATGAACGGGTTTAGATCAGGATTGGGAAGCGTTAAAGCATGAACGGGGACCAATCCACCCGTTAAAGCATGAACGGGGATCTCATGTATGTGGCAGTGGATCTTCCCTGTCAACCCACTACTGTGGTTTAGTCTGATCAGGCGTATTTATGTATGGGTCACTTGCTTTGAAACATGCCTCTACGCAAAATGATGAAGTTTATGAATGTTCAAGTATGTACAAGTATGCAAGCGTGTTTAAGAAAAGTTTTATGATGATGACACGTCTATATTTGTGTATGTATGCACAAGTTTCAAGTATGTTACGTTCAGGCTTTTAAGTATGCAAGTTTAGTTTCAAGTACGTACGCCCTATTTTAAAGTTGCATGTGATTTTATTACGTATTACTCGTTACTCTCAGTTTATACATGTTGAGTTTTTAGACTCACTAGACTTGATCGATGCAGGTGAGGATGCATTTGAGAAGACGAGGGGTGAGGACCAAGTGAGCTGGCTTGGACTGAGCGGGAGGCTAAACCCGAGGACCACCATGTTTTTAAGAATTTATGAAAGTTTCAAATACTCTGATTTTATGTTACTGTCATGATTCCTAGTCAAATGCTTTAGCAAAATTTTTAATTTCGAATGTTTGGTTGTAGTTATTTTTTTAGAACGGAATATGGATGATCGCAATTTGAAAGTTTATTTCATATTTAAGAAAACTTTTATTTTCCGCAAATTTCAAGTAGTTTCAAAGTACGGTACGTAACAGTTGGTATTAGAGCGGTGTTCTTGTAAAGGGTTATGCATACTGCCAGTTGCGAGAAGCTCACGAAGCCACACCTCAAGTCTGTAAGTTTTAAAGTTTTGAATTATGTTATGTATTAAGCATTAAGTCATGATTTCAGCATGTCCATGTTTTAACTTCGATTTACATGCATCTTATGATATTAGTAGTGTGTTCATTCATGTTGGGTTTATGTGTTGGGAAAAATTTGGGACAGTAAGCTTCTTAGACGCATGATTAACCAGGAAGCAAGGGATGAGGACAGAGAGACACTCCTCCTTCTCCACCGCCAGATATGCAGGCACAGATGCTTGCAGGTATGACTCAGTTCTTCGCACAGTTTGCGGGGAACCAGACTGCAGTAGACACAGGGGCGAGGCCCAGACTAGAGGCTGTGTACAAAAGGTTTAGGAGGATGAATCCTAAGGAGTTCTCGGGGACTACTGACCTGATGATAGCTGAAGGATGGATTAAGTCCATCGAGGTAATCTTTGTGTTTATGGAGCTGCAGGATTCAGACAGAGTTAGATGTTACACCTTCTTGTTGACTGGAGACGCCAGGGTTTGGAGGGAAGGCGCGTTAGCGTCAGTGAACTTACAAATACTGAACTGGAATTGCTTCATGGAGGTACGCTCCCGCCTGACCAGGGAGTTCATGTCGTTGCAACAGGGAGACAGCAGCGTGGCAGACTTCATCAGGGAGTTTGAGAGGGGGTGTCACTTTGTTCCCCGAATAGTTAACGATGCCCGGGAGAATCTGAGGCATTTTATGGATTGCTTGTGGTCGATCGTGCGCTGTGGTGTCAGGGTTGCTGGTCCTACGACTTATACAGTTGCCGTGTCGAGAGCTTTGGCGGCAGGATAGAACCAGGTGGACATTGAGGTTGATAGGCGTGGCAAGAGGCCCTATCATGCACCTTGTTTTGAGGAATCTTTGTAAGTCATTAAGACACTTAGGATTAAGTGGATATGAGTACTGGAATTAGTTTATCTAAGAATACTTTGGTTGTGTAAGTTTTAATTTCAAGTTTATGAAATAGCTGATCATACGGGGATATTGGGTGAAATAAAAACAAAAGGGAAGTAGTTGTATTCAACATAGGTTACCAATGATCGAATATTAAGATTTTTATCGAGTAAGAAATCTAAAATCTTTATATGAGGATTCTAGAATTATGTGGGTTATAAGTGAAGTTGATTTATTAGAATTAGTCCATCATTAACAGGGGGAAACTTATTAAGCTTTATATGTTAGAATGAATTAAGTTTTGAGGATACGTCAAAGTGTGACATTCGTTCCAATGAGGAAGGTTTAAGTTTCTTAGGCCTCAACTATAATGTAATTGGGAAGGAAATAGTTTAAGCATGTGTTTTGATGCTAGGAAGGTTTTATTATCTAAGAAGAATATCGATATTGTATATTTTGGGGTTTTATGGATTAACGTTACTCGAAATTTAAGATTAGCAACAATCTTTATTTGGGATGTACTTATAAATAGCTAAGTTACGTAAGTTTGGTGTCGTAAGGTAAAGATTCGATTCAAGGATCGTAGGTCAATATTATTACGGGGTTAAGATAAGGTTTAACTTTTGAGTGTAGTACCACGGATAGAAGTTGATCAGTAACATTTGGTGCTAAGATTTCTTAGATTGAACTGCATAAATGCTAAGGTAATAGATCGATGAACATTACGGGTATAGTATAAGGAAAGTAAGATACGATAAGTTTGAACCTCCATTTCTAATATTGGGAATTGTGAGAAAAGTCAGAATTCGAGGTCATAGTAAAGTAAAACTAAGACAACCTTCAGGACTAAATATGGACATTACGAGTTTTTAGTGATGCCGTTTGGACTGACTAGTGCTCCAGCTATTTTTATGGACCTGATGAACCGAGTAATTCAGCCCTACCTAGATCAGTTCGTCATAGTGTTCATTGACGACATTCTTATCTACCCGAAGAGCCATGAGGAGCACGTTCAGCATTTTAGTACAGTGTTGCAGATTTTGCAGAGACACAAGTTGTTTGCAAAATTTAGTAAGTGTGAATTCTAGTTGGAGAAGGTAGCGTTTTTTGGTCATGTAATATCTAGTAGTGGTATCGAGGTGGATCCAGCTATGGTAGCAGCAGTAAGCAATGGGTTGAACCGAAGAACGCTTCAGAGATCCGCAGTTTTCTGGGTTTAGAAGGTTACTACCGTAAGTTTATTCAGGGGTTTTCGTCGATAGCAGTGCCGCTCACTTCGCTGACCAAGAAGAATGCTAAATTTGTGTGGAGTGATGAATGTCAGAAGAGCTTTGATACCTTGAAGCAAGCTCTTATTTCAGCGCCAGTGCTAGTCATGTCATCAGGGCAAGGAGATTTTGTGTTATATACCGATGCATCTAAGCTCGGGTTAGGCGCAGTGTTGATGCAGCATGGTCGGATTATAGCTTATGCATCCAGGCAGTTGAAGGTGCATGAGAAGAACTACCCGACTCATGATCTTGAGTTAGCCGCCGTTGTCTTTGCTTTGAAGATATGGAGACATTACTTGTACGGCGAGAAATGCCAAATATTTACTGATCACAAGTGTGGGGCCCCGGGTCCGATATCTAATACTAATAATTATAATTGTAACAAACCAAATGATTTAGTAAATACATAATTTGTTGTTCATAAACTGACATAAGCATTGTCAAAATAATTTAAAGGTCTGAAATGTTTGAATATAAGTTTCAACATGCCAAAATAAACTAGTGAACCAAAGAAATCCAAACATCATCACATAGCTCCTAAGACCCGAGAATCCCACTCTAACTCGTATCTCCTCGCCTGGAGCTGGACTCTGGCATCCCAAGCCTCACCTCACCTACCGTCAAGCACATGAAAACAAGAGGTACCTGACATGCCGGTGAGTATAATCCCAGTATGATACAATTAATAACATATGAGAATTTAAAATACAACAATTTCATATGAAATCCATAAAGATGCAATATAATGCAATACATGATCAGAAGCTGTGGGCTATCAATAAATCTCAAGATCAAGTGAATCATCTGGTCATAGGGTACCCAAGGGAATAGAATCACCCAGCAACATCCACCGACTCATCCGCTCGGGGTGGTGTGCTGTGTTCTACAATCCCAGGACTATGGTGCGCCTATAGAGAGTGTTCAGGCCATAGCAGCGACCTCCGCATACACTATGCCAACTCAACTATAGCCCCATACGTCCAACAAATCAATAAATCAAGGCAACCTCCGCCATATCAAATCTGAATCAAAAAGTGGCTCAATATGCAATGTAATGATGCAAATCAATATCATCATTTCGATATCATAATAAACTCATCTCAATACAACAATCATCATCAAATCACCAATAATTCATCGAGCCATAGAGTTTTCAATTTAAAATAAAAATAATACTTTTACCTCGTATGTTACCGACCGTAACATACCTTTCAAATATTACCAAAGGAAGATCGAAATGTGTAGGTGAGAAGTCTTGAACCTCTGAAATCTACTATAACTCAAGAACTCGGATCACTTATCAAAACAGAGCTGTTTCTGTACAAAATTCATAATTAATTCAATACTGCTTCGAATCAAGATCTGTAAATTTCTTAACCGTAATATGCCATAAAAATATTTATTGAATCATTTTATCAAACACGTGGCGTGCGTGCTAAAGAGTTAGCTCCTCTATAATTCCATTTCTTATCCAAAATATCAATACATATAATACCATCAATCATTATATTAACAACTTTACCTCAACACTCAAACCAAACAACCCATTGTTTTCCCTTCAATCACTAACCCAAGGAAATAAGCTTTCTTACCTTGCTTCTAAACTCTTGAGAAGAATAACTTCAAATCTCCAAGAAAAGATTAAGGCTTCAATCAAAGATTAATGTCTTGGAAGAAATTGGATTGAAGGAGAAATGAAGAACCCTAGCTTCCAACCCGATAAAGAGAAGAGAAGGAGAAGGAAAATGAGTAAAAAAATGATCCCATTCGATTTTATGCCTTCCCAAACACCAAAACACGTTTTTTAATAATCGCTGGCCGCCCGGGCAGACATCTTTTTCCGCCCGGGCGCGGAACTCTCGGCCAAAACACCATTTTTCCCGAACAAGACCCGCCCGGACGCACATTCATTCCCGCCCGAGCGCGCACTCTGCGCACATCCACTACAAAGATCTCTTCCGAAACGCCTCTTCCCTTCAGAATAAGGAAAAGTGGTAAACTTGAAAGTTGTAGCCCTATATCTCTGCTTACATCTCCAATTAGCTTCATGTCATTTGGAGGTCTGAGTAAAAAGTTATGCTCAATCTCCCAACATGTGTCATTGTAGGAACGACGATACGCACGACACACTTCGGGGCGCTTTTGGCTCATCTTCCCTAATGATTTGAACAAAACTCAAAACTGGAAATTTATAGCCTTATGTCTTATCTTTCTAATGAAAGTAGCCTCACATCAATTAAATCAATATACAAAACATTATTCTAAAAACCACAACTTGTGCCATATTTTTCATACCGTTTCTGCACTTCCATTACCTATTTAGCTCAAATTCCACCTTTGATTCTACCCATCTATTATCTATTCCATTCTATAACATCATTACCATTCATACCTATATCGTAAAGCCAAGAACCATCATAACTACTGCCATATTATATCAAAATTCGGGCATTACAATTCCTCCCCTCTAAAATAGATTTCGTCCTCGAAATCAATCATCTCTTTCAAGTCTAACATGTAATAATCAATACTGAAATTAAAACCGAGAATAGAAGCGTTCTTCATTTGAATAACTCGGGATATTTTTGTCTCATTTTATCTTCTAATTCCCAAGTAGCCTCCTCGACACTATGTTTGTTCCACTGTACTTTAATCAACTGTATCAATTTATTTCTGAGTTGCTTATCTTTTCTGTCTAGAATTTGAATCGGTCTCTCAATGTAGCTCAAATTCTGATCTAACTCAACCTCATCGGGGGGAAGTACATGAGAAGGATCTGTATGATATTTCCTCAACATAGACACATGAAAAACATCATGAATACCTGATAATGGAGGTGGAAGAGCTAATCTATAAGCCAAATCACCAACACGTTCCAAAATCTCATACGGACCTATGAATCTCGGTGATAATTTACCCTTCTTTCCAAATCTAACCGTACCACGAAAAGGAGATATTTTCAGAAAAACTCTGTCATCTTTCTCAAAAATCAACGGCCGTCTCCTGATGTTCGCATACTTAGCCTGTCTAACCCGAGCAGCTCTCATACGACTGTGAATCACTTTCACCTTCTCTGTCATATCTCTTATCATATCAGGTCCTACAATTGGTGCTTCAGATAAATCATCCCAATACAGAGGAGATCTACACTTCCTTCCATATAGTGCTTCAAATGGTGATATTCCAATACTCACTTGATAACTGTTGTTATAAGAAAACTCGACAAGTGTTAACGAATCCTGCCAACCAATACCAAAATCCATCACTACAGCTCTCAACATATCCTCTAATGTCTGAATAGTACGTTCTGACTGTCCGTATGTCTGAGGATGATATGTTGTACTCAAATGCAAACGAGTACCAAGGGCCTCTTGTAAACTCTGCCAAAAATGAGAAGAAAATCTGGGATCACGATCTGATACAATTGACTTAGGCACACCATGCAATCTCAAATCTTCTCTGATGTACAATCTGGCCATCTGATCATGCCTATATGTCATCTGATAAGGAATGAAACATGAAGACTTAGTTAATCTGTCAACTATAACCCAAATTGCATCGCAACCCCTCGACGACCTCGGCAATTTCGTGACAAAGTCCATGGTTATATGGTCCCACTTCCATTCTGGAACCTTAAGGCTATGCAAAAGACCTCCTGGTCGCTTCCTTTCTGCTTTCACTTGTTGACAATTCAAACAACGAGATACGAATTCTGCTATGTCAGATTTCATTCTTTTCAACCAAAATTGTTTCTTCAAGTCAATGACACATGTTGGGAGATTGAGCATAACTTTTTACTCAGACCTCCAAATGACATGACACCAATTGGAGATGCAAGCCAAGATATAGGGCTACAACTTTCTAATGAAAGTAGCCTCACATCAATTAAATCAATATACAAAACATTATTCTAAAAACCACAACTTGTGCCATATTTTTCATACCGTTTTTGCACTTCCATTACCTATTTAGCTCAAATTCCACCTTTGATTCTATCCATCCATTATCTATTACATTCTATAATATCATTACCATTCATACCATATCGTAAAGCCAAGAACCATCAGAACTACTGCCATATTATATCAAAATTCGGGCATTACAACCCAAGCCGCACCAGCCCTTACCCAGACCCTTGTGCACCATCTTAGGACCTAAGGACCTAGTCTAGCCCAGCCCCAAGCCCTCGGCCAAGCCTCTTCCTTCCCTGCACTGCAGCTGTACCTGTGCGGCTCCCTTGATGTTCTCGGGTGGAGTCCTAGCAGACCCTTGTTCACCATCTTAGGACCTAAGGACCTAGTGTAGCCCAGCCCCAAGCCCTCGGCCAAGCCTCTTCTTTCCCTGCATTGCAGCTGTACCTGTGCGGCTCCCTTGATGTTCTCGGGTGGAGTACTAGCTTGCTAGGACTCCTCCCCAGCCCTTGGTCTCGAGTCCTAGCATAATTAGGACTCTCAACCTGACCCAAATCGAGACCTAGTTGTGACCCAAGCTAGGCCATGCAACACCTAACACATAAACCAATCCTTGACACCCCAAATCGTGAGAAGTGGTTCCAGCTTTTCTGTGATACATGTGCAGCATATCTGGTGTGATTTATGACTCTTTAAAACATGCAGAAACCACCCTTGACCCTTTTCTAATCATGGCAGCCCCTTAGGATCATGTTAAAAATAATTTTGCAACAAATTCATGCCTCAAAAATTCACATGTACTATAAAAACGAAATTATTCATGACACACTTATTTTTCGTGCAAAAATTCACTTAAATAAAATACTATGGTGTGATAGATGTTTGAAGGAAAAAATATGGCGTGCCTTTGCGTTTTAGACGCACTATTTTACGTTGACAACGAAGAACGACGACGAAGAGGCCTAGGTTTGACAAACCCTTGAAAGCTTCGAATTTTTCTCTCAACTTTGGTGTGTGTGTACCGTGAATATGAAGGGGAATTTTCAGAAAAGTGGCGTGAATAATGATAGGGTTTGGGGTGATTTTAACATATTATATAGTAATTAAATCCTTAATTAAACTTAGGCCTATTAAGCATAGACATTAGGCCCATTAGTGTTTAATTAGAGTTTAATTAAAATATTAAAATAGTTTTGTTAAAATAAGTTTGTGAATTTATTAGCCGGGTTGCCAAAACGTTTGCATTTTTGTTGAAAATCCAACAACGATAAAAGTTACGTCCTGCGTATAAAATCACCTCAAAACCATTTAATTTCAAAAATAAGAAAAAACATCATCCATATTTTAAATAATTAAAAAAAATTAACCAATAAAAATATTTTCTATATTTCAGCCATCGGTCTTCGTTCTTCGATCGCAATTTGAATAACCTTTAAAAATATATTTTAATGCAAGCATGTAGAAAAATATATTTCAAACATGCCAATATGCACAGCATAATTAATTCATGCAATTAAAACATTTAATTAAAATACAACATAATTTAATAACTTGCGTGCATGTGGTTCGCGTGGACTTTTAAATTTTCGGGGCGTTACAATCCTCCCCCCTTAAATTGAATTTCGTCCTCGAAATTCGCTTATCCTTGATAACCCAAAGTTTATATTTAGTTCTTGTATCCCAAAAATACACGCTTCCGCTGCGCTACTCTGATAAAACTTAAGTTCTAGAATGTCCTTACGTCTCCTTGATCCCAATCAATTTTTCCTTCTAAATCCTTATTTTGCAATTCATAACTTAAAAAGACCCATAATGACTTAGTGTTGTTAATATTATAACCTCGAATTTCAATTTTTCTTACGATTCACAATATTAAAATATGGATGACCATACTTATCATATTTTACTTTCCCTTTATTATACCCAAAATATTCATCAACCTATCAATTTCAATCTTAAAATCCCAAACACATCCGCTAATGCCTAGATTTTTCAAGCCTAATATTGATTCATCCTTAAAAACCTTTGATTAACATTCTTTATAACCTTATAACCAAGATATTTCAAGGTTCTAAATATTCTTAAAAGTCTAAATCATCAAAATTCTCACCATTTAACTCATTCAATTCTCACTTATTGTTAAACTAGTCAAATTCCTTAAAAATTGCAAAATAAATTCTTAATTTTCTCAAAAATTATCCAATTGGTCCTTAATTTCAAAACTCCTATTATTAATCCATAAGTTCTTGGCATTCTTAAGTTCCTTCTACAGGTTTCCCATAACATAATTTCGATAAATTTAAACTTATTTACCCAAAAATCAATTCTTATGAGCAATCTTATCTTTCATCAAACTTAAAATCTCAATTTATACATTTATATACTCCCAAAGTCGTTGCAAATCCTCGAATCATTATTCCTTAGGTGAAATTCCCAACATTAACTCAACTAGTACCCATGAGTCATCAGTATTTTCTTAGAAAAATCTACGTGTCCCAAAAGCATTCATAACATTCACGATTAACTTATGACCCAAATAATAGAACGTCAATACTAAAACCCAAAAATCAACCTAGTTTATTTCTACCACGAAGCCAACATGCTTTAAAATCAACGAATTTCTTATTTCATATCGTATCACGTATAAAAATTCTACAGCATATAAAACATATATTCTCGTAAAGCTATTAAACATGTGACATAACATATAATTCATGTACTTATGCATGTAACATCATAAAATCATATAAAGCGTGTAAACTTACAAGTTGAGGCTTGAGGACTGAGCTTCTCGGCACTGATGGTGTCACAACCCTTTACAGGACCTTTGCTCTAATACCAACTAAAACGTTAGCTATTCGTTTTCTTAAAACGTGCTAGAAATTTTTTTTCCCCTCATCAATTTCCATTATTCAAAATATACATATATATGCATCAAAATACCTTGACACCATTTTGTTAAAATAATACAATCAAGTAACATTTAAAAACCAAAGGAAAATAGTTTGAATCATAAAATCGTCAAACGTTTTACCAAACCTAAAAACGTTATTAGAAAAGTATAGCCCATACAATAACCTCTCAAAAATCTCTCATAAATAAAAAGTCGTAAAAAATATATTTAGCATCACTTAAAATCATAAATCATAACTAGTACGAAAAACTAGCGTCGGTCCTCAGGTTATGTGCACCTTCAGTCCAGCAAAGTCAACCATCAAGACCTCCATTAACATTATTATCATAATCACCTGCATCAATCACACCTAGTGAGTCTAAGTACTCAACATATCATATTCTTGATACCAAATAATACGTACAAAACCAAAGCAACAGTGAAAATACTTTTATGTAAAAATACCATTTTCATGACATGCATAAACTTCAAAACTCGAACATTTTCATAAACATTTTCATATCATCCTCAACATATTCATATTCATAGTATCATCAACGTATACATATTCCTTTTCCTTTTCGTTGAATTCAGATCGTTAATTGTGACTTTCGTTTTCATCTACGTCTACGTGTTGGGCGATGGATCCATCTACATGTAACCACAGTACTGGGCGGCGGGGACACCATCAACACTCTCACCAGTCAACTGGGCCTTGGCCTGTCTTCATCGAATGGAAATACGATCGTCAGGCTCCCTCTGGGGCCTTCTCCCATAAATGGGCTCCCTCTGGGGCTTCTCTTCCCTCACGATATCCCTATTCTTATCCTCATATCCTCATATCCTCATATACGTATCAATGAAAATACGATCGTCGGGCTCCCACTTGGACCGTCACCCTCACGATATCTCCAACATATCATCGTATTAGTCACAATTACTTCACTTCTTTCAACGTTTCATGTAACGTACCGTACTTTTAAACTACTTGAAATTTTCGAAAAATAAAAATTTTCTTAAATATGAAATAAACTTTCAAATTGAGATCATCCATAATCCGTTCTAAAAAAATAACTACAACCAAAAGTTTGAAATTAAAAATTTTTCTAAAGCATTTGACTAGGCATCATGACAGTAACATAAAATGAGAGTATTTGAAACTTTCATAAATTCTTAAAAGCATCGTGGTCCTCGGGTTTAGCCTCCTGCTCAGTACAAGCCAGTTCACTGGTCCTCACCCCTAGTCTTCTCAAATGCATCCTCACCTGCATCGATCAAGTCTAGTGAGTCTAAAGACTCAACATGTATAAACTGGGAGTAACGAGTAATAAGTAATAAAATCACATGCAACTTTAAAATAGAGCGTATGTACTTGAAACTTAAACTTGCATACTTAAAAGCCTGAACGTAACATATTTGAAACTTGTGAATACATACATAAATATAGACGTGTCATCATCATAAAACTTTTCTTAAACATGCTTGAATACTTGTACATACTTGAACATTCATAAACTTCATCATTTTGCATAGAGGCATGTTTCAAAGAAAGTGACCCATACATAAATACGCCTGATCAGACTAAATCACAGTAGTGGGCTGACAGAGGAGATCCACTGCCACATACATGAGATCCCCGTTCATGCTTTAACGGGTGGATTGGTCCCCGTTCATGCTTTAATGCTTCCCAATCCTGATCTAAACCCGTTCATGCTTTAACGGGGTGGAGAGGTCCTCGGCCACGTTCACCGACTTCCAAACTCGTTCATAATTTGGTCACGAGACATTTAGCATACCTCAAAAACTTAAAATATTTTCTTTTGCGCGTCGAACATACTTACTTGGCGTTGAGGGATTCGTTGGATCTCGCTTGAGGCCGCTGCTACAACATACTAACATGCGTTCAAACACTTATCTTTCATAGCTTAGACGTAGGTACTCGTGCTCACCACCGAAGAAAATAAATGGCTTATGACATTCTAAATCTCTCGAGACTTGACTTTGTTTAATAATCGTACTAAGCCATGATATAGAACCCCAAAACAAATCCTATATTTTTACATAAATAAATTTTAACCATCGTACTAAACCATGATATAGAACCCCGAAGCAAATCCTAAAAAAAATTTATTTTTTTTAAAAATTTTTTTAAGAGGGGGGTACACGGACCCCATGTAGGGGTCCGGGTAGGGGTCCGGGTAGGCACAAAGATTTCGTATTTTTGAAGCAAAAAGGACACGGACTCCGTGTCGAGGTCCGGGAAGGGGTCCGGGTACATGCTGGACATGGAAATTCACGAAAATTCACTAACTTAATGATTCATTCTTCCAACCGAAGCCTAAGGACCATGAATCAACACCTCAAGACTCATCCTAGGATGCTACTACCTTGATTCAAACCCGTACAAACACCCCAAACGTCCCCAAGCATCGACAAGCAACTTCAATACCACAATAACCCGTAATTCGACATCGTTTCGCTTCCTACGACTTCTATTACATCCCAAGCCAATCCCGACCCAAACAAACATCCAAATAACACCTAAACACATCCCATAACATATCTAAATGCAGTAACACAATCCCGGAGGTGCCCAACGAAGCCTACAACTCAAAAACTTCAAAACATGATGAACATCATTTTCATAAGATCGCAGGTTTGAGCAGGTCACACAAAAACAACCATAACTCACTCGTTTCTTGTTCAAAAATTACGAATTATATATCAAGTCGAAGGTATCAAAAAGATCTACGTTTTTTATGTTGAAAATATTTTCAGAAAACAAACCAAAATTACACAGGAACCTAAATGACAACAAAAATGTCTTTTGAGATCTAAAATGTTTCAGAAATCGATTCAATGCATATACGCTCAAACTTTGCTCATAATAATCAAAATTTCACGCATAACATACATCAAAATATCTACAATGACAAGATCGATGCATAAAACGAAAGAATATACATGCCTTTGATTTTTAAAACTCACGATACGGTGAATATCGAAGCGACACGGTGCGGGAAATGATCCGGGCGACTTGAGGCACAATTTTTGCTGCTAAATCAAGGAAGGATTTTTGAAGGAAATTTGGAGAGAAAGACGGTGATATGGAGGCTGCTGAAAGAGAGTTTCAAGAAAACTTCTCTTCTCCTCTTACCATAATAGAGTAAAGGAATTGACCAAGTAATGTTTATGTGTGTGGTGTGTGTATACGTGAATATATGTGTGTGGTGTGTGGGTTGTTTTAATTAAGGAAAATTTTGTTTAATAAATAAATTAATCATGCTAATTAAAATGTTAAAACAATTATCAAGTTAATAAAATTCTAATCCCATAAAAAATTACTAAAATCTCCTAATTAAAATAAAATCCACAATTGATAAACTTTAAAAGTTTAAAATCTTAAAATCACCTAATATTTAAATTAGGCTTTAAAAATGTTAAAACTTCATAAATCATTTAAAAGTGTCATTTTCTTGACTTGAAATAAAATACCACATTTTAAAATTGCCAAAAATCGTCTCGGGTCTCTTTCCCTCGATCCCGCATCGATTATTCGCCTGAAACATAAACTCGAGAAAACATTTTAACGTGCATCAAATAATCATAAATAATTAAAATAATGCAATTTCATAAATCATGCATCTCTAAAATCATTTTAAACTTAAATAATTAATTTAACAAATTAAATAAATGCAAGGGTTTTACGTCTACTGATTTCGGGCTCTACAGTTTCTCCCTCACTTAAATAAATTTCGTCCTCGAATATAAATCTTACCAAACAATTCCGGATAGCGACTTTTCATATCTGCTTCGGTCTCCCAAGTGGCCTCTTCCACTGATTGATTCAGCCACCGGACTTTGACCAACTTGGTCACTTTGTTCCGAAGTCTCCGCTCTTGTCTTTCTAGAATTTGGACAGGTCTTTCCTCATACGACATATCTGGAGCCAACTGCAACGGCTCAAAACTCAAAACATGCAAAGGATTTGCTATATACTTCCTCAGCATCGAGACATGGAACACATTGTGTACTCCAGTCATATTCGGCGGTAAGGCTACACGATAAGCTAGTGTCCCAACTCTGTCGAGAATCTCGAACGGCCCAATGAATCTTGGACTAAGCTTGCCTCTATTTCCAAATCTCATAACACCCTTCATGGGTGCTATCTTCACGAAAACGTGATCACCTACGGCAAACTCTAGATCCTTTCTCCTCTTGTCAGCATAACACTTTTGGCGACTATGTGCGGTCTTCATCCTATCACGGATCTTGACCACAACATCTGCAGTCTGCTGAACAATCTCTGGACCAAGCTCTGACCTTTCACCGACTTCATCCCAATGAATCGGCGATCTACACTTCCCTCCATACAATGCCTCGTATGGAGCCATACCAATAGATGATTGGAAGCTGTTGTTGTAGGTAAACTCCACTAGAGGTAGCTTAAATTCCCAAGTCCCCTGGAAATCGATCATACAGGCTCGCAATAGATCCTCCAAAATCTGAATCACTCGCTCAGACTGGCCATCTATCTGCGGGTGAAAAGCTGTCTTGAATAACAACTTCGTCCCCACGGTTGCGTGCAAACTCTTCCAAAAGGACGGTGTAAACCTTGGGTCTCTGTCGGACACAATAGAAACTGGGATTCCGTCAAATCGGACTATCTCCCGGATATAGAGTTCCGCATACTGCGTCATGGAGAAAGTCGTCCTCACTGGCAAGAAGTGTGCCGACTTAGTATGTCGATCCACTATAACCCAAATAGCATTGGATCCCCTGACTGACCTCGGCAACTCAACAACGAAGTCCATGGTGATATTCTCCCATTTCCACTCGGGGATAAGGAGTGGCTTAAGCATCCCTGCTGGCCTCTGATGCTCTGCCTTCACCTGGTGACAAGTGAGACATTCAGACACAAACCGACAGATGTCTCTCTTCATACCTGGCCACCATTACAAAATCTGCAGATCTTTGTACATCTTGGTACCACCTGGGTGAATAGAATACGGAGATGCGTGTGCCTCTGACAAGATATCATCTCTGATCGAATCAACACTAGACACCCACATTCTCCCTCTCTACCTCACAATACCATGAGACACTGTGTAGAGTACACTGCCCTTTCTTCGTCTTTCAGCCTCCATTTCTGCAACTGCTCATCTGAAGGCTGTCCTCTATGGATTCGGTCTAGCAAATCGGATTTGACTGTCAGATTAGACAGCTTAGGCGCTCTGCCCTTAGGATAAACCTCTAACCCAAATCTCTGAATCTCTGACTGAAGAGATCTTTGTACTGACAACTGTGCTACGACTGCAACTTTACGGCTCAAGGCATTTGCCACAACATTAGCTTTCCCTTGATGGTATCTAATTTCACAATCGTAGTCTTTCACCAATTCTAACCACCGTCTCTGTCTCATAATCAGCTTTTTCTGCGTGAAGAAATACTTGAGACTCTTGTTGTAATGCCTGAATTTTGATATAATATGGCAGTAGTTGTGATGGTTCTTGGCTTTACGATATGGTATGAATGGTAATGATGTTATAGAATGGAATAGATAATGGATGGGTAGAATCAAAGGTGGAATTTGAGCTAAATAGGTAATGGAAGTGCAGAAACGGTTTGAAAAATATGGCACAAGTTGTGGTTTTTAGAATAATGTTTTGTATATTGATTTAATTGATGTGAGGCTACTTTCATTAGAAAGATAAGACATAAGGCTATAACTTTCCAGTTTTGAGTTTTGTTCAAATCATTAGGGAAGATGAGCCAAAAGCGCCCCGAAGTGTGTCGTGCGTATCGTCGCTCCTACAATGACACATGTTTGGAGATTGAGCATAACGTTTTACTCAGACCTTCAAATGACATGAAGCTAATTGGAGATGTAAGCCAAGATATAGGGCTACAACTTTCTAGTTTACCACTTTTCCTAATTCTGAAGGGAAGAGGCGTTTCGTAAGCGATCTTTGTAGTGAATGTGCGCAGAATGCGCGCCTGAGCGGGAATTAATGTGCGCCCGGGCGGGTCTTGTTCGGGAAAAATGGTGTTTTAGCCGAGAGTTCCGCGTTCGGGTGGAAAAAGATGTCCGCCTGGGCGGCCAGCGATTATTAAAAAACGTGTTTTGGTGTTTGGGAAGGAATAAAATCGAATGGGATCATTTTTTTACTCATTTTCCTTCTCCTTCTCTTCTCTCTATCGGGTTGGAAGCTAGGGTTCTTCATTTCTCCTTCAATCCAATTTCTTCCAAGACATTAATCTTTGATTGAAGCCTTAATCTTTGCTTGGAGATTTGAACTTCTTCTTCTCAAGAGTTTAGAAGCAAGGTAAGAAAGCTTATTTCCTTGGGTTAGTGATTGAAGGGAAAACAATGGGTTTTTTGGTTTGAGTGTTGAGGTAAAGTTGTTTATATAATGATTGATGGTATTGTATGTATTGATATTTTGGATAAGAAATGGAATTGTAGAGGAGCTAACTCTTTAGCACGCATGCCACGTGTTTGATAAAATGATTCAATAAATGTTTTTATGGCATATTACGGTTAAGAAATTTACACATCTTGATTCGAAGCAATATTGAATTAATTATGAATTTTGTACAGAAACAGTGTGGGGACCCGGGCTCTAACTCAATTCCTTTCGGGATTAATCGGATCCTTGTTCAAAAATACGGGTCAAAAATTTTAGCTTTTAACATTAAATCAAATGTTTATAACTCAAGCACAAGATAGTTATATATTCATTTCATTACAACAAACATAATATACATGCCTCGTTTTATTCATATTCTACAAACCAGTAATTAAATACAGTCCATATCAAAAGTACAACTACTAGTTCATCTGCTACGCCCATGATCACCACGCTATGTCCATCTCTCATCTCTGTC
This sequence comes from Primulina tabacum, assembly GCF_025594145.1. Taxonomy (NCBI): domain Eukaryota; kingdom Viridiplantae; phylum Streptophyta; class Magnoliopsida; order Lamiales; family Gesneriaceae; genus Primulina; species Primulina tabacum. Next base: position 22,360,525 of record NC_134556.1, on the reverse strand, counting down.
GCGACCCTGATCCTGCCCCACCTGTTGTTATGCACACATACAGACATAACAACAGCCGGAAACTCCGGTGAGAACAAATCCCAGTATAAAACATGTATACATGCTGATACGAAATCATAAATCATGCATGAAAGCAATAACAATGGCTCCATAGTCTATGAAACCGATCTATCTAAACATGAAACTCAAATCAAATCATGTCTTGACTCGAATCGACTCTAATCTAGGGATCCCGGTGTAAATAAGACGTCACTGTCTGTCACCTACCCTCCCAATCGGGGTAACTGTACGTCTTATTCCTAGACTTCGGTCATGTCTGTATCGAATGTCTACAATCGGAGGATGTCTGCTCCTATGCGTCGATACACCGAACGTCTAGAAGCTTGGCAAATCTGCCAATGACTCTCCTATCTCAAATGCATGAATATAAATCTATAAATGCATAATCATATCAAAATATTTGAATACAATCCATAAACAAATCATAATCATGTCAAAAGACAAGCAACTAATCTAGTATGTGGTTTTGTTGGGAAACTCAAATTGAATCTTATTTGAGTTGTGTCTTCCCCAAACAAAACATGCATTATACCTTTCGTCGTACAATCTGTCGATGTCGAAGTCTCGATGACAAATCTGTCACTATCAAATCTGAAATGACAATGTTGAGATGCACAATATCAAATCACAACTCAAACTAATATTAGTACGGTTCAATATCAAATCTTGATACAATTCGACGGTATAATGGCATAGTTTCTTGATACCGATCAATTAAAATCTTAACATATATATCCTCAACTCATAGTCAATACCATACCCATTTCAAACTCTGAAAATATGCATAATCTCATGCACATGTAAGCTGGAATTCCATACAAATTGCATACGACATCCAATAACCAATCCGTTTACGATTCTACGACATCTATAATCTCAAGAACCTATAATCACAAACATATCTGAATTTCCTCCACATGTTAACTTCAAAACATGCTGAAAAGATATAGAAAGTATACCCTTTTGGAGCCCTTGTCAAGAGGAACAAGAATCTCAACTTGGATTAAAGTCTGGATATATAATTCTTTCAAAATCACAACCTTAAAGCATAAGGAGTTGAAGCATTCTCCCCACTCTCTCACGTTTTCAGCTGATGGAAATGGTGAAAGTGAAGACTCAGCACAATTATATATATATATATGCCATGTGTCTTCATGGAATTCAAAGGTGGATTTCTCGCATGCAGCACCGCGGGTGCGCTGTGCACACGGCATCCCTTTCATTTTCTGAAATTCGACGACCACGGGTGCGGTACATATAAGACCGCGGGTGCGGTGTCATTACCGCGGGTGCGGTGTCATTACCGCGGGTGCGGTTACGTTAGCACCGCGGGTGCGGTGTCATTTCTGTAATTAATTCTCAACTCTCTGTCCATCAACCGCGGGTGCACTCTGTCTTGGACCGCGGGTGCGGTGACCCTACTGTAAAATGACCAATTTTCTGTCCATGCACCGCGGGTGCGGCATCAGAAGGGGCGCTGGTGCGGTCTCTTCCTTCGAGAAACACTTCATCTTTTCATTTTATCCACATACAATCTAGGGCACTGCATTTCTCCCCCTCTTAGATATTAGTTCGTCCTCGAACGTGAAATTAACTAATCAAATTATGTACAAACAGCAGTAAAATCAAAAGCTGAATAAATACTCACATCACGAGAATAACTCGGGATATTTCTGTCTCATATCTGCTTCTGTCTCCCAAGTCGCATCCTCGGTGCCATGACGACTCCACTGGACTTTCACTAGCGAAATAGTCTTCGTTCTGAGCTGCTTCTCTTTCCGATCAAGAATCTGTATCGGTTGTTCGACATAACTCAATGTCTGATCTAGCTCAGCTTTGTCAGGGTGAATGACATGAGAATAATCTGGCATGTATCTACGCATCATCGATACATGAAAAACGTCATGTATCCCGGATAGAGAAGGAGAAAGAGCCAGTCGATATGCTCGATCGCCAATCTTTTCAAGAATCTCGTATGGACCGATGTATCTAGGAGACAATTTCCCGCGTTTGCCAAATCTGACAATGCCTCTGAAAGGAGAAATCTTCAAGAATACTCTGTCTCCCTGTTCAAATACTAACGGTCTACGTCTGATATTGGCATACTTGGCCTGTCTATCCTGTTTCGTCTTCATTCTTTTCTGAATGATCTTCACCTTCTCAGTCATTTCCCGAATCATATCAGGCCCAAGTTCTGGTACTTCAGATATATCATCCCAGTACAACGGAGATCTGCACTTCTTGCCATACAATGCCTCAAACGGTGCCATCTCTATGCTCGTTTGATAGCTGTTGTTGTACGAGAATTCACATAACGGTAGTGAATCTTGCCAACTAGTGCCGAAATCTAGCACTACAGCTCTCAACATGTCCTCTAAAGTCTGGATAGTCTGCTCTGACTGTCCGTCTGTCTGGGGATGATAAGCAGTGCTCAGGTGCAATGTCGTACCTAAAGCCTGCTGCAGACTGTGCCAAAAGTGAGAAGTGAATCGTGGATCACGATCTGATACGATAGACTTCGGCACACCATGTAATCTGACTACCTCTCGGACATACAATTCTGCCATCTGATCGTGTCGATATGTCATTCTGTATGGAATAAAATACGCTGATTTGGTTAATCTGTCTATCACAACCCAAATCGCATCACAACCCCGGGATGATCGAGGTAACTTCGTCACGAAATCCATGGAAATGTGATCCCATTTCCATTCTGGAATAGCCAAACTCTGAAGTAAACCTCCGGGCTTCTTTCTCTCGGCTTTCACCTGTTGGCAATTCAAGCATTTAGACACATATTCGGCAATATCTGATTTCATCTGTTTACACCAGAACTGTGTCTTCAAGTCGTTGTACATCTTTCTGCCACCAGGATGAATACTAAACCGACTACAATGCGCTGTTGACAATATTTGTTGTTTCAACTCTGAAACATCTGGCACTACAATACGGTTATTCAAATACAGGACAAAATCACGTACCTGATATTCAGACTGATGTCCTGATCTGACCATCTGAATTGACTTCTGTATATTCTGATATGTTCTTTGAGCTTCTTTGATTTTCATGATCAAATTTGGCTCAACTTGAATCGTGGCAAGTCTCAATGGTCTACTATCGGTGTCAAATGCTAAACCAGACAAACAACAATCTTCAACTAAATTCGAAACACCTATCGTCGATAAGGATAGGGCACAAACCTTTCGACTCAAGGCATCGGATGCTGCATTTGACTTCCCTGGATGGTACTTGATCTCGCAATCAAAATCTTTCAGTAGATCAACCCATCTACGTTGCCTCATGTTCAACTCTGACTGAGAAAACAGATACTTCAGGCTTTTATGGTCAGAGAAAATTTCAAATTTCTCCCCATAAAGATAATGACGCCAGATTTTCAAGGCAAATACGATAGCTGCCAATTCAAGATCATGAATGGGATATCGAATCTCGTGTGGCTTCAGCTGTCTAGAGGCATATGCGATCACATGACCACGCTGCATAAGAACACATCCCAGCCCTCTGTGAGATGCATCACAATATACAACGAAATCACCAGTACCCGAAGGAATCATCAAGACAGGTGAACTGGTCAGCCTCTTCTTCAACTCTAGGAAACTAGATTCACAATCCGCAGACCACACAAATGGTGCATTCTTCTGTGTCAACTGGGTAATCGGCTTCGCAATACTGGAGAAATCTTTGATGAATCGTCTATATTACCCTGCTAGACCCATGAAACTGCGTATCTCAGGCACCGAAGTCGGCCTCGGCCAACTGATCACAGCTTCCACTTTACTCGGATCCACAGAAATACCATCTCCAGATATGATATGATCCAAAAAGACAACGTGTCTCAGCCCAAACTCACACTTTGACAGTTTCGCATATAATCTTTCATTTCTCAATGTTTGCAACACAATTCTCAAATGATTGGCATGCTCATCCAAATTCTTGGAATACACCAAAATATCATCAATAAAAACAATCACAAACTCATCTAAATATCTCTGAAAGACACGGTTCATCAGTCTCATAAACACCGCTGGAGCATTCGTTAACCCAAAAGGCATGACAATAAATTCGTAATGTCCATACCTGGTTCGGAATGCTGTCTTTGGTATATCAATATCTCGTACTCGTAGCTGGTGATATCCAGATCTCAGATCGATCTTGGAATAGATAGATGATCCCTGCAACTGATCAAATAAGTCGTCGATACGAGGCAAAGGATATTTGTTCTTTAATCGTTGCCTTGTTCAGCTGCCTGTAATCTATACAAAATCTCATAGAACCGTCTTTCTTTCGCACAAATAGCACTGGTGCACCCCAAGGAGATACACTGGGTCTGATATATCCCTTGGCTAGAAGATCTTCTAGTTGTGCTTTCAATTCCTTCAACTCTATAGGCGCCATCCTATACGGAGCTCGAGATATAGGAGCGGTACCTGAAATAAGATCAATACTAAAATCTACCTCTCGAGCTGGAGGTAACCCTGGAATCTCGTCAGGAAATACATCTGCAAACTCCCGCACTACTGGCAAATCTGCCAATGCCGGACTCGATTTCAGTAAATCTACTGAATAAATAAGGAACCCTTCTGCTCCTTGATGCAACAATCTACTCATAGTCAGAGTAGATACTAAAGGAATCCGAGATCTGGAACCCTTACCATAAAATTTCCACTCCTCTGTCATTTCAGGTCTGAATCTGACAATCTTGTGAAAACAGTCTACGGTGGCTCGGTACTTAGTCAACATGTCAATCCCGACAATACAATCAAAATCAGATAAACCAAGTACAACAAATTCTAAATCGATCTCATGCCCTTCAAACTGTAGTACACAATGTCTAACTGAAGTCACAGATATCAGACCACTTCCCAACGGAGAAGAAATAGACACTACAGTAGACAATGAATCTACAGGCAATGCATGTGTCAATGCAAAATGTTCTGATATGAATGTATGTGATGCACCTGTATCTATCAATACATATGCAGGATAACCGCAAAGAAAACAGTTACCTGCAATCACATCGTCTGGTGCATCTTGGGCTTGCTCCTCGGTCAGTGCAAACACCCTAGCTTGTTGTCTGGGAGGTTGGCTCACTGTCTGGCCACCTCTAGCTCTAAGTTGGGACTGTGTAGGCGTGGGCTGGAAAGAATGGACAGACGAAGCTTGTCTCTCAGACTGAGTCACTGATGCTGATGACCCTGCACTCTGAAATCTCTGGGCACCTCTCTGGGGACAAACTCTGGCAAAGTGTCCATGTTGCCTGCATATATTACATCTGCCCATCACTCCCTGACACTGCTCTGTGGCATGTCGGCCTCCACAAGTAGTGCAATACACACCTGTCACATCTATACTCTGGCCAGGACCTCTCTGTCTTGACCCACTGGAGCTCGATGAACTGCTCCCTGCTCTCTTGAACTGCTTACCCTTAGCCTTCAAAGAATCTTTCTTTCCACTACTACTGATTCCACTATCAAATCGAGGAGGAGGTGGTGGAAACTGTGTGGCGAACGGTGACGGTCTCTGACCCTGAACACTATAGGAAGCTCCTCGCTGCCTAATCAAGCCAGCCTCTGCTCCCTTCGCTCGATTCAGCGCCTCAGAAAAAGTGTTGGGTCGCCCCGTGTTAACTAAAGTGAAGATATCCGGATTCAAACCATTTATGAACTGATCGGCCACTGCCTTATCATTCCCTGCTACGTGAGGTGCAAATCGAAGTAAGGACGAGAATTTGGCAACATACTCCTCTATGTTCCACTGGCCCTGTCTCAAGTTAGCGAACTCGGCCCCTTTGTCTTTTCAATACGACACTGGAAAGAAACGTTGATAAAATTCATCTTTAAAGACTTTCCACGTAATATCAATACCTCGATGTTCTAAGGCTCGTTTCGCCGTTAGCCACCAACTCTTGGCCACTTCTTGCAATTGATGCCCAATCAGCTTCACTCTACGTTCATCTGTATAGGCAAGTGATTCAAATAACATCTCTATATCATCCAACCAGCTTTCACAATCCACTGCATTTTCTGTGCCCTTCAAGGTAGGTGGATGGAATGATTGAAATCTCTTCAACAAAGTCTCCATCGGTGTCGCAGTAACATCCATCTGAGTATGTGACGTACTACCTTGTTCTAGCACTTGTCTTGTAGCTGGTTGCGGTATCCTTCTAGGCGGCATATCTGATTATCAAACAGATTAGGATACAATCTATACAGTCTGTCTCAGTCCTCCTCTGATCATATACCTCTGATCCAGAATCGGTTCTGATTCAGTCTTTACAAGTATATGCTGTAAATCAACTCAGATACAATACAACATATAATAGGGAAAGCATTAAATCATGCTAGCACATCAAAAGCAAGGAAGAAGACTCGATCTACCCCGCTTCTATCTCAGTCTACAGAACCTACTGCTCTGATACCACCTGTTTTGGGGACCCGGGCTCTAACTCGATTCCTTTCGGGATTAATCGGATCCTTGTTCAAAAATACGGGTCAAAAATTTTGCTTTTAACATTAAATCAAATGTTTATAACTCAAGCACAAGATAGTTCTATATTCATTTCATTACAACAAACATAATATACATGCATCGTTTTATTCATATTCTACAAACCAGTAATTAAATACAGTCCATATCAAAAGTACAACTACTAGTTCATCTGCTACGCCCGTGATCACCACGCTATGTCCATCTCTCATATCTGTCGCGACCCTGATCCTGCCCCACCTGTTGTTATGCACACATACAGACATAACAACAGCCGAAAACTCCGGTGAGAACAAATCCCAGTATAAAACATGTATACATGCTGATACGAAATCATAAATCATGCATGAAAGCAATAACAATGGCTCCATAGTCTATGAAACCGATCTATCTAAACATGCAACTCAAATCAAATCATGTCTTGACTCGAATCGACTCTACTCTAGGGATCCCGGTGTGAATAAGACATCACTGTCTGTCACCTACCCTCCCAATCGGGGTAACTGTACGTCTTATTCCTAGACTTCGGTCATGTCTGTATCGAATGTCTACAATCGGAGGATGTCTGCTCCTATGCGTCGATACACCGAACGTCTAGAAGCTTGGCAAATCTGCCAATGACTCTCCTATCTCAAATGCATGAATATAAATCTATAAATGCATAATCATATCAAAAGATTTGAATACAATCCATAAACAAATCATAATCATGTCAAAAGACAAGCAACTAATATAGTATGTGATTTTGTTGGGAAACTCAAATTGAATCTTATTTGAGTTGTGTCTTCCCCAAACAAAACATGCATTATACCTTTCGTCGTACAATCTGTCGATGTCGAAGTCTCGATGACGAATCTGTCACTATCAAATCTGAAATGACAATGTTGAGATGCACAATATCAAATCACAACTCAAACTAATATTAGTACGGTTCAATATCAAATCTTGATACAATTCGACGGTATAATGGCATAGTTTCTTGATACCGATCAATTAAAATCTTAACATATATATCCTCAACTCATAGTCAATACCATACCCATTTCAAACTCTGAAAATCTGCGTAATCTCATGCACATGTAAGCTGGAATTCCATACAAATTGCATACGACATCCAATAACCAATCCGTTTACGATTCTACGACATCTATAATCTCAAGAACCTATAATCACAAACATATCTGAATTTCCTCCACATGTTAACTTCAAAACATGCTGAAAAGATATAGAAAGTATACCCTTTTGGAGCCCTTGTCAAGAGGAACAAGAATCTCAACTTGGATTAAAGTTTGGATATATAATTCTTTCAAAATCACAACCTTAAAGCATAAGGAGTTGAAGCTTCTCCCCACTCTCTCACGTTTTCAGCTGATGGAAATGGTGAAAGTGAAGACTCAGCACAATTATATATATATATATGCCATGTGTCTTCATGGAATTCAAAGGTGGATTTCTCGCATGCAGCACCGCGGGTGCGCTGTGCCCACGGCATCCCTTTCATTTTCTGAAATTCGACGACCACGGGTGCGGTACATATAAGACCGCGGGTGCGATGTCATTACCGCGGGTGCGGTTACGTTAGCACCGCGGGTGCGGTGTCATTTCTGTAATTAATTCTCAACTCTCTGTCCATCAACCGCGGGTGCACTCTGTCTTGGACCGTGGGTGCGGTGACCCTACTGTAAAATGACCAATTTTCTGTCCATGCACCACGTGTGTGGCATCAGAAGGGGCGCGGGTGCGGTCTCTTCCTTCGAGCAACACTTCATCTTTTCATTTTATCCACATACAATCTAGGGCATTACAAACAGCTCTGTTTTGATAAGTGATCCGAGTTCTTGAGTTATAGTAGATTTCAGAGGTTCAAGACTTCTCACCTACACATTTCGATCTTCTTTTGGTATTATTTGAAAGGTAGGTTACGGTCGGTAACATACGAGGTAAAAGTATCATTTTTATTTTAAATTGAAATCTTTATGGCTCGATGAATTATTGGTGATTTGATGATGATTGTTGTATTGAGATGAGTTTATTATGATATCGAAATGATGTTATTGATTTGCATCATTACATTGCATATTGAGCCACTTTTTGATTCAGATTTGATATGACGGAGGTTGCCTTGATTTATTGATTTGTTGGACATATGGGGCTATAGTTGAGTTGGCATAGTGTATGCGGAGGTCGCTGCTATGGCCTGAACACTCTCTATAGGCGCACCATAGTCCTGGGAATGTAGAACACAGCACACCACCCCGAGCGGATGAGTCGGTGGATGTTGCTGGGTGATTCTATTCCCTTGGGTACCCTATGACCAAATGATTCACTTGATCTTGAGATTTATTGATAGCCCACAGCTTCTGATCATGCATTGCATTATATTGCATCTTTATGGATTTCATATGAAATTGTTGTATTTTAAATTCTCATATGTTATTAATTGTATCATACTGGGATTATACTCACCGGCATGTCCGGTACCTCTTGTTTTCATGTGCTTGACGGTAGGTGAGGTGAGGCTTGGGATGCCAGAGTCCAGCTCCAGGCGAGGAGATACGAGTTAGACTGGGATTCTCGGGTCTTAGGAGCTATGTGATGATGTTTGGATTTCTTTGGTTCACAAGTTTACTTTGGCATGTTGAAACTTATATTCAAACATTTCAGACCTTTAAACTATTTTGACAATGTTTATGTCAGTTTATGAACAACAAATTATGTACCCACATGGGTGGCTGCTGGCTCGAGGATAAAGATGGAAACATGAGGGAAGCAACGAACACGCAGCTTCTGTCTTCTGATTCAGGTGCTTCGTGCGCTGGTTCCAGGACTTGGGTTGGTCTGGGATGGGGCTGGGCATGGTTCAAGGATGGTCAGGGTTACGTGGGTTCGGTGGTTAAGGGTTAGGAGAAGTCCTAGACTAGTTAGGAGTCTTTTTGTTCAAGGGAACTCACACACACACACACATGTGCAGTACATGGTCAAGTTCCAGCAGGGTTTTGAGCGAGCCAGAGCTAGGTTCAGGGGCTTGGACTTGGTCAAGAGGGTTCCTAGGTGAGTTGGCTCGTGTTTGGCTCGAGGTGGCTCGGGCGTGGCTTGAGTAAATTGGGAGATGGCTCGGGTTGTTCGCAATTGGGTCAATATTTCGAATTTAATAGGGAAAATTGAATACATGGGTCCACGGGGGTGGCTCATGACTTGGAAGGGTAGAATAAATAATAAAAATGCTATGTTTAAAGTTTGAGATTGAAATAATGAGTATTGAATTTATTCGAGATTTAATCGGCTCACGAAACACTAATTAACGAATTAATTGAAACACCTAGAATTTTTCTTAATAAAATCAGGGAAAATTATATTTAAGTTCAAATAATTATTAAAAGTCTAAGTGATTAATTTGGGAATTTTATATTAAGGTTTGGTTTAATTCGGGATTAAAACTTTTTAATATGTTATATTTAGAGAATAAATTAAAAGTCCTCGGTTTAAGTTAAATAAAAATATGAGAAAATTCATGAAAGCTTAAATAATTATTTGGGACAGGTTAGAGTAAATGGAATTAAGAAAAAGTAAAAAACGTGAAATTTTACGTATAGGGGTAAAACAGTCATTTTACACCTAGAAATTAGTAAACGTCTTGGCAGTGTCCTGAATGTTGTTTTACAAGATAATATGATTATTTCAAATGTTTATGATTTATTATTATGTCAAATTGTATTTTAAATGTTTATGATTTATTATGTCAAAATGTTATTTTAAAAGGTTATGATTTAATGTGTTAAAATGGATATTTTAAATGTTTATGATTTAAATGCATATTTTAAATGTTTATGATGTTGAAATGTTTATTTAAAAGATTTATGGATTTCTATATGTTAAAATGTTTCTTTTAAAATGTTTATGGGTTTTATGATTAAACGAAAACGTTAAAAGATATGTTGCATGCTTGTTTTTAAAAGGAAAAAAGGATATCAAATGTTTAAATTTTATAAAGTGATGATAATATGAAACATTGAAGAAAGTGAATTAATTGTGACTAATACGATGATATCTTGGAGATAACGTGAGGGTGACGGTCCCAGTGGGAACCCGACGATCGTATTTCCATTGATACGAATATGAGGATATGAGGATAAGAATTGGGATATCGTGAGGGAAAAAGCCCCAGAGGGAGCCCATTTATGGGAGAAGGCCCCAGAGGAAGCCCGACGGTCGTATTTCCATTCGATGAAGATAGGCCAAGGCCTAGTTGACTGGTGAGAATGTTGCTGGTGTCCCCGCAGCCCAGTACTGTGGTTACATATAGATGGATCCATCGCCCAACACGTAGACGTAGATGAACACGAAAGTCACAATTAACGATCTGAATTCAAAGAAAAGGAAAAGGAATACGTATACGTTGATCATATTATGAATATGAATATGTGGAGGATGATATGAAAAATATTTATGAAAATGTTCAAGTTTTGAAGTTTATGCATGTCATGAAAATGATATTTTTACGTAAACGTATTTTCACTGTTGCTTGTGGTTTTATACGTATTATTTTGTATCAAGAATGTGATGTGTTGAGTCTTTAGACTCACTTGGTGTGATTGATGCAAGTGATTATGATAATAATGTTAATTGAGGTCTTGATGGTTGACTTTGCTGGACTGAAGGTGCACATAACCCGATGACCGACGCTAGTTTTTCGCACTAGTTTTGATTTATGATTTTAAGTGATGCTAAATTTATTTTTACGATTTTTTATTTATGTTATGAGAGATTTTTGAGAGGTTATAGTATGTGCTATACTTTTCAAATAACATTTTTAGGTTTGGTAAAACGTTGGACGATTTTATGATTCAAACTATATTCCTTTGGTTTTTAAATGTTAGTTGATTGTATTATTTTTTAAAAAAATGGTGTCAAGGTATTTATAAGCATATATATGTACATTTTGAATAATGAAAATTAAGGAGGGAAAAAAAATAAAAAAATTTCTAGCACGTTTTAATAAAACGAACAGTAGACGTTTCAGTTTTAATGTTCACGATTTGCTAAAGCAGATTACTCCCTTAATATGTGAAACTTTGACTCAAGACTTTTCATCGACTTCAAAGTCCAATAGTCTTCTCTTTAAGTCAGCCCAACTCTTTTGTCGGTCTTGCGCTGCTTTGAGTGTCTCTCTGTGATAGCTGCTTTCTCAACAGTTATTTGTACCAGTTCAGGTCCTGTGATGGTTTTTCTCTGAATTCATACTAGTACAGTGGCGACCTACACTTTCTTCCAAAAAGTGCTTCATAAGGAGCCATTTTGATAATACTATGGTAGCGATTATTATAAGCGAACTTTATTAGGGACATGTAAGGTTCAAAATGCGATAACATAATCCAAATGCATGCAAATCTAGGAATAATGGAAAATGCCTAATTAAATTATTTTAATTGCATTTATTGAATATGGTAGGCATGTTTACATGTTTAAAATAGGGTTTTACATTTGAAGTCATAAAATTGTGTTTTAAAGGGTATTCGAGACACGATCGAGCAACAGAGACCGGAGACCGTAAAGGGAAAATATTTTTATTAAGTGATTATTTTTAATTATTTAATATATGGTATATTTAATGTGTTATTTTTTAAAATGATTCTTTTCGAGATTTTTTTACGTACCGACTTGTATTTTAAGCCGATAGTCGATTTTGACGGAAATAAGGACTTTTTTGGAACTCGGCTAATATTTACAAAAATTTTTCTATACCAAATAATTTTTCTACATTCTAATGGGCCTATTTTACTAGGGTTATTGGGCCTATATTCCTACCCAACTATTTATATCAAAAGATTGAGGGATAAGAAAGAGCAGGTCGTGGGCTGTGTTTGGGTCACTCCAGGCAGCTAGGAGGGTCTAGTCATGGTCCTAGAGGGGTTTAGGGAAGGCTGGTTCAAAAGTGAAGGGCTGTAGGCGAGTTCCCTTGTCGCGCGCGGGTTGGAAGGGCACGACTTGAGGGGTTGTGCATTATTGGTTCGTTAGGTTGGGTCTAGCAGCTTGGTAGGGGCTCAGTCATGGTCCTAGAAAGGTTGTGTAGGGGCTGGTCTTGTTGGTCAAGAGCTAGGGTCGAAGGTTTTGAAGATGGCTTAAGGCTAGGTTTTTCGAACAAGGGAAATAAAGTTCAGAAGGCTTCCTAGGCTTGTTCAAGGGTTCTAAATGGCTTGATTTGAGTTGCATATGGTAGGTGTTAATAAGCTATGGTTCAAGTTTAGTTAAATTTCGAGTTAATCTGGGTTAAAACTGGGATGTTGGTTCAAGTTTTAAGACGAATTGGAAAATTAGTAGAGGAGCTTAAGTTTACATCTAAGAAATGTACATGGGTGTATTTTAAGATGTTATGGTAAGTTTGGATGGATTTGGGTCGTCGTTTTAAGGTTCAATGGTAAATTGGGAAACCTAGGGTTTCAAGGACAAAACATTCATTTTACACCTGAAAAATGTTAGATGTCCTGACAGTGCCCTGAATGTTGTAATGAATGATTAAATATTTATTTTGAAATTTGATGGGATTTTATGATGAAAAACGATATATGCTAAAAGACGTGTTGCATGCTTGGTTTTAAAAAAACGATATCTATGCATATATTTTTACAAGTGATGATTATAATGAAAGGTTGAAGCAAGTGACTTGATTGTGACTAATACTAAAGGATATGATAATATATAAAGCCAAGGTTCAGTTGATGGGTGAGTGTCGCGATGTCCTCGCTTCCTGGTACCATGATTATACGTAGATAGATCCATCGACCAAAAGCTGAAATTAAAGTTACAATTATTGATCTAAATTCAATAAAAGGGAAACATATACGTATATGATGAAATAAAAAAGGATATGATGAAAGGAAAAATGTTTAAAGTTTATGCATGTTAATGAGAAGCTATTTTATTTAAAGTATCTTTCACTTTTGCTTGCGAATGTATATATACTACTTGTTATCATGGTTAAGATTTGATGAGTCTATAAACTCATTAGGTGTGAATGACACAGATGAGCATTATTTTGATGATGTTGGAGGACTTGATGGTTGAATTAGCTCGACTGATGGTGCACATAACCCAAGAACCTTTGCTAGTTTTCCGTATTAGTATGATTTTAAAGATTGTGATGATGTTTATGACTTCTATGATTTTGAGTGGTTTTTTTAGATGATTTAAGAATTTATACTATTTTAAAAAAATACTAGTTTGGTTTGACGGTTTACGATTTTATGTTTGTACAGCGTTCTTTTGGATTTTTAAATAGTGAGTTGGTGAATTTTTTTTAAATGGTGGAAAAAATATATTTATGTATATATATATTCGGCCGAAAGCATATAAGAATTTTTTTTGTATATTTTAAAGAAAAATGGGTAGTAGACGTTTAAGGATAGACGTTCACTCCAATTCCCACTGAAATCTAGTGCACACACCTATAGAATGTCTTTGAGGGTTTGAATTTTTCTTTCAGTTTAGCCACCTATTTGAGGGTGATCTTGGTCCCATGGCTTCTTGGAAGCTTTTACAAAACTGGGACACAAATCTTGGGCCTCTGTCGGATAATATGCTGGCTGGAACACCGTGCAATTTCACTATGTGGTCCGTGTACATGGTGGCTAGTTTATCTAGGTTGTAGTTTGTTCGAATCATTAAGAAGTGTTCAGATTTGGTTAGTTGATCAATGATAAACCAGATTCCATCATGATGTTCTCCTGATTTTGGTAATCCTACCACAAAGTCCACGGAAATGTGTTCCCAATTCCATGTTTGTATTTCTAGCAGCTATAGGAGTCCTCCAGTTCGTTGATGTTTGGATTTTACCTGTTGACAGAATTGACATCCAGAGACAAATTCAGCTGCATCCTTCTTCATTCCATTCCACTAGTAATTTTGTTTCAAATCTCGGTACATCTTGGTGCTCTCAGGGACTGAAAATTTTGACTTGGTACCTCAGACATCACTTCATGTTTAATTTTGTCGATGTTTGGGACGCACAAACGTCTTTTCATCCATAGGACGCATTTCTCATCAGTTTGAAATTCTTGGGCTTTTCTTACTTGGAGTTGTTACTTAATTTTTTTATGGAGGGGTCCTTATTTTGCTTCAGTTTGATGGTTTCTTGAAAACATGGTTGAGATGAAAGAGACGATAAGTTTATTTTTCCCATGTCTCTTCGGCTTAAGGCATCAACTCCTTATTTTCTTTTCTCGGATGGTAGTTGATTGTTAAACCATAATCCTTCACGAGTTAGACCCACTGCCTTTGCCTCATGTTTAATTCTTGTTGTGTGAATAAGTATTTGAGGCTCTTGTTATCAGTAAATATTTCTCATTTAGCAACATATAGATAATGCCTCCATATTTTTAGCGCAAACACAATTTCTGCCAACTCAAGATCATGAGTTGGGTAATTTTTCTCACATGGTTTTAATTGCCTTGACGCGTAAGCAATCACTTGACTATCCTGCATAAGCACACAACCCATTCTCCCTTTCGATGCATCACTATAGACTATGAATTCCTTGCCATCTTCGGGAGTATTAGTACTGGTGTAGATGCAAGTTTCTTTTTCAAAATCTGAAAAATTTTCTCGTATTCTTTTCTCCAATTAAATCTAGATTTTTTCTATATGAGTTTAGTAAGAGGTATGACTATTGAAGAAAATAATTCAACAAATTTCCTATCATAACCAACTAAACCCAAAATGTTTCGAATTTATGTTATTGACTTTGGTTGAGGCCAGTCCATAATCACCACTACTTTATTGGGGTCTACTAAAATGCCTAGTTCAGAGATTATATGACCCAAGAAGGTGACACCCATTAGCCAAAATTCACATTTCTTAAATTTGATGTACAATTCTTTTTCTCTGAGTGTCTGTGGAGTGAGTCGAAGATTTTCTTTGTGATTTTCCTTACTCGGTGAGTATACAATGATGTCGTCTATAAATAAAACCATGAACCTACCAAGGTAAGGTTTGAAGACTATTCATGAGGTCGATGAATGCTGCTAGAGAATTGGTCAAGTAAAACGGCATTACCGTGAACTCATAGTGTCCATATCTTGTCCTGAAGGATGTTTTAGGAATATCCTCTACCTTGAACTTCAGTTGATGGTAACTGACCTCAGATCAAGCTTTGAAAAGACCTTGTCTGTTTATAACTGATAAAAAAGGTCATCTATCCTCGGGAGATGATATTTATTTTTGATCGTGATCTTATTCAACTCTCTATGATATGCATATTCTCATACTCTCGTCTTTCTTTATCACACGTAGTATGGACTCCCCACAGAGATGCACTCAGTCAGATTTTCTTTTTGTCCAACAACTCATGGAGTTGATCATTTAACTTCTTTAGTTATGCTGGAGTCATTCAGTATGGTCGTTTTGAGATCGGTACAACACCAGGAATCAAATTAATTTCAAACTCTACTTCGCGGTCAATAATTGTGCCAGGAAATTCCTTGAGAAAATCGTATGGAAAATCTTGAATGATTGGGAATATTTTCTATCCCTGGAGTAACTTCGTTACTTACTTCGTTGATCGTTTCCAAGTAAATTTCTTCTCCAATTTTCATGGTCTTCCAGGTTTGTGATGCAGATAGAAGAGATTTTTGTTCTTTGGATTTGCCATGATATGTGATTTCTCTTTGGTTTCGAGTTGAAAGTTTGACACTCATCTTCTGACAATATACCAAGACATGATTTTAAGCTAAAGACCCTGTTCGGCATCATGTCCATCACTTAGCAACATTTTGGCCAATTATTATTCAAGAAGAGACCGTGTTCGGCACAATGTTCATTAATCAACAAAAGTTTAGTAAGTTAATGTTTGGGCAGAGACTTTGTTCATTACTTAGAAATTTTTTTCAATTATTGTTCATCAATTTCATCACCTAGCAAAATTTTGGTCAATTATTTTTCAGGCAAAGACCATGTTCGGCATCATGTTCATTACTAAGAAAAAATTTAGCCAATTAGTGTTCAGGAAGAGACTTTGTACGGCACAATGATCATTGCTTAGAAAAATTTTAGTCAATTAGCTTCCGTCAGTTTGGCACCTTGTTAATTAATTAGAAATTTTTTGGTTAATTAGTGTTTTGGCGAAGACCTTGTTTGGCACCATACTCTTTACTTAGCATAATTTTGGTCAATTATCATTTTAGTAGAGACCTTTTTTGGCACCATGTTCGTTACATAGTAAAATTTTGGTTAGTTAGTGCTTTGGCAGAGATCTTGTGTGGCATAATGTTCGTTATTTAGGAAAATTTTAGTCAATTAGTTTTTGGGAAGAGACCTTACCAAGCACGATGTTCACTACATTGCAAAACTTTGGTCCACTAGTGTTTGGGCAGAGACCTTGTTCGGCCCCATTTTCATTAGTTATTAAATTTTGTTCAATTAGTGTTCAGGCAAAGACCCTTTCTGAAACCATGTTAATTACTTAAAAAATTTTGGTCAAATATTGTTTGTGCAGAGATCCTATCTGACTCCATGTTCATTACATATAAAATTTTAAGTCAATTAGTGTTCGTACAGAGACCTTGTTCGGATCCATCCTCATTACTTAGAAAATTTGGTCAATTATTGTTCGAGAAGAGACCTGGTTCGACACTGTGTTCATTAATTAGAATAATTTTGGTCAACTAGTTTTCGAGCAGAGACCCTGTTCGAAACCATTTTCATTACATAGTAAAACTTTGATCAATCAGTGTTCTGGTAGGGACCTTGTTCCGAACCATGTTAATCACTTAATAAAAATTTAGGTCAATTAGTGTTTGTTCAGAACCATGTTCACTGCGTAGCAAAGTTTTGGTCAATTAATGTTCGGGAAAAGACCCTGTTCGTTACCAAGTTCAATATTTAGCTAAAAAAAAAATTCAATTGGTGTAGGACACCAAGTTCAATATTTAGCAAAAAAAAATTGTCATTTTGTGTTAGGACAAACACCATGTTCGACACCATGTTCATTACTAAGCAATATTTTGTTCAATTATTCTTCGGACAGAAACCCTTTCCGGCACCATGTTCATTACTTGGCAAAATATTTTTTAATTAGTGTTAGGGATTTTGGTCAACTAGCGTTCGGGCAAAGACCTTGTTCAACACTGTGTTCATTACTTAATAACATTTTGGTCAATAAGTGTACGGGCATAGACTCATTTCAGAACCATGTTGATTAATAAGAAAATTTTTGGTCAATTATGTTCAGAGAGAGACCCTGTTTGCCACCACGTTCATTTTTAAAAAATTTTGGTTAATTAGTTTTCGGACAGATACCATGTTCGCCATTCTGTTCAATATTTAACAAAACTTGGCCAATTAGTGTTAGGGCAGAGACCTTGTCTAGCACCATATTCACTACTTACAATTTTTTTTGTCAATTAGTGTCCATAAAGAAACCCTTCCAGGAACCATGTTCATTACTTAGAAAAATTTTGGTTAATTGATGTTCAGACAGATACCATGTTTGGAACCAGGCTCATGACTTAGCTAAATTTTGGTAAATTAATGTTTGGGTAGAAACCTTGTACGAAACCATGTTCATTACTCAACAATTTTTTTGTCAATTAGTGTTGTTAGAAACTACAAGTTTCAGAGTTTGAAAAAATGATAAATAACCGAACTGAAGACCCAAAGTGAACAGTAACTGAACTGAAAGCGCGTAACCGATCTCAGAATTGAAGAAGACATTGAATTAAAATGGACGAAGTAGAATCGAAGTTGTAAGGTTTAGAAAATTCGAACTACTGAAGCTGACTACATACGATCTAGGGTTTTACTAAAATATGTGATTATTTTAAAGATTTAAATTCATGATTATTTAATGGTTATGTGTTTTATTTCGTGATTTATTAAAATTTCATGCATAAGGGCTTTTAGTAGTTTTTCGCGCTCGAACGAGTAACGGAGACCGGGAATAATTGGAAAATATTTTTATTAAATAATTATTTTTAATTATTTAATATATGGTGTAAATAAGAGTGATATTTGAAAATGCTCCTTGGTTGGGTATTTTTACTCGCAGGGTCATATTTTTAACCAGTACGAAAAATTTATCGAGTCAGGGGACTTTTTGAGAGTTCGAACAATATTTTCAAAAACGTATTTAAACGAAATATTTTTCGGGAATGATTTTAGGCTTAATTAGATTTTTTTATTGCTTAATGGGCCCAAAATCTTTTTAATCCCTTTATTTTTAATTAAGAGCCCATCAAAACTTAATATTATAACTTAAACACTACCACTAAAACCCTAAATCTAGTGTAACCTTTCGGCAGCCCCCTCCAGCCTCTACCAGCAGAATTTTCGAAAAAATTTGAAGCAGCCACCTTCAAATTTCCCCAAGGTCTTGCAAAGAAATATCTCCCCGTCTCTCCGGTGCACGTTCTACGCGATCGTATCGAGGTTTTCAAGCGTAAATACACAAAGACACGTCATATACCTAGTTTTTCTCATCATTCACATTATTATATTTTTATTTGTGTGTGTATGCATGAAGAATATCAGAGCTAATGTTTTATGTGCATAGGGACCAAAATTTCATGAAAAATACTCATGTTTTCTTCATGTAATCTCACGATTTTCATATGGTTGAAGGGCTGCCGGTTCTTTGACGTTTAAGGATCGTTTTACATCAATTTTTGAGGAATTCTAGAGGGTATAACAGGTCTGGATCGAGGAAGGTACGGCCAAAAGTGTATGCTTGGTTCTAGGGTGTCCGTGTAGACTCTGGAATTTCACACAACAAAAGAAACAAGGGCACGGACCCCGTGTCAGGGTCCGGCTTCGGGTCTGTGTAGACCCTGACAATAGTAACCAACGGAAATCACTACACTTGTTGCTTAATCCTCCTAACTCGATCGTACGGACCGTGAACCAACACCTCGAGACCCATCCTAGGATGCTATGACAATTATTCAAACTCCCATGATGCCTCAAAACACGATACAAATGATACAACGCAACTCAAACCGTGAACACACTATTTTGACACCAAAATGCTTCATACGACTTCTAGTGCAACCAAGTGCCTATCGACATGAAATGAGGCACCAAAACACTCATCCCAACATCATAATCACAATACTTAAACGCAGCAGCTATCACTCAATGGTTCCCAATGAAGCCTGCAACAAATAAACTTCAAGAACACGCCAAAAACACATATTCAAAAAATTACAGTTTGAGTAGTCCCACAAAAACGATCATAATGCACTCGTTTCTTGTCCAAAAATTACGAATTTACTGTCAAATCGAAGGTATCAAAAAATACTACGTTTTATATGTTGAAAGTTTTTCCAAAACGACAACCGAAATTTTGCAGAAATCGAAATGACAGCAGAATTCAGGTTTTTGGAATTAAAATCGTTTCAAAATCGATCCAACCAATTTTTGCTCAAACTTTGCACAACATTCATGAAATTTTTAAACATAATAAACATAAGAACATGTACTATAACGAGATGTATGCATAAATGAAAGAATGTACAAGCCTTGATGATTAAAACTCACGAAACGACGAAACCGACGTGGCGAGGATGCGAGGCCGATCCGGGACGACTTGTGGCGCTTTTCTTTCAACAAAAATGATCGAGAATTGTTGAAATGATGAAGGGGAAAGGGTGGCGGCTGCTACTCTCCAAGAACCCTACCTTTTTTCTTAAAAAGATGAAAAAGAAGAATGTGTGTGTGCAAATGAAATGTGTGTGTGACTTACGGGTGTGGTGTGTGTAATTGAGTCTGTGTGCGTGAGGTAATAATTAAAATAAAGATAATTACGGGCTAATTAGCTTAATTAAATAATTGATGAGCAATTACATGGTAATTAAAATAATAATCTCCCCCTTAAATTACTAACCTCCCTAAATTTAAAATAAAAAACAAAAGTGTTAAACTTTTGAAAGTTTAAAATCTTAAAATCACCTAATAATTAAATTAGGCTTTAAAATGCTAAAAATTAATAAATCGTTTAAATGTCATTTTCTTGACTTGAAATAAAATACCACGTTTTAAAACCGCCTAAATCGTCGCCGGTCTTATTTCCTCGATCCCGCATTGAATAATCGCCTGAAACATGAAACTCGAGAAAATATTTTAATGTTCATCACATAAACATAAATAATTAAAATAATACAATTTAATAAATCATGTATCTACAAAAAAATCAATTGAAACTTACATACATACTTTAACAATTAAATAAATGCATGGATTTTACGTGTACTGATTTTGGGCTCTACAAGTTACAAGTTTATTGTTACTCAGATGAGCAATGGACTTGAAATTCAAGTAGTTCAACCTTTTATACCACAATAATTTTTTGAGGATTTTGAATCTATAAAAAAAACTGGTGCATCAGGTTGATTAGTCCAACTCACCTTGTAGGTGTTAGCACAACGATTTCCAGTTATACTGATCTCATCCGTTGAGTTCTTAACTGTGCAAATGTGTTTGCTGAACTGAACTGAAAAACTTTCGCGCATAACTGTCTGATGCTAATCAAGTTATACTTTAAATTATCAACAAGTAAGACATCAATAATAATAATGTTACCATGGATAAGCTTATCCTTACCCACAGTTCTACCTTTAGAGCTGTCTCCAAAATTGATGTTTGGACCAGAATATTTGATCAGTTGTTAGCAAATCAGCATCCCCTATCATGTGTCGCGAGAATCCACTGTCCAAGTACCAAGTTTATTCTTTTATTGTACCTGTCACCTGCAATCATCCACAATAATTGATTTTGGTACCACATCTATTTGGGTCTTAAACTGATTAGTCCTATAGGAACCCAGACTTGGATCAGTCTAACTGACTTTCAAGTTACTTTGTTCCAAATGATTTTTCTCGACTTATGTGTGTGTGGTGTGTTGTGTGCAAAAAAAACAATATGATTTTTAAACTTTTTCAACGGATTGTTCTTCTGATATCTCTTCTGAAATGGCTTACAGTTGTAATAATTGTAATAGTAATTCCTATAATGCTTATTTTTGTAGCTGAACCGTTTAGGTAACCAGCT
Organism: Primulina tabacum; assembly: GCF_025594145.1. NCBI lineage: Eukaryota > Viridiplantae > Streptophyta > Magnoliopsida > Lamiales > Gesneriaceae > Primulina > Primulina tabacum. The sequence goes on along the minus strand of NC_134556.1, from coordinate 22,338,928 downwards.
TCGTGAATCAGTTGGACTGTCAAGGCTACATCCAATTCAAAACTGTTTAGCTTTGTTCTTATGTTCAATCGGTTGGACAATAGGTTTATGTAGAACCCGTTAAACCAGATTACGTATAAACCATGCATAATTATTATTATTTAAATTAAAATGATTTTATGCATGAGGATTTAAATTCTTTTTTTAAAATTTAATTATTTTATGCAGTAGTTTAGTTGCTATCTTTTCAGTTAAACAAACGAGGCCGGACTGGAGTTGTAGTAATGAGATAAATTTTAATATTAAGAAAACATTCCTATAATTTATTTAAGATAAATAATAAGTTAATTTAATGTAAAAGAAAGTCTAAGGAATTATTTAAGTAATTTGAGGTAAGTAGTAAATAAATTCTTTTAGTTTCAATAATTAATTTATTTATTCACTAAAATACTTAATGAGTAGATAAAACTTTAAAGATTTAAAATACAATATATAAGCAAAATTTTCACTCCTTTATCAAACAATTTTCGGCAACTACACATTTAAATTTAAAAACTTTTGGCAACTCTTCATTCTTATATCTTTCCTTAATCCTTTCATGGCATAGATAATTCCTTCAACTTTAAATCCTCAATAATTATTAATTAAGCAATTTTTCTACCCATTTTATCTAGTAATTTTCGGCCATCACCCCTAAAAGATTTAAAATAGTAGACAACTCACCACTTGATTCATTTCCTTAATCCATTCTTGATAGATAATTCCCTCACCATTTAATCTTCAATAATTAAACAAATAAGCAATTTTCTACCTTGAACCTAGACTAGAATTCGGCAAACACCTCCCCCATATCCCCCTCAAATCCCTTGATATCATAGCAACTTCCTTATCTCTCAAACTCTAGATAGAAAGATTTTTATCTTGACATTTCATCCCATTTAATTGGTAGACTTTCCCTTCCTCTCCTATACATTTTCTCCCTCAACATTCTCAAAAATTCAGAGCATTTTCTAAGAGGAATAATCGTGTGAGGTTGAGAGAAATAAGAGAGAAAGTAGAAACAAAAGAAGAACACTCCGTCTCCTCCGCGCCGCGTCGTCGTATCTTTTGTTTTCTTCAAAACAAAAATTCCAGGCATGCATATACCATTCCTTGTCTCTTCAATCAAGTCCTATATTTATTTTGAAACATTTCATGTGCAAGATTAAGAAGGCAAAAACCGAAATTTTTCAGCAACAAGAACAAGAAAATTCTGCACAGATTTTGTTTCCCTTCATGCTTCACGTTGGTATGTTTTCTTTTGATTTCAGGGATGGCTCGTTCCAGGAACTCAAGGCTGCTTTTAGACATGAACTAGGATGTGTTAGGGAGGTGCTGGTCCATCGGTTTGAGTCCCTTCGCCACAAGCAAGACGAAATGGACAGCAACTCCCGTAGTGCAGTTTTTGTGTTTCGATTTCTTGTTTTTCTTGCCTAAGGTGTGGGTTCTGATTTTGATTGCCCTAGGGGCTGTAGCCATGGTTAGAATCCTTCCTTGGTATGTCTGGGACGTGACCAAGATGCCCTTTCATGGCTTGGTTCATGGTCCCATCTGTTTTCAAAACAAAACAAGACAAGTGTCCCTTAGATCCTTTTATTTTCTGCATTAGTGGGTTTCGAATATATGGGGTTTGGGTGGATCTTGGTTGGCTTCTAGCCCTTAGCCATGGTTCACACAATACCTCATGGTGTCTAGAACATGCCATGGTTGATCATATGGCCACTGGAATGACACATGACAGCAAGAACGAACAAGACACCCCACGCATGTGAGATGCGTTCTCGGGTGGAGCATGTGAATGGTGGCAGGTGTTGCTTGGATTGTGACTGGCCTAGGGCCCTTAGCCATGGTTCAAGCCACACCTTAGGATGTTAATAAGAGGCTCTGGTTGGTGGTTCAAGCCCCAATGGCCAATAGCCTCGCAAACGAAGCGATGCAAGTGCAAGCGCTGCTGTTGTAATTTTGGACAGCAACTTGGTGCTTCGGTTCAGAGGCATGTTTAAGTTTTTGGTTGGCTTTTAGCCTATGGCCTTGGATTGGACAGTACCTCATCAAGTTAGGAAGGTCATGTTTTTGGCCGTTTGTGATTCGGTTAAGTTTAGAGGTCGTACGAGAATTTACGGTGCAAATTACCAAAGTGACTCTCGAAAGAGCGTTTCATGTTTTTGGCCTCCATTCACCAAACTTCGAATTTTACAATTTTAGGAGCATTATTTCATCATTTTAGGTGTATTTTAATCATGTCTAAACGATGGTTTGATGTAGGTTCGGGTTGGCACGGAGTCATGGTTAGAATTTAAGTTGTTAATCTAGTTGGCCCCGTTTTTGGGTACAATTACGAAGTCATTCTCAAGTTAAGATTATTTGCATTTTTCTCATGTTAGAATTAGGTCGCAGCGAGCCTGAGAACGATCCAACCCATTCGGTAAAATAATACAGGACATTTAATTATATTACGTGCATAAAAATATAAAAGTATATTTTTGAGATATATACGATATTGCTTGTGGCCACTTCACACTCATGGGATTGCAGCTTATCATGGGATTATTACTTTACCCAGTGACCACTGACCGGTCCAGTTCATGTTCATTTATGGGTACAGATATCCAGTCCAAGGGCTGTGATGGTCTCTACCGCCCAGTATACTGTGGTTTAGTCTGATCAAACGATTCAGATCATGTTATGGGCCACTTGCGTAGAACATATTCTCAACAGAAAATTATGATATGCTATTTTATGACAGGGCTCTATCGAGCAAACATTTCACTTACGATTATTCAGTTATGCATGTATTTATAATTATTCATGACACGATTTTCACGTTACGCTCTATGATATGATATTTTACGTTACGCCAGATTTTACGATATTTTTACTTGTTATCCATGATATATGCATGCTGAGTCTTTAGACTCACTAGACTTGATTGTTGTAGGTACTGATGAGGTCGGGACCGAGGGCGGGGACCAGTGAGCCATCTTGGGTCTGCAGTAGTAGGAACCTGAGGACCTCATTTTCAGCACTTATTATTTTTATTCCAGACTCAGTTTTTATTTTGTTGAATTATTTTAAGTTGTTATTTTGAAAACATTATTTACTTCCGCTGCTACTTTAAACATTGAATCTTTTTATCAGTATATTTTATGAATGAGGCATTTTAATTTATTTAAAGAGAAAATTTTAAATTATTCCGCAAATTTTCAATTCCGCTGCTACTTTAAACATTGAATCTTTTTATCAATATATTTTATGAATGAGGCATTTTAATTTATTTAAAGAGAAAATTTTAAATTATTCCGCAAATTTTCAAGTACGAAAATACGGGCCTCTACAATTTACTTGGGTCAAAGATTTCTTGTACTACGGTTGATTTTACAAAGTTGCTTTGTGCTCATTAAACTTTGTAAATTTATCAGTTGCAGAGGTTTCATCAATGCTATTAAAGCCCAAACCAGTTTTATCATCAACTGATTTTTGTAAAATCTTCATTTCAGTCAGAGTGACTGATGAATTGATCCATGCTTGAATCAGATCAGTTTGTTTTGAAATTTCAGTTTTTAACTGCTGAATCAAAGATTGGTTCTCAGTCATTTAATCTTTTTTTCTTTTCAATCTCCCTTCTCAAACTCAACAATTCAACTGACTTATCAGTTTCAGTTTTGTTGTCTTTGGGATCAGTTTACTCTGCTTTGGCTTTTTCAAAAAATCGAGCAAGTTTTTGATACTCGTTTACCATGTCATGCAGTGTGAAAATGAGTTTTTCACGTGTAAAATCAGTAGAGCTGAAGTCAAATACATGTTCACTTGTTGACTCTAGTTCTGCATCATTTTCCATTAACCATTTAACTTCTTATTCATCATCGCTGGAGCTGCTCGAGCTCTCAGCTTCAGACTCTTCACTATCAGTCTCTGCCTATTTTGATTTGCTTTCTTCAGCTAGCATGACTTCATGCTTCTTTTTGAATGATCTCTTATCATTTCTATCTCTTCTTTTGTATTCAACTGATTTCTTCCCTTTTTCAGTTGAATGTTTATTGTCCTTCTTTGGTTTAGGACAGTCAACAATAAAATGTCATGGCTTCCCACAATTATAGCAATAATTTGGTTCTTCCTTAGAGTTGTTTTTCTGATATTTCCTCTGGAATTAACCTTGGTTTCTTCTCATGAATTTACCAAATTTCTTCCCAAATAATGACATGGCATCATTACTCAGCTGATCTGCTGTTTTCTCAACCGAACCAATTGGTTCCAGTTTGATAGCACTAAGGGAAGTAGTGATTTGTGTTAGAGTAGGTGACCGTCAAGCCAAGTGTTGGCCGAGGGTTCATGTTTAAACTCTATGTATAAACAATATTTATTTTAGTAATATTTTGAATTATTGTTTTGTCACATCTTTATCTATATACTCATGCTAGTTGCATAGATAAAAGTCCTTGAATATAATCGGCATCGAATAACCTTCATAGGATAACCCACAATAACCTTCAATGAAGCGTTATGTGATGCCGATTCTTCCAAGTGGCTTGAAGCTATGGAATTTGAGATGAATTCCGTGCATTCGAACCAAATGTGGAATCTTGTGGTCCACCTGAGGGAACTGTTCCCATAGGGTGTAAATGGATTTACAAGAGGAAACTTGGGGCGGATGGGAAGGTATTGACCTTCAAAGCACGATTATTAGCAAAGGGCTATACTCTAAGACAAGGAGTTGAATTTGAGGAAACCTTTTCTCCAGTTGCAATGTTCAAGTCTATAAGGATATTGCTAGCCATAGCTGCATGGTATGACTATGAGATATGGCATATGGATGTCAAGACATCTTTTCCTAATGGGGATATTACGAAAGAGATTTACATGTCTCAACCTGAATGGTTTACATCTATCAAAAGTGAGCATATGGTATGCAAATTTCAGAGATCTATTTATGGTCTAAAGCAAGCATCTAGGAGTTGGAATATTAGATTCGATAGTACAATCAAATAGTTTGGTTTTACTAAGAATCTCGAGGAACTCTGTAGTACCCGAAAAACCAATATGCGTAAATATGTGCATAATATCTATTATTTAATTTTAAATGATTATTATTTTAGGAATTTGTTGATTTAATTGCATTTAAATCATTTACGTTATTTTTTTTATAAGGATTTTAAATCGCGTATTTCAAATTTTAACTTTTTAGATATATACGCGAGACCGGACCGGAGATAGGAAATCGGAGATGAATTTTATGATCCAAAAATATTCTTAAATTTATTCCAAGCTAACAAATAATTTATTTTAATGAAATCAAGTGGATTTAAGTATACTTTAATTAATTAATCACCAATTTAATTGTAGGCTTCTTAATAATCAAGATTATACTTAATTAACCTTTTAATCAAGCTTAGCTAACATAGGATTCTACTTAGCAAAACTTAAACAAATCCTACACCAATTTGGGAAGACATGTCTCGGTCCTCTCCACTCCACACAATCCCCAACTTGACACCATTTAACTCCCCCAACAACAAAACAAAGGCCACCCATTCATCATGCATGTTCCCCCCAACTTGGCATCATTTACTCCCCCATGTACCACCTTATTTGACCACAAGCCTTCACCACCTTCTCCACTCTCCCTAGCACAAAAATTAGGAGATTTGGCAGCTCCCATTCTTGGCCAAGGCAACAACAATAGCGAGGCATCTTCATTTCCGTTGCCGTGTCTCCCGATCCGACGTATTGTGTTGTTTATTGTAAAAAAACAACTTAAGGCATGTATATACGTTTCTTTTCTCTTTAATCAAGTCATATAAGTAATTTAAATCATAATATGATCATGTTTCATGGAGCATAAACCGAAATTGTACAGCAAGTGTTATAAAAAGTCTGCACAGATTTTGGCCCTCCCACTTGTGCTTCACGTTTTTGTTGGTTTTGTGGTTTCAGGAGGTTGGCTCGATTCCAGGCACCCAAGGCTGCATCTAGATATGTACTAGGGCATGTTAGGGTCGTGTTAGTCCATTGGTACCAGCCCCTACACGCTGGAGGAAGAGATTTGACAGCAACTCTTCTTATGGAAATTTATGAGTTTCGATTTGTTTTTGTTGCTTGTCTAAGGAAAGTGTTCTGATCTTGGCTGCCCTAGGGGCTGTAGCCATGGTTAGAACCTTTCCTTGAAATTTCTAGGACGTGACCAAGATCCCCTTTCATGGCTTGGTTCATGTTCCCATCGGTTTTCAAAATAAACAAGAACAGCCCCCTTCGGTTTTAAAATTCTGGTTTTTGTTGAGTGTGTTGAGTTTCGGTTTTTAGGTGTCAAGTGGGTTGTGTTTGGCTTCTAGCCCTTAACCATGACTCATACAATACCTTATCATGTCTAGCATGGACCATGGTTAACCTCATAGCCAATGGATCCTTCATTTGACAGCAAAACAAGCAACGCCCCCACGCGTGCAATGTGTGTGTTCTCGGGTGAAGCTTGTATTAGTCGTAGGTGTTGGCAGGAATTGTGGTTGGCCTAGGGCCCTTAGCCATGGTTCAAACCATGCCTTAGGATGTTGGTAAGAGGCTCTGGTCGGTGGTTCAAGCCCCAATGGCCATTAGCCTTGAAAACGACGCAAGGAAGCGCAACAGCTGCTGCTGTAATTTTCTTGACAGCAACTTTGCCTTCGGTTCAGAGGTGTGTTTCGAGTTCTTGGTTGGCTTTTAGCCTATGGCCTTAGACTGGACAGTGCCTTATTGAGTTAGGAAGGTCATGTTTTTGGCGGTTTGTGATTTGGTCAAGTTTAGATGTCGTACGAGAATTTACGGTGTAATGTGCCAAAGTGACTCTCGAAAGAGCGTTTCATGATTTTGGCCTCCATGCACAATTTTCGTGTATTACAGCCCTTGGTAATTATTTTCCAGTATTTTAGGTGTATTTTAATCATGACTAAATTATGATTTGATGTTGTTTCGGGTTGGTACAGAGTCATGGTTAAATATTAAGTTTGTTGGGCGTAATAGTCTCGTTTTTAGTTCGATTTTGAAGCGTTGGTCAAGATAAGTTATTTGCATGGTCAAGTCAAGTTGTGTGCATGTTTTTCATGTTAGAATTAGGTCGCAGCGAGCCTGGGAACGATCCAACCCAAATTTGTAAAATAACTCAGGAATTTAATTATATTACGTGCATAAAAATATAAAATGTTCATTTTTGAGATATATGCGATATTGCTTGTGGCCACCTCACGTTCATGGGATTGCAGCTTATCATGGGATTTTTACTTCATCTGGTGGCTACTGACCGGTTCATGTTCATGTATGGGTACGGATATCCAGTCCAAGGGTTGTGATGATCTCTACCGCCCAGTATACTGTGATTTAGTCTGATCAGACGATTCATTTCACGTTTTGGGCCACTTGCGTAGAACATATTCTCAACAAAAAATTATTATATGCTATTTCATGACAGGGCTCTATCGAGCAAGCATTTCACTTACGATTTTCAGGTCAGTTATGCACATATTTATAATTACTCATGACAAGATATTTTCACGTTTTGCTTTACGACATGATATTTTTACCCGGCATGAAACTTTATGATATATTTTACTCGTTATTCACGATATATGCATGCTGAGTCTTTATACTCACTAGACTTGATTGTTGTAGGTGCTGATGAGGTCGGGACCGAGGGCGAGGACCAGTGAGCCATCTTGGGTCGGCAGTAGTAGGAATCTGAGGACCTCATTTATCGGTTTATTTATTATTTTATGCAAACTCATTTTATCGCAATGAATTATTTTAAGTTGTTGCTTTGAAACAAATATTTACTTCCCCTGCTATCTCGATATTTAAAGCTTTTATTCTGCTGCTACTTTAAACATTGAATCTTTTATCAGTATATTTTATGAACGAGGCATTTTATTTATTTAAAGAAAAAATTTTAAATTATTCCGGAAATTTTCATGTACGAAACACAAGCCACTACAAACTCTGTGTATAAGAAGGTCAGTAGGAGTAATGTGACATTCCTGGTGCTTTATGTTGATGACATTCTACTCATTGGGAATGATGTAGGGATGTTGCAATCAACTAAAATATGGTTAGCTTGTAAGTTCTCGATGCAATACTTGGGTGAAGCATCTTTTTTATTTGAAATACAGATCTATAGAGATAGATCAATAAGATTGCTTGGTCACACCCAGTTCATATACATTGATACCATCATTAAGAGATTCTCGATGGATGAGTCCAAGAGAGGACATCTACCAATGTGTCATGGTGTGTCCCTATCCAAGTCTATGTCTTCAAAGACTGATGCGGAGATAGAGGCGATGACAAGCATTTTGTATGCGTCTGTAATTGGTAGCATCATGTATGTGATGATATATACACGTTCTGACGTGGCTTTTGCACTAAGTGTAGTGAGTAGATATCAATCGAACCCTGGTCTTCCACATTGGAAAGCTGTGAAAGACTTGCTCAAGTACTTGAGAAGGACCAATAAATTGTTCTTGGTCTATGGGGGTTGAAAATTGAAATTGAAATGCTATACCGACTTTAACTTCCAAAAAGATATCGATGACTCAAAGTCAACTTATGGATTCGTATTCATGCTAAATGGTTCTGCTGTCTCTTGAAAGAGTTCCAAGCAAGAAAGTACTGTGGATTCCACCACTGAGGCCGAATACACTGCTGCAGCAAAGGAGGCTATTTTGTTAAGGAATTTTGTCCAAGAGTTGGACGTCATTCCTAATGGAGTTGCTCCAGTCCCGGTGTTTTGTGACAACACGGGAGCCATTGCTCAGGCGAAGGAGCCAAGGTCTCATCAGAAATCCAAACATGTATTGAGAAAGTACCACATCCTTCGAGAGATTGTGGAAAAATGAGAAGTTTCGATTGACAAAGTCGGCTCCACAGATAATGTTGCTGATCCACTAACTAAGCTTTTACCTTGACCATTATTCGAGAAGCATCGTGAATCGATGGTTTTGAAGCATATGGGTAGTTGGCTCTAGTGCAAGTGGGAGATTGTTAGAGCAGTTGTCCGTCGAGCCAAGTGTTGGCCGATGGTTCATGTTTAAACTCTATGTATAAACAATCTTTATTTTAATAATATTTGAAATTATTGTTTTGGCACATCTTTATCTATATACTCATGCTAGTTTTATAGATAAAGTCCTTGAATATACAAATAATAGAAAGAATGTGAGATGCTGATATGATGAGTATCATGAATCTCATATTTGGAATACTGTATATTCTAAAGATTTCCTAGTCGATTCAGCTGCCGTTTGAGTATCATGAAACTCATATTTGGAATAATGTATATTCTAAAGAGTTCCTAGTCGATTCAGCCGCCGTTAAGAAGGATAAAGGCCGCTCGAGTTTGAGACTAGTATATGCGATGTGAGTACCATGTTTCATTGGTAGGGGACATTGTGATGTCCGAGCATGCAGATAGGTGCTCCTCGTAGAGTGCACTGAACAACCCTCCATAAATTACTTTTCAAATGGTTCTCACTTATCGAGTGAAAACACCCTAGTTTATGGTTGTACACCATTAGTCCTTATGACTCGGGACAATATTGTGACTCTATATGCTAGCATTGCACTTTGACTTGTTTACCAACTCACATGGGGTCATCAGGTGGCAAGGTTGGATTTTCTGTCCAAACATATAGGAGTCTATGCATTGTAGTCGGGGATTCACCGCTTACCTTAGGGTATGGATATCCTATGTTATCTCATGTGTATGTAGTTTGAAATCTATGATCAGAGTGTTGGTGGTAATTAAGAAAGGGGTTTCTTAGATTACATCATCGATGTAACTACGGCATGACACATAGTATCGATTCTTTGACAGCTGTCGATATAGCAATAGTTGTCGAATCGGTCGGGATATATGAGATGAAGGGACCGTACTGTACGTTAACAATAATGGAATGGTTCTTGCAGGCACTATCATTTGATACCTATGGAATCATGTAAGTGATCCTGCTAGGCATTTAAAATGGTTGGTTGGGTACTATCAGACTTGAGTTCTGATGTTCTTATTATCAAGGAGTTGATAAGTAAGAATGATGCAACTGGATATGCTAATATAAGGACATGTTTAGTATTGAATCACATTGAGATGTGAACTCACGATTAGTTTTATCATTGAACCATTGAAGGTAACACAAGTGCTAACTTTCTAGATCTCGTTGAGAAGGAAAATAGTTCAATGTGTTGAACGGCTTATAAATTATATAGGAATTTATAAGCGCAAAGAAAAATAAAAGTATGACTTCTATAAGCGGATTATGGAGAATGTAACTTTTAATTTGTGGAACTTTTCTTAAATTAAAAGATGGCTCAAATAAATAATGTATTTGAAAATTGTGATTTTCATAAACGTTATTATGGACTAAATTAAATTAATTCAAATGTTGAATTAATTAAATACTAGTGGACCTAATAGAGTCCAAATAATTAAATTAATTCGAGTGTTAAATTAATTAAATAACATTGGGTCTTGTAGAGTCCAATATGATATAATTATCCAACTAGCGTGCTTGAGTAAAATCAAGTAAAGTTTAAATGGTCTCAAATGTGTTTGACATATTTAAATAAAAGTCCATGGGCTTTGTAATTGTTACAAGCCCAAATAAAATGCATGCTTGGAAGGTGAAGAGTTGAAGACAACTTTTTCAACAAACTAGGCATGGCATGCACGTGCAACTTTTTACTTTTCACACAACCAAGAAAATACTTCTCTCCTCCAAGCTTGAGATGGCCGAAACATCATAGCCAAAAATCCTCTCATTTTACTTCTTCAATTGTTGATGAAATCATACTATTCTCAATGCAAAATACTCTAGCTTTTTTTAGTGCAAAATTAGATTGGATCTTCCAAGCTAGTGGTGGACCTAATTTGAAGGAAAGAATCCATTTGAGCAAGGAATGCTCTAGAAAGCTTGTAGATTGGGTCAACTCTTCAAGAGATAAGTTGTTTAAAATTTAGTTGGAGCCAATAATCAATCTTTGTGATTGATAGGTAAATTTCTAAACACACTATGTATGATTATTTTAGTATTTGCTACACACTATGTTGGGTGCTCGGTTTTATTCCTATGAAAATATGATTTTCGAAAGTTCCGTAGCGCTTCCAGATATCGTAACCGATCCTTTCAATTTGTGGTGTAGAAGGCTCTCCTTCTCTTGTTTGCAGTTCAAACTCATAGGCTTTGAGATCAGCAAACAAATCATGTAATTCTACCTTATTCAGGTCCTTTGACTCTCTCATAGTCATGGTGTTGACATTTCATTCTTTGAGAAGACCTCTAACCACCTTCAGCGCAATTTCTTTGTTTGAATATACTTTTCCAAATGTATTTAGTTCATTTATAATGCCGTTGACTCTTTCATTGTACTCATTTATGGACTCTCCAGTCTTCATTTTAATGTTTTCAAACTTCTGAACAGCAACTGAGAGTTTATTTATTTTGTCTGCTCGTTGCCCTCGCATAGCTAAATCAACTTCTCCCAGATCTCTTTTGTTGTTCTGCACATCTTTATTTCGCTGAAAATAATCTTTATCATCGTCTTGTGCAACTAGTGAAAGAGGATCGATTTTAGGTGTTCAAATGCGCAACGGAAGTCCAAAATTTATTTTCTAGGAAGAAAACCGAACACCTCATGTACTAGGATGTGTAGCAAATACAAAACACAAATTGTCATACATAGTGTGTTTAAGAAATGTACCTATCAATCTCAAGAGATTGATCATGGCTCCAACTTAGTTGTCAAACAACTAAGCTCTTCAATAGCAAGACCCTCTACAAGCTTTCCTTGTTCTTGAAATCTTTCCTTCAAATTAGGTACACCACCAACAAGCTAAATCCACTCTAATTTTGCACTAGAAAAATTAGAGCATTTTCATTGAGAAGACTAAGCTTTCCTCAACCATTGAAGAACAAAAATTGGAGGAGAATTATCTTAAAATTTTCGGCCATATGGTGTAGTAGGAGAGAAGGAGAAAACATTTTTCTTGGTTGGGCAAAAAGTTGAAGCAAAAAGTTGCATGACATGCCTTGGACATTGAAAAAGTTGTCTCCAACCCTTCACCTCCCTTGCATGCCTTCTACTTGGGCTTGTAACAAGTACAAGGCCCATGGACTTTTATTTAAATGTCCCAAACATATTTGAGTCCATTTAAAGTTTACTTGATTTTACTCAAGCCCACTAGTTTAATAATTATTTCTAATTGGGCTCTACAAGGCCCAATGTTATTTAATTAATTCAACACTTGAATTAATTTAATTATTTGGACTCTACTAGGCCAACTAGTGTTTAATTAGTTCAACACTTGAATTAATTTAATTTAGTCCATAATAATGTTTATGAAAATCACAATTTTCAAATACATTATTTGTTTGGCCTACTTCTATTTTTATTTATGCTTATAAACTCCTTTATAAGTCGTTCAACACATTGAACTATTTTACTTCTCAACGGGATCTAGAAAGTTAGCACTTGTGTGACCCTCAATGGTTCATTGATACAACTAGCCGTGGGTTCACATCTCCATGTGATTCGGACTAAACATTTCCTTATACGAGCATACCCCAATTGCTTCATTCTTACTTATCAACTACTTGCTAACAAGAATGTCAGAACTCAAGTCTGATAGTACCCAACCAATCATGTTAAACGCCTAGCAGCATCGCTTACATGATTCCCTAGGTATCAAATGATAGTGCCTGCAAGAACCATTCAATTATGGTTAGCGTACAGTACGGTCCCTTCAACTCATATATCCCGACCGATTCGACAACCATTGGTTTATCGAGAGTTGTCAATGAATCGATACTATGTGTCATGTCGTAGTTGCATCGACCCCTTTCATAATTACCACCATACTCTGATAAGAGATTTCAACCTACATACACATGAGAACACATAGGATATCCATACCCGAAGGTAAGCGGTGAATCCCCGACTACAATGCATCGACTCCTATATGTTTCGACAGAACACCCAACCTTGCCACCTGATGGCCCCATGAGAGTCGGTAAACAAGTCAAAGTGTAATTCTAGCACATAGAGTCTCAATATTATCCCGGGTCATAAGGACTAATGGTGTACAACCATAAACTAGGACTTTTCCACTTGATAAGTGAGAACCACTTGGAAGGTCCTTTATGGAGGGTTGTTCAGTGCACTCTACCAGGAGCACCTATCTGCATGCTCGGACATCACAATGTCCCCTACCAATGAAACATGGTACTCACATCGCAGATACTAGTCTCGAACTCGAGCGGCCTATATCCTTCTTAGCGGCGGCTGAATCGACTAGGAACTGTTTAGAATATACAGTATTCCAAATATGAGTTTCATGATAGTCATCATATGAGCATCTCATATTCTTTCTACTATTTGTATATTCAAGGGCTTTATCTATGCAACTAGCATTGGTATACAGATAAAGATGTGCCAAAATAATAATTTCAAATATTATTAAAATAAAGATTGCTTATACATAGAGTTTCATTGTGAACACTCGGCCAACACTTGGCTCGACGGGCACCTACTCTAACAATCTCCCACTTGCACTAAAACCAACTACCACTACAAGAAAAAATGGCTATACTGACATTTTCTTAGTGACATTTTTAAAATAATGTCGTTATTACATACATATCATGACATTGGTTACACATAAAATTTTTAATTAAAAAAATATTAAATTAGATATGTTATAATGACGTTTTTAATGAATTCCACTAAAAGTTCTTATTTTTCCCACTCATTTCCAATTTTTTAATCTCTCACTCTCACTCTCATTAAAAAACTAAAAAAAAAACTTAATTAAAAGGAAAAAAAAGGAAAGAACGATGGATTAATTTATACATTGTGCCAAATCTCTCTCGCCGCTTTTTCTCCCAAATCTCTCGCGCCCTTCTTTTCCCTCGTTCAGCCGCTAATCCTTCCTTCTTATTTCTTTTTTCTAGTGTCACGGTTTGAGATTTGTCCAGCTGCTTCTCATTTTCAGATTTGTCCAGCCGCTCATCTCCGGTAAGTTCCGAATCCCTTGTTTTGTAAGAGATTTTGGTCACAGTTTTTTGTTAAGAGTGTTCGAGTCATATAGAAGAGGATTTCGATTCATTTGATTTTATAAGAGGAGTTCGATTTTATAAGAGTGTTCTATTTTAGAAGAGGTGTTCGATTTTATAAGAGTGTTCGATTCATTTGATTTGCTTGATTGATTTATTGAGAATAGAGGAGTGTTCGATTTGAGTCACAATTTTTGTGATTAAAAAGTTGATTCATAACATAAATATTGTTCTGTGTTCTTCATTGTTTTTGAGCTGAGCTTGGCATTTTGTGCTGAGTTTATATGAAGGAGCTCGCAACGTGTTTTGACCAGCACTAAAACCCATAAACAAATGCGCAGGTTATGTATGATCATGTTGATAAAGTGGGCCTAACTCAGTTATTTGGAAATCAATCCTTACAGAGCATTATGCTTCCTAACCCCTTAACTCTCAAATTGTTGTTGCACTTTGCGTATGTGCTTATCTATTGAACCTTCTAACCATATCACCTAACATAGGATATGCTCGGAAAAACCAATGTCTAATCATATTATAGCCGATCTATTTCTACTAACTGAGTTGAAAGGTTGGTTGTTAAGTCACCAATATCTGTACTTTCCAAGATGCAATTAGTTTGGATCTGAGTTGTGACAACAAGGTACATCCACAATCCACATGCTATGTGTTTAGGAAGCAATTAACAACCATAATGCAGATACAAGTAAGACTTTGTGAAAACCCAGCCTCGCTATTCTACGCACGTACAGTAGTAGAAAAATGTAAGCGTATAACAATACCATTACTCTGAAACTAAGGACAGAGGAAACTTCGCCTGTTCACTTGCCACTCTTTGAAGTATTGGAGTATTTATAATAAAGAACATCTATCACCTGGAACACATTTACTATGGGAAATCATTGAACATTAAGTAACTGAGGGGCAGATTTTAGGCAACACTCATCTGTTGAGGTGTCTTAAATAAGAATCGAGTGTATATGATAAGATTCCAGGGTAACAGTGCTATTACATGTAATCTGACCAACACTCATAAATAGAGAAAAGCTAGCTTCATTAAAGCCATTGAGGTATGGGCTTCATAATCTAACATTTCACGAGATTCAAAGAGGTATGAGCTTCATAATGTAATTTCCAAGATTTCATATTTCAGAGATTTTGAGATTTTTTAGAGTTTATTTTATAAGTATGGAGATGTCTAGGAATTGGCACACACGTGCACAGTTGTGAGAATAAGCTCTAAATATGATTATATAAGATTTAAACATGGACAATACATCTTATACTCCATCAGTCGACAATTGATCTGTCACACACACGCGCGCGCACACACACACACACACATATGTACATATATATATATAGATGGATATTCCAAGAACAAAAAATTGAATACTGAAAGGCAAAAGTTGATCAGATTCTTTGAACTGATGTAAACCCTTTTAATATATACTTCTTAACTTTGATTAATGTTTCCTTTTTCTCAAACACTCGCACTCCATATGTAAGAAAAAAATACTTGAAGCTTAACTGTTTTTCCACATCTGGAATGAACACTATATGTCAGCTTTCCTTCTCTTTTAGATTTTATTAAAACATAATGACCATTATCTGACTTCTTTGATTTCATGAGATTTTTTATTTTTAGCCAATAGGAGTATATTATCAATGATTGATGACAATATATAACAAAGGGTTTGTTTGAGGTGAATGGTATTTTTACTTAATTATATTCGTTTTTTATAAAATAATAATATATATTTTTTTAGAAGTTTATAATATGTTTTTTTAATTGAAATCAAATAATAAATGTCCGTTTGGGAGAAGTATTTATTTGTTTTGGCTTGTTTTTGCATATTGACTATTGTTTCTTGCTTTATAAATAGAGGCTCTCGAATGTGGCATATGCTTGTTTATTCTTTTTGGGTACACAAATTAAATAAGAAACAATTCATTTTCTTAAGCTTCCAGGTGTGACCAATATGTAACTTAGCTGGATTACTAAGCATATTGAATTAAAATATATATAAATAGTTGTCCATGTGTTATATTGGCTGAAAAAAAGTACATTTAGATAACAATATAGTTATAAATATTTGAATTTTGTCGTTCATTATCAACTATAATTTATTAAGCAATAAACAGTCGATCTAGTTATTGACGTTGATGACAAATTTCATATGTTCGATTAACATGATTTCAAAATATATCAACTATTAATATATGAAATCAATTTATAACAAGTGGTGATCTCAAAGCTAACTTATTTTCTTTAAAATGATTGAAAATAATAAAAATATATGAAATTAATTCATAAAAAAATATAGCTATCTATAAGGGATTTTTGGGTTTCACTCTAGTTTTCTTTTGTTCACATATTTTTTTGGTTATTAAATTATTGTTGTGTTTTGAGACACTAATTGTATATATCTTGTTCGATATTTTACTCCACACATACAAAAATTATATATTTGTTTGCTGAACTAGTTTAAGTATATCTTTTTACCAGAATTGTGATGGATAAAAGTTGGATGTTTTTGCCGAGACAAACCAAGGAATACAGGAAAGGACTTGAGAGTTTCTTAGATTTTGCATTTTCTAATGCAAACATAAATGGAATGATTGCGTGTCCTTGTGCAAAATGTAAGATTGGCATATGTGTTTCAAGAGAGGATGCTTGTGATCATTTGACGGTTGATGGATTTATCAAAGGTTATACTCACTGGGTGGCTCATGGAGAGATAGCATGTAGTGCATCTTCAATATCTAGTTCTGTTCCATCTCGTGATGATGTAGATGATATGGAGGGATTAGTTCACGATGCTTTTGGGGTCCCACAAAACGATGGTGATACAATCAATACAGCGGGATTTGAAAAGGATAAAGAGATTCCAATCGGAGAGGCCGAGAAATTCTATAAACTAATTGATGATTCACAAAAAGAGTTATATCCCGGATGCAAGAAATTCTCAAAACTTTCATTCATCATTCGCTTGCTTCACTTAAAATGTCTTGGAAAAATTACCAATAAAATCTTCAATATGCTTTTGGATTTGTTGAGAGAAGCATTTCCAAATGCCATGAAAGATTTACCAAAGTCATACTATGAAGCAGAGAAATTGATGAAGCAATTAGGACTTGGTTATGAAAAGATCGATGCTTGTCCTAATGATTGCACTTTATACTGGCGGTTGGACGAAGAAAGAGTTCGATGCAAAACATGCAACGAGCCTAGATGGGAAACATCTGAAAATGATCCTATTGGTGACAAGAGGAATGTTGCACACAAGGTTTTATGGTATTTTCCAATAAAGCCTAGGTTACAACGTTTGTTCATGTCCTGCAAAACAGCAGTCCATATGAGATGGCATTCTGAATCTCGCACGAAAGACGGTTACATGCGACACCCAGCTGATTCCCCAGCTTGGCAAACGTTTGACCATAACCACCCTGAATTCGCAAAGGATCCCCGAAACATAAGGCTAGGATTAGCTTCAGATGGATTTAATCCATTCAAAAATATGAGTGTGGCGCATAGTACGTGGCCAGTCATTTTAGTGCCTTATAATCTTCCACCATGGATGTGGATGAAACAACCATACTTTATATTATCATTGCTAATACCTGGTCCATCTGCTCCTGGAAATAACATCGACATCTACTTGCAGCCCCTTGTTGCAGATTTGAAGGATTTGTGGGAGGTAGGAGTGCAGACATATGATGCATCAACCAAGCAGAATTTTCAATTGAATGCCGCATTATTATGGACTATAAGTGATTTTCCTGGATATGCAACCCTATCTGATGGAGCACCAAAGGTAAATTTGCATGCCCAGTGTGCCACAAATTTACACATTCACGCTGGTTAAAAAATGGCAGAAAATATTGTTATATGGGTCACCGCAAATTTTTGAACGGTGATCATGAGTTTCGCAAAGATGCTCAAAATATTGATGGCACAGAAGAGTATGGAAGACCATCACCCATACTTTCGGGAGACACAGTGATCAACGAGTTGAAAAATTTTAATTTGAAATTTGGAAAAACAGTTGATGATAATCCAGAACTACCATTCAATTGGAAAAAGTTGAGTATTTTCTTCGATTTACCATATTGGAAAGATAATGTGGTACGCCACAATCTTGATTTTATGCATATTGAGAAGAATGTGTGCGAATCAATTTGTGGGACACTGCTGAATATGGAAGGAAAAACAAAAGATAATATTAAATCACGTCTTGATTTGCAAGAAATTGGAATAAGATCAGCACTTCATCTTATTGAGAAAGGACCAAGTAGAGTTTATCTGCCTCCAGCATGTTATTCAATGGGGAAAAATGAGAAGGGCACATTTTGCAAGGTTTTGAAAAAAGTTAAAGTTCCAAATGGATATGCTTCTAACATTTCACGGTGTGTTCAAATGAAACCGGCAAAATTAATTGGTCTAAAAAGCCATGACAACCATATTTTGATGCAGCAGTTTTTGCCGGTGGGACTACGTAGAACTTTGTCTAAATCAGTTCGGACTCCTTTGATTAGATTCAGTAGGTATTTCAGAGAGCTATGTTGTAAAGTAATTTCTCCTACTTATGTGGTTCGTCTAAGGAAAGATATTGCGGTGATCCTCTGTCAGTTGGAGAAGATTTTTCCTCCCTCATTTTTTGACATAATGATTCATTTGACTGTACATTTGGCTACTGAAGTACAACTTGCTGGACCAGTTTACTATCGTTGGATGTATCCAATTGAAAGGTAAAAACAAATATTATTGATATTGTTTTATTTAAATTATTGTTTTCACTAAATAATACAAAATTTATGTTTTTGGTACAAGGTATTTGGGGACATTGAAGTCATATGTTCGAAATAAAAATAGGCCAGAAGGATCCATTGCTGAGGGGTATTTGGCTGAGGAATGTTTGACATTCTGTTCTTTTTATTTAGCTGATTATGTAGAGACAAAATTCAATCAATCAAAAAGAAATGATGAGACAACTATCGGCTCAACATTCGCATTGGGCGTGTTTACGGCCTCTGGTTATGCACTTGGAAAGCCCATTGCAACTAAGTTTGATGATGAGACATTAAAGAAGGCACATCAATATGTGTTATTCAACTGTCATCACGTACAATCTTATATAGAGTATGTGATTATATATTTCATTGTGTTTAAATATATAATCATCGATGTTTATCAAACCATCTTTCTTAATTTGCAGTGAACACCGTCAGATTTTGAATCTTACACATTCCGGTCTTCCACCACACCAAATTGAACGTATGCATAGTGAGTCTTTTGCCTCTTGGTTTGCCAAACATGTAAGTTTCTTTTGTAATTGTCATTAAGGTTAAATATTATGATTTTTATACATAATTTATCAATTTTTTCTTGTGTGATAGATTGAAAATACAAATCCTTCACAAGATGATCCAATATCAAATGATTTGAAATCACTTGCCAGAGGCCCAAATTTCATAGGGATACGATATGAAAAATTCATTTCCAATGGATTTAGGTTTCATACAAAAGAAGTGGAACGCAAAAGAAAAACTCAGAATTGTGGTGTAATTGTTCGGGCTACCACTTCAAGTTATTCAAGTATAAGAGATCAGAATCCAGTATCAAGTGAACTTGATTATTATGGGATTTTGCAAAATGTGATTGAGTTAGATTATGAGGGAGGTCGAAGAGTTGTTTTATTTGAATGTGATTGGGTCTCCAAAGGCAAACGACTAAAACTGGATGAAGATGGTTTTATGTTGGCCAATTTTACAAATGTGAAGCGTCACAACGAGCCTTATATATTAGCATCCCAAGCCATGCAAGTTTTTTATGTGGAAGATCCAGTTGATTGTAATTGGCATGTAATTATCACCACCGATACACGAGCAAAGTATAAAATGCAACCTATGGCAGATGTTGATACATATCTTCAAAGTTGTATTTGTAATCCTGAAGACGAGAATGAACATGAAGAAGTCGTTTGGGTTCGGGATGATGTTGCAGGAGTTGAAATTGACGTTGATGAATGATGAGATTTAGATAATGATGAGATTTTTTCTTGCATATATAATTTTTTATGTTTAGTTAATATGATATAAAGTGAAACTAGTAGAGTGGATTTGCCGGATACTAGAATAATAATAACATTATATATTTTAATTTCATTTTTCACTATG
Organism: Primulina tabacum; assembly: GCF_025594145.1. Taxonomy (NCBI): domain Eukaryota; kingdom Viridiplantae; phylum Streptophyta; class Magnoliopsida; order Lamiales; family Gesneriaceae; genus Primulina; species Primulina tabacum. The sequence continues at coordinate 22,318,670 of NC_134556.1, read as the reverse complement.
GATCTTTATTTATCATATCAAAGGATATAACTAACTTTTTTTTATCTTCAAGTTGTGGTTCTTGCTCTTGATAGGAATGGCTAGTGATGGTAAAACTGTTGGAAAACCTCATTTTCAACATCAAGATAAGGCAAATACACAATCTCGAATTATGATTGTCAATCACGCAGCTCGAAGTTCAAAAAAAGGTAGCATGTAACTTTATACATCAAGAATATGTTTGCTGATTTTGTATTACTCTTATTGGACCTTTTGATTTTGTCTGAATTTTATGTACTTTGTTCAAGTTGGTCTTGCAAGAGAACTCGGTAGCATGAATGATAGCGGAAAAGGTTAGCATTTTCTTTTTATAATTAAAAACTCAACTTACTTATATTTTGGTGGTATCAAAACTTGTGTAGAAATTCAAAACATACAAGGTATGTTGAATAACCAAATGGATGGAGTTTCAAAGCACCAACACAATGATTTACAAGGTATTAAATATAAAAAAGATATGAAACTTATAGCATTTTATTTGAAACGATTAAGTTTGGATATGTATAATGCTTACTTCATGTTTTATTTATTCTATATAAAAGCATTTGTAATTTTTAACCTTTTCTTTTGATAGGAATGACTCGTAAGAGTAAATTTTTTGGAAAATCTTATTTTCAACTTCGAGATGAGGAAGATACACAACCACTTATTATATCTGCCAATCATGTAAATCGAAATTCAAAAAAAAGAGGTATCATCGCATTTTACACAAAAACAATCTGTTTGTTGCTTGTGTATAACTCTTATTTGACCTTTTGCATTTGTATGAATGTTGTATACTTTGTTCAAGTCAGTCTTGCAAGAGAACTTGGTAATAACATGGTAGCTAGCGAAAAAAGTTAGAACTTTGTTGCTTATAATTAAAACTTAACTTGCTTATATTTTTGTGGAGTCAATACTTGTGCAGAATGTCAAAACACACAAGGTATGCTAAATAACCAAAAGGATAAAGTTTCAAAGCAGCAACACAATGATGTAGGTATGATATATAAAAATATATGAAACTTAAGAATTTTTTATTTCAAAAGATTAAATTTTGATATAATTCGGTATAATGCTTATTAATGCTTTATTTATCTTATATAACTTGCTTTTGATAGGAATGACTCTTAAAAATAAAAATGTTGGAAAAACTCATTTTCAACTTCAAGATGAGACAAATACTCAACCACTGATTTTGATTGACAATCACACAACTCGAAATTCAAAAGAAAGAGGTAGCATATTATTTATAATTATAAACTCAATTTGCATATATTTTGTTGAAATAATGCTTGTGCAGATTGTCAAAGCATTCAAGGTGCATCAAGAAACCAAATAGATGAAGCTTCAAATGAAAATGACATTGAATTACAAGGTAACATCCTAAAAATTAAGATATAGAAAGACATGAAATTATAGTTTTTTAGTTCCGATGATTACATTTAGATATAACTTGTTATAATACTTACTTCATTCTTTATTTATTCATATAAAAAACATACAGGTTTGACTTCTAGGATCACATTCAACAATAACCCACATGTTGAAAATGATTTTATGAACGAAGAATCTGATCAAGGTAACCTATACGAAAAATGTAATAACTCATTTCACTTTATTTTTTCAATCATTTATTTCTCTTTTTTGCATCTAGATGTAGATAGCGAAAGTGAATCTCTTAACGCTGAGGAGAAAACTAGAGGCCCTACATTTATGAAAGAAATTTGGGGTAGACCTAGCACGCTGCCACGTATTAAGATTCGATGTGATGATATGGGACGTCCTATTGGATCAAGAAGAAATAAATTTACTGATTTTTTGGGTACTTTGGCAAGAAATGGTAAATTTTGCCCGATTGACGTGGAAGATTGGCATAAAATGCCCCTAGATAGTAAGAAAAATGCTAGATGTTATAAAGGTAATTGAAATGTTATTGAATAATTTTATTATTAAATAATTTTTTACTATGATGGTAAATTGTCTAAATGCCTTTGTAGGAAAAGTACGACCTTCCTCCTGGAACAGAAAGTTGGACGCTACGTTCAATAGCAACAAAATGGAGAAACTGGAAGGCAGAACTAAAAAAGAAGTATTATGATCCTGAGTTGCCAATGCAAGTTCTTCTTGAAGAAAAAGATAAAAGAGCTTTTGTAGAACAATATGTGAAACTAGTTGCTCAGTGGAACTCTGAAAAATCAAAGGTATAAAATATTTTATATGTTTAGAAAAATGTTCATGTAGACATTTGTCTTGTGTACCAAGTTGAATTTAATGTATCAGGAGAGAAGTGAAAAAAATAAGATTGCTCGGAACCAAAAGATAATGAATCAGACAACTGGAAGAAGATCTTTCGCTCAAGTGAAACAAAAATTGGTAATTTATCTTATTAATCTTATAATTCTACATGCATTAGAATCTACAAACTTTTAACCAATTACATATTAGAAAAAAGAAAAAGGGCAACCTCCATCAAGAGTTGAATTATTTCATGCATGTTTCATTCATGCTAATGGAAGTCCCTCAGGCAACATTGTGGCAGAAAAATTGGTAAGTTGTTTTATAAACTTCAACTAGATTACTTTCAAAGATATTTGTTTTCATAATCATTATGAATAAATTATGAATTTTGATTTTTTGGTGAAGGCTGCAATGAAAGAACTAGAAAATCAACTTCCTGAAGATGAGGATGATCAAATTGGTCAAAATGACGTATTTTCTCAAATCATTGGACCAGATAGATCAGGCCGAATGCGTATGCTTGGTGATGGTGTTAACCCATCTGATTTATGGGGAGAAGTTCCAAGCCGTAGTACATGCAATCGAATAGTGATGGAGCAAAAGATAAAGTTAGAAAAAATGGATGAGCAAATTAGAAAACAAGGCCAACACATTGCAATGTTAGAATCAAAGATTTGCAATCAACCAAACCAAAACCTTGGTTCAAATTACAACAATATACAACACACAGCATCCTCTAGTAGTCCATTATCTCCAAGGGTAAAGTCTTTTTTCTAGTTTTATTACTTTATTATTATATTGAGTTAGTACTTTATTGATTCAGCATTGGCTTTTTGGTTTAAGAATATACGTTAGATCATCTAGTAGGCCTGGCGCGCCTATTTTAAAAAAAAATTGGCCTATTGAAAAAAACTTTCAATGGTTGTTCTTGCTTCTGCAAGATCAACTGAGAAACTACTCTCTAAAGCTTCATAGAGAGCATTGTGGTGTCTCACAAATTTGTCAAAAAATGAACGGAAACTAGAACAAGTGTTCATATCCTCCACTTCTCCATCACCAATAATTACAACTCCTGCAAAATTAGCTAGTAAGTCCTTGGACATCTTTAGAAACTTATTTCCTAACTCACTCTCGCCTTTTTCAACAGCCTCTCCATAAGCCTTTAGTAGGTGAGGAAGACTGGATTCTTTGTCCAGATTTATTTCATCCACTAGTAAACATGTTTCTGAATTCTTGCTAGATTGCAAGGAAAAGCAAGGACTCCATTCATTTTCTTCCATTGTAAGTGACGAAGACAAGTAGACTTTAGTGTCATCTTCATCAAATTCACCATATAAATCTTGAAGATGGGGAAAATCAAGTAGACTTTAGTGTCATCTTCATCAAATTCACCATATAAATCTTGAAGATGGGGAAAATCATCAGAAAAGGTGGTTCCAATATCATCTTGTTGATTGTCCTCACAGTACATAGTAGAGTACAAATCTGTGTCAACAGTACTACTTTAATAAGAAGGAATTAATTCGATTACAGATAATGGATATATATGTATATAGTATATATGAAGAAGACTAATAAATTCCAACACCACTAGTTCATTGATCTCGTATGATGATGACAAGTTTCTTTATTTATTGCTAAGATCCCTTCCAAGTCTTCTTTCTTAATACTGCATTGCTTTTTTGTAAGCTATGTTTTGTGTGAGCTTATAATTAACTCGAGTTAGCTATTTATTGATTTAGATAGTATATTTTGATTGAGAATATATATTACATGTATATTTGCTGTCATGAGTTAACTAATTTGAATGATGTTTCTTTATGCTTTTTTGTTTTCTGGCTAGCTGGACATACTCATTAGCATAATGGTTGTTGATGATTGTACTTTATAATTGTTTTTATCAAAACTTTCTCTTTTGCACTTTCACATAGATTGGATGTTCTGTCTCAGTAAAAAGTTTATTTGATTCGACGAAAATTGTGGCAAAAGGAGTGGTTCGTAGCATGGATCCAAATACCGAAGTAGAAGACAGACGTTGGGACCAAATTGGTGTGAAATACAAGTTCTAGTTGTCCTAGAACGGGAAGAGAGTTGTCATTACAGATTACATAATGAGACGTTTTAAATTAACCTTATAACATATCATTAGTGACATTTTTTATTGTCACTATAAATAATGTACACGACACTTTTAGTTGTCATTATAAATAATATACACGACACTTTTAGTTGTCATTATAAATTATTTTACCTGACATATAAATTTGTCATTATTGCTATAATAGCAAGGCATGTATAAATATCTTTAAAACATGAGTTTTCTTGACATTTAAAATTTTCATTATATGAATAATTAGTAACACGTATGAAGTTGTCATTAACGTCTTATAATGACATAAAAAAATTTCAGAAAGTTTAAGACGACATTGGAATAGACGACATTTGTTGGAGATGTCACTAAAACTTAAATGTCACTAAATATTGAATATGATGACATTTATGAATGTCACCATAAGCATTTATTCTTGTAGTGTACCCATATGCTTCAAACCCATCAATTCGCGATGCTACTCGAATAATGGTCCAGGTAAAGGCTTAGTTAGTGGATCAGCAACATTATCTGCAGAGCCGACTTTGTCAATCGAGACATCTCCTCTTTCCACAATCTCTCGGAGGATGTGGTACTTTCTCAATACGTGTTTGGATTTCTGATGAGACATTGGCTCCTTTGCTTGAGCTATAGCTCCCGTGTTGTCACACAACACCGGGACAGGAACAACTTCCATAGGAAGAACGTCCATATCTTGGATGAAATTTTTTGGTAATCAGATGTACCTCCTCGAAGAATTCCAGAAAGGGGTAGTACTTCGACTGAACAGATAGATGTATCAGAAACTCAGATGGAAATACAGTTGGAAGAGTTTCAGTTATTTCAGCTGCCGATTCTGAGTGGTATCGAGACGTCTGAAGATTGTGAGAATTGGTTTGATGACATAGAAATACTGTTTGATTTACTTGATTATTCAGATGAGCAGAGAATTAAATTGATATTCCACCAGTTACGAGAGACTGCCAGAAGTTGGTGGATTACAAGTAAAAGAATGCTAGAACAGAGAGGTACAGTGATTTCGTGGGAAATATTCAGAACTGAATTTTATCGAAGATTCTTCTCAGGATCTTACCGTGAGGACAAGAAAGCAGAATTTGAGACAAGGTCAACTGAATATTGAAGGATATGTTGCTAAATTCTCTACTCTACTGCGTTTTGCTCCTCATGTAATTGGGAATGATGAAGCTGTAGCGGATCAGTTCATCAGAGGATTGAACTCGGAGATAGTTGCATTGATGAATATGCAGCGACCTTATCATTTTGCTGATGCCTTAAGTAAAGCGAAGAGAGCGAAGGCGAGTCTGATTAGACAACTAAAAAGGGTGTGTGCGATGCAACCCCAGACACAGCAATCCCCTCTCCGATTTGATCGCGGCAACACGAGTGGAAAGCAAGATTTGCTGAAAGCTCGAAAGAAACCATTCAAGAAGTTAGGGAGCGGACTGAGTGGTTCAACTAGCTCCAGTGGTTCCAGCCCAAGTTATACTGGAGTGTATTGCAGGATTTGCGGAGGGAGACATTCCACAGAGCAATGGCAGGGAGTGACTGGTAGTTGTCGTATCTGCCGACAGCCGGGACACTTGCTAGAGTTTGTCCCCAGAGAGATTCCCGAAGATTTCAGGGATCAGGACCATCTGGTGGTAGTGACCGAGGAACAGACTCAAGAGGCACTTGATGATATAGTGGCAGGTACTGTTACTTTATGATTATATTGCATATGTATTGATATATACTAATGCATTTCCTATGATTATCTTTGACTGAGTTGCATTGATATATATGGTATCTGTTGGGTCTGTATTGTTGTGGTATTAATCTTTGTACCTTTTGGGAAGGAAAGATTGATATCAGAGATTTCTGTGACATATTGTATACTACAGTAAGATGAGAATGAGATCGAGTTAAATTATGATGTAATTTTGTTTTCTGATTGGATTGCATTATTGATATTAATATGCTGAACAAGTACAGAACTATTATAGATTCCTTTCAGGAGAGTATAAGATTCAGACCAGATATGGCTGATGAGTAGAAATTTCACGGTAAGGATTCTAGATTTAGAATTCCTTTGATATCTGTATTGCCTATGACTCGATTGATACAGAAATGAGCAGATGGTATCCTTATGTATTCAGTAGATGTACTGAAATCGAGCCTAGCATTGGCAGATTGCCAGTGATGTACGAGTTGGCTGATAATTGCCAGATAAGATTTCAGATTTGCTTTATATCAGAAAAATAGATTTCAGAATTGAATTGAGATCAGATACTGTTTGTGCTTTAGAATTCAGTACAGAATGATATTAAATGTACAGAATGACACTGAATGAAGTGAAAGAATTGAAAGATCAGTAGAAGAGTACGGGCCAGGAGTTACATTTGATTTAGTGTTTCTCGGTGGCATATTTCAGTATGTTCAGAGATATTCTGATGATTTCATGCTTGTTGTATCTATGATAGCTTGATATACTTACAGCATCTGATCGACTGAATCGAATATCTGAAGATTGTATTGAATACTCTGAGAACTGTGATTATTGTATACAGAAATTATTAAGATATGAATCCTGCTGGAAATAGATTGTATTCAGAATATGCGATATCTGAAGTTAGTATACCGATTGATTTTGACACAGTTGAGATCATGATCAGTAGATAAGAATGATACCGATATTAGAGAGATCAGAAATATCAGAAATTTCAGAAATGTCAGAATTGTCAGAAATTTATTTTTGGTCTGAGTTGGCAGATTATCTTATACGATTGTTATTTTGTGTCTGCCTGAGTATTGTTATATTTCTACAGCCGTATTTGATACAGATCAATGTGAACCGTTGAGATTATATACAGTTCAATCCGAATCAGAGTTGAATTCGAGAATTTCAGTAGATCAGAAATATAATCAGAATGTTCAGAGCTTAATTTCAATAATCAGAATAGAGCATCGATCAGAGTGAAATATATGTGATTTTACGGTATGAGAATGATTATCTTGTGATGTCAAATGTTTCAGAATTGTACAACAGAATTTGATATCGATAATCAGAACCGAATACCAGGTAGGTATTTTTCTTTAATTTATATTATTAACTGATTTTTTGTACCAAATAGTTCGAATCTGAAATGACCGATAGTGTCCGAAATGCACCATAGTGGATTCAGTTTTCATTTTGGTGACTGAGAATGTATGATATTCGAACAGATAGTTTTGATATAGACAGATTAAATCAGTTATGGCAGAATTTATGCTGAAATGTTGGCAGAATTTGTACTGAAATGTCTGAATCGCCAATAAATGAAGATAGAAAGATATAAATCAGAAGAGTTATTACAGAATTGGTATATTTCTGACTAGACATGGGGAGTATATTTCGATGAATTTCGTAATAAGACCACTGCAATACTTTCCAGATTGTGATGTAATATGATTGTGATTGACAGATTGTCCAATCTATATCTATTAGTTTGTACCAGATAACATAAAAACATGACCAAATGACACAGATCGATGTCAAAGAAATGGTCAGACTGATCAGAATGTAGAACTAGACTATATCAGATTATGATTTTGATTGAGTTTGTAATTGTGGCAGAACGTACCATGAACTCATTCATATATTATCCACCGACTGACAGATAGCCAGAGTGTACTATCCAGATATTAGAAGATAATTATGGAGTTGTAGTGCTGGATGCTAGCACTAGTTAATATGACATATAGTCATCCTATGAATTATAGTATGATAATAACCATCAGAAGAGTAATGAGATAGTTGCAGATAAGATATTGTACATTGAGTACCACAGATTTCTTTCATATAGAGATGATATCTTTGAGGTATATGAACTTTAATCTAAATTGATCAGAGATATGACAAAGGAAATGTAACTAATTCAGAACAGAATGAAGATAGCTCAGACCAGACAGATTTAATATGCCGACGTCGGATAGTGACGATTGGTATTTGGGGCCGAAGATTTAATATATCCTTGACTGGGATAAATAGATCTGATATCAGCTAATGATATTGATTTGGTATGAGCTGTTGATTGGTATATACGGATATTGTATAGCCAGTATTTTACGATTGATTCGATTAAAATGATTTCGAGTGGTATTATGATTTTATGCTTCTTGAATGACTACTCCAGTCTTGAATCGGAGATCCGTGAAAGGAAGAAAATTTAGAACGAAGAATATTCTACTGTTGCATATACAGTAAAGTCGACAGAGCATTAGAAATCTTCCTTGAAAGACAGAATCTGATATGAGATTAAGATGTCAGAATGGATTCATTGAGATGAGTTTTGATTTAAACTCTGTATACATTCCTTCTGATATGTCTGAATTGATTACTTGCGATTTCGAGGACGAAATCATTTCTTAGAGGGGGAGGAATGTAAGGCTCGAGATTTATTAGTCTTCATTGATGTGATATTCGGAAGATATGAGTATGCATGACATGTAATGAGAGGCACTGAATGAGATTATGAAGGGTTGCATAAAGTCTAGACCGCACCCGCGCTACGAACAAGACCGCACCCGCGCTACGAACAAGACCGCACCCGCGGTTGATGGACAGAGAGTTGGAGATTAATTACAGAAGTGACACCGCACCCGTGGTGAAGAAGTACCGCACCCGCGGTGCATGGCCAGTAGGGTATGAAAGTTGCTACTGGAGATTGAGCGCACCCGCGGTGCTAGACAGACCGCACCCGCGGTGTTGTACCAGTAGGGTCAGCGCACCCGCGTTAAAAGACAGAGCACACCCGCGGTCCAAGCTTCGGGGAAAGTTGATGCATATCAATACATGGAGCGCACCCGCGGCGCAAAAGTGAGCGCACCCGCTGTACGACGTGCGCGAGAAAGAAATGGGCCACTTGTCCTAGCATGCATGTGATATATATATTACTTCATTCCTTCGGCCATTACAGTAGAAATTGATCCAAAGTTCAGAGAGAATCCTCAAGCTTCTTTGTACTTGAGAAATTTAAGTTTTGGCAAATCCGTCTATCCGATTTGCAATCCGGAAATAGTTCTGGATCCTCTCGACACGAGCTACAATTGGACGTAAGTTTTCTTAAGTTTCTATATGATTTTAAATTATGGTATTTCCAGAATCGAATATGATTCAGATATGTTGTTCTCGAGACAATAGACATCGTATAATCGAAATCGGATTAAAGAACAAACTGTTTATGCAATTGTTATGAATTTTCAGAGTTGATTCAATTGTGGTTATACCAATTTGATATCAAAATTATGTTGTTATCGATTATGAGGTGTTGGAATTGATATCTGATTTATACTGTATTGCGGGTATATTGATATTATTCAGATTTGGTTCAGATGAGTTGTTGATTCGAATATACTGATATTGTATTGCCGGTATTGTGAGACTGTACAGAATTGAGATTATGATTCGTATTGATATGAGTTGTATGATTATATCTGTGATGTTGAGATTGACGGGGCTATCAAGACCGTATTGTTATGCCGTCGAGACATCAGTGGATTGATTTTGATCAGATTCAATAGTGATTGAGATTGCATTGTATGTCGTTGACATTGATCAAATTATGTGTTGCTTTGAGTATTGATCAGAACAGGTCTTGAATTGAGTTATATACTGATATGGTATTTATATGATTGTCATTATCAGATTTGGATATGGACAGATTGGAATACAAGACTTCGTCTTCATCAGACCGAGATGAGAAAGGTATAAATGGATGTCAATTGGGAGATCGACTTGAGTTAGATTTAACTCGAGTTTCCCTAAACCACATACTTGTATGGTATTGTTTTTATACCTTTGTGTTTTAATGAGTATGTTTATTCGATTGAATTAGAAGTAGGAAGCAGAGAGCTATTAAGTAAGAGTCACTGACAGAGGGGTTAGATTTTGACAGACTTGTCACTGACCCATTGCACATTGTCAGAATAGGCTTAGTCTTGGTAGATACGCCAAGGCACTGGACGTTTGGTGTATCGATGTGCTTAAGATACAGATATTGTTCTTATTGTAGATTATTCGATACAGCTAGACCAAAGTCCAGAAATAAGAACGTACCGCCACTGCGACTAGTAGTAGTAGGTGGGAGACTTGTAACGTTCTTATTCACCGGGATCCCTAGACTAGATTAGAATGAGAGATGAGTCGAGTCTTAGATATCGGGACTAGAACTTGATTTACATAATTGTATTGATTTATGTTTCGTAGATTACGATTCAGATATTATTTACAGATTGGTATTGATACATGTTGTTTGATTATGCTACATGTGATAAGATATAATTCATGATTTTATGTTAATTCCGTTAACTGCATGTATACATTATTTATACTGGGATTTATTTTCACCGGAGTATCCGGCTGTTGTCTTGTTTTGTATGTGTGCATGACAACGAGTGGGACAAGATCGGGGTCAAGAAGATGATGAGAGATCGAGATTAGAGTGGTGATTCCGGACTTGGATGTAGACTTGGTTTAATACTTGAAATTTAGTAGTCAAACCTTAGATTAGTTTGAACTAGAAGCATGATGTACAAGATTTGTATTATTATACTGGTTTGTATAATAGATTGATTCCATTACCTTCCGCATTTTAAAGAAAAATTTTTAGACCCTGTTTATCTTAATTGATAATTAAATCCCAAAGATGATTAAGAAGATGATTAGCGTCCGGGTCCCCACAGTCGGAGCCTCAACAGGGGACGACTTAGTAAGTGTATATGCTATCCTTTCCGAATTCAAGACGATTTTTCAGATTTATTAGCCAATTGAGGTAATTAGGTCCGGTTAATACATGTTTGTCGAGTATTACAGATAGCGAATTGCGAATCGAAGACATTGTCAAAAAGTATTGAAAAGTAAACAGATAAATGTTAATGACTATTTTAAAATATTTAATAAGATATAAAGTATGGACTTTTACTTTATAAATGTTTACTCTCACTGTTTTGACATCTTTCACTACCCTCTAGTGAAAACGGGAAACTCCTTTCCTCAGTAGGTACGCAAGGTCCAATTAGCGAATCATGATCCCGAATAATATCAGCCAATCACAATTCCTAAAAGGTAGTTTCCAATTGCATAACAATGCAACCCTATACGTAAACTTTTGTCTCACGTTTGATTAGGACTCAATAATATGACGTCGTTCATCTTCACGTGTCAAGCCTTACCCACCGATGTTGAACCTTAATGGACGGTTGCCATGAGTTCCCCCAATAATATGAGCCGAAATCATGGAAGTTCCACGTAGTTCACATCATCATGTCAATGGATGTCACAGCTTTCTGGCACCCAGGGCCCCCTCAATAATATGAGCCGAGCCCCGAGTACGGGTAGCGTTCATCATGCACCCATTGTCGATGGAAGACATGGAAATTATAAACAAATTTATAATTCCCCTTTTCGGGCTTGATATTAATTTTGAATCTTATTCAAAATGAGGGTTTTTTAATTTTGAAAGGTCTCGTCATTAATTTTATTTAAAAGCTCGACATGTTTGATCGTATGTTTTCCCGATTCATGCAACTTTGTTATTATCATAATAATAACGCACATACTCATTATTTATAACATATCATGCATATAATATAAACAGTAAACAAAACAAGGATGATCAATCGCCCCAATACTAATGGCCCGTGTGAGCTAAACACGGGCCTAGGTCCAATCCTAGGGTAATGCAAGGGATGCAAATGCAACTATTACATTAGCTTCCAATATTTACATGTCTTCGATCTTCATAATCATCATGGCCACCATCTTCTAATCTTGATCATCCACTATACTAATATTTACAAATAAATATCCATGGCAAATAGGGATACATCTCATGGGGGTGGGAACGGGCCATAAACCAAGCCCACTTTAAATTTGATAATTATTACAATCAGTCAACACAAAATATCCTAGCATACACCTAGCAAATTGGACTTGGGCTTTTGATCATTCTTCATGCATAATATCACATATCATACATCATCAATTAATTATCACAATAATTAATTGATCCAATATTATATATCTTGAACCAATCACTAACCGCCACGATTATAAACTTAATTAACAAAGTATACAAACACCTTTGTCTACTTTCCAATTAATTTATTTATAACCGAATTTCTTGTAAATCACAATTTACTATAAATAATTAAAGTCCAACTTCAATTATTTATTTTATGAGAAAATATTTGCAACTTTTGTAATTTTAAACTTAAGGGCCCAAAAACACATTTTTCACCAAAAATATTTTGGCTCATTTAAAATTTCACAAATATGTAAGCCATCTAATGGCCCAACAACTTCAAGGCCCATGACACTTTGATAATCCAAAACACTTTTGGAAACCCTAGTCGTCATCGCCGTCGCCGGATTCCGGCCAACTTACCTAAAAAATTTTTTTTTTATTTAAAATCAAGGGGCTGTTCGGGCAGCCCCTTGCTGCCCAAAACGGGCAGCCCGAGTTGCCCGAAATGGGCAGTAACTTGCTGCCCAAAAACACCCCAAAATCGGCCTTGAATTCGTTGCAACAAATCATCTCATGCGGTTAGAAATCGACCTCAATATAATATCTTGTATAAGCTACACAAAATAGTATCCATAGCTCATGATACCTGTAGAACCCGTAAATCAGTAGACGTATAAGCCATGCATAATTCTAGATTTTTAAATTTAATTGACTTCATTGCATGATTATTTTAAATGCATTTGTTTGAAGTTAATTATTTCATTATTTCAGTTCAGTAGATTGATTTTTAGCATTTCAGTGTTTTCAGTGAGGCCAGACCGGAGTTGGAGTTTTGAGATAGAATTTAAGATTTGAGAAATATTTCCAGAAGTTAATTTAGCTAGCAAGTAAGTTCATTTAAGTTAAAAAGAAGTTTAAGGAATTATTTAAGTTAGTTGAGGATTTTAATTTAAATTATTGGAGGTGATTAAGAAATGAGCTCATTTAAGTTATTAAATTAAGGGGTTAGCTCACTAAATTATTTAAAGGATTAGTAAGGCTTTCAAGGATTATTAGTTGACTAGATAATCAACATTTCCCTTTATTTTATCATGCATTTTTCGGCCACCCTTAGTGCTAGAAGATTCATTTTCCAACTCACCAACTTTGACCAATTCTTTGCATGTAATTAGTAGGATAATTCTAGGATTTTTGGGAGCACAATTTAATTAAATAAATGGACATATCCTAGACTAGAAAACAAGCCAATATTCGGCCACCTTATCCCCAAGAAGACTTGATATCAAACAACAATTCAAATTCAAAAGGAGGGTGGACTTAGTCTTGATTCATTCCTTATATCTTGCACCCTTTCTCCTCACCTTCCTAACCATTTTTCCCCCTCTCTTTTCTTTCGAAATCTGAGTGAAATTTTAAGCTGAGAACCGTGGGAATCCAGTAGGAAAATAAGGGAGAGAAATCGAGTTCAAGAAAGGTAGACAAGAAGCGCTCCACCTCCTCCGTGCCGAGTCGTCGTTGTTTCGTTCGTTTTCTTTCAAAACGAAACCAGGCATGTCTAGATTTCTTTCAAACCTCAATCAAGTCATATTATCATTTATTTTTCAGTACATGATCATGTTTTAGCAAGCAAAAACCGAGATACATGTCAAAATATTTTTGGAACACACATGCAGAATTTCGGCCCTTTCATGACAAGCTTCACGTTTTTCTGAGTTTTGTGGTTTCAGGTGATTGGTTCGATTCCAGGCTCCCAAGGCGGCTTATATACATGTTGTAGGATGCATTAGTACCATGTTGGTCCATTCAAACCAGCCCCATGCTTGCTGGAAATTCAGAATGACAGCAAGTCCCCATAGGTGCAGAAAATGTCGTTCGAAAATTCAGTTTCTTGTCATGGAGGAAGGATCTGATCTTGGCTGCCCCAAGGGCCTATAGCCATGGTTGGATCACTCCCATAGCATGTCTAAGACGTGACTAAGTTGCCCTTTTGGTGGCTTGGTCCATGGCTCATCGGTTTTTAAATAATCAACAAGAACAGCCCCTTTCCCCATTCGGCCCTTCCATTTTTCAGCATATGGTTCGTTTCTTTTGTGGCTTGGTGTGGATCTTGGTTGGCCTATGGCCCTTAGCCACGGTTCATATCATGCTCCTAGATGTCTAGATCGTGCCATGGTCAATCAAATGGCCACTGGAACGACGCAAGACATCGATCATAGCATAAACACTACACACGCATGCACGTTGCTCTCGGTTGGACCCTTCGGTTAAGATTTGGTGTGATGCGGATTGTGGCTGGCCTAGGGCCCTTAGCCATGGTTCAAATCATTCCTTGGGACGTTGTGGAGAGGCTTTGGTCGGTGGTTCAAGCCCCAATGGCCAAAAGTCTCGCAAACGACGCGATGCAAGCTAGGTCGCAGCTGCTGGAAATTACAGCAAGTTGCTGTGTCGGTTCAGAGGCTCGTTCGAGTTCTTGGTTGGCTTTTAGCCCATGGCCTTGGACTGGACAGTGCCTCATTTAGTTGGGAAGGTCATGTTTTTGACCGTTCGTCATTTGGATCATTTTTGAGGTCGTACGAGAATTTACGGTACAATGTGCCAAATTGACTCTCGAAAGAGCGTTTCGTGTTTTGGCCTCCATTTCACCTAGATTTCGACCCTATCATTTTAGGAGCATTATTTTATGATTTTTCAGCGTATTTTAATCATGACTATACGTCGGTTCAGTGTCGGTTCAGGTTGGCTCGGAGTCATGATTAAATGCGAAGTCATTAGGCGTCATAGTCGCATCTTTTGAACGTAAATTGCATAGTTGGTCATGTTTAAGCTATTGCATATTTTTCATGGCACAGTTAGGTTGCAGCGAGCCTGGGAACGATCCAATCCAATCCAGTTGGTAAAATTACAGGAATTTTCATTATGCCAGTTAATTATTTTACGTGCATTAAACAGAAAATGATTATTTTTGAGATTTATGCGATATGGCTTGTGGTTCATTCACTATGTGGGAGTGTTATTTTATACGGTCGCCAGTGACCGATCAGTTCAGTATGGTACCACCCGGTCGCCAGTGACCGGCCAGCTCAGATCAGTTTCAGCCTCCCCGGTAGCCAGTTACCGATCAGTTCAGCTTAGTGCAGTGGCCACAGGCGTAAAACATAATCTCAACAGAAAATTTTACCAGATATTTCAGTACAGGCTCCAAGGAGCAAATATTTTTACAGTGATTTTCCAGTTCAGTTATGCACGTATTATAATTGCTCAGTACAGATTATTTTCAGTATGCCTCAGGACAGGATATTTTATCACATGCATATTTTAAATTCAGATTTTTACTCGTTACCTGCGATTTATGCATGCTGAGTCTTTAGGCTCACTAGACTTGATTGTTGTAGGTACTGATGAGGCCAGGGCCGAGGGCGGGGACCAGTGAGCCAGCTTGGGTCGGCAGTAGTGGCACCCGAGGACCTCAGAGCAGCAGTTGTTATTTTCTTCGCAAACAATTTTTATCAGTTGTTGGATATTTTTAAATCGTTGTTGTTGGCAAAACTTTGATTTTCTTCCGCTGCAATATTTTGAAATATTGAACTTGATTCACCAGTGATTTTATGAATGAGGCCATTTAAGTTCTTTTAAAAAGAAAATTTTTAATTTTCCGCAAAATTTCCAAGCAAGGAGTTCGAGGGCCTTCTCAGTTGGTATCAGAGCGGTGGTTCTGTATAGGGTTTCACTACTACTGACCGCGAGAAGCTCACGAAGCCACGCCTTTGGTCTGTAAGTTTTCAGTTCAGCATTTTGTTCAGCATTTCAGTTATAGCATGAATTATTTTGTCAGCATGCTTCCAGATTTTCAGTATTTCAGAGTTCATTTAAAATAAAGTATGGGATTATGCATGTTAGTTACGTATGGGTTATGTTGGAACAGTATGCCCCCTAGACGCATTTTAGAGCGCAACAGAGAGGTGGAGCCTCGCCGAGAGGACAGAGAGGAGCATAGACCGGAGGGAGACCTACCACCTCCTCCACCGCCCCCACCGGACATGAGCGCCCAGATGTTAGCTGGGATGGCACAGTTCTTCGCACAGTTTGCGGGGGGCAATGCCGCAGCCGTAGCCGCAGCTGCAGCCAGGCCGACAGGGCCCGAGGCAGTGTATGAGCGATTCATGAAGATGCGCCCGAAGGAATTCTCTGGGGCATCTGACCCCATGGTTGCCGAGGGATGGATCAAATCCCTCGAGGTTATCTTCGATTTTATGGAGCTGGGGGACGCAGACCGAGTCCGATGTTCCACCTACCTGTTCACTGGAGACGCCCGCTTATGGTGGGAAGGAGCTTCGGTAGCCCTGACCTTGGCTACACTTTCTTGGACCCGCTTTACGGAGGTTTTCTACTCCAAGTATTTTGCTGAGGAGGTTCGCACCAGGCTGACCACCGAGTTCATGAGCCTGAGACAGGAGGATATGTCGGTTACGGAGTTTATCCGTAAGTTCGAGAGGGGCTGTCACTTTGTGCCCCTGATAGCGAATGATGCCAGAGCCAAGCTGATGCACTTCCTGGTGGGCTTACGGCCGATCTTGCGCCGTGATGTTAGGGTATCTGACCCTGCTACTTATGAGATTGCCGTCTCCAAGGCCTTAGCCGCAGAGCAGGATCTGCGGGATATCGAGAGGGATCGCCAGGGCAAGCGCCCAGTCCAGGCACCGCACCACCCTCCTCCTCATCAGCATCAGCAGCAGAATAAGAGGCCTTTTCATGGACCGCCCAGGAACCGAGGCCAGCAGCAGCAGCAGCAGCAGCGGGGACGCCAAGCCCCGAGGACTCAGGAGCACCCAGTCTGTCCCAGGTGCTCACGTCGCCATCCTGGAGCATGTATGGCTGGCTCAGGAAAGTGTTTTAAGTGTGGCAGTCCAGACCACATGTTGCTGCAGTGCCCTCAGAGGAATCTGCCTACCCAAGGCAGAGTTTTTGCTCTCCATGCCGCGGAAGCCAACCCGGAGACTATGTTGTTGACAGGTACCTTTAAACTTTAAGTTATTCTTCGACTTTCAACATTTTGGGAATCGGGATTTAGATTTTGAACTTAGAACTGTTATAGGATTGCATGCTCTACTCAGATTTATTTCGGGAAAATTAAGCTAGAGGAACCTAGACCTTTGCATGTCTATAAGCTTAGATCTTGTAGTGGGATTCAACTTAGAGCTCCGCTCTTTCAGGGAGAATTTTTATATCTGGTTCCGCTACCAAGGCCTTGATAGATTCAGGGGCCACTCACTCATTTATTTCGGAGGTCTTTGCAAACTTTCTCAAGATCCAGACCATTGGGCTAGATACAGCCTTTTCAGTAGTGTTGCCGTCAGGCGAGGAGATGGCAGCCACCAATTTTATCCGAGATATAGACCTTGAGCTGCACGGTAATCTTGTTTATGCGGATCTGATTGTGCTACCGATGCCGGAATTTGACATCATCCTAGGGATGGACTGGCTATTGAGGAACAGAGTGTTGATAGACTTCCAGCGGAGATCCGTTCTTGTCCGACCGCCTGGAATGGAGCAGTTCTTATTTGAGCCGGACAGGTACTTTCCTTTACCGCGCATTATTCCTTATGTTCAGGCTATGAAGCTCATGCATAGAGGGTGTCGGGCATTTCTAGCAACCTTTTTATCTGTCCCCGAGGAACCCAGCCAGTCAGCCTCAGATGTTCCGATTGTCAGAGATTTCTTAGACGTTTTTCCCGAAGACGTCTCTGGTATGCCACCAGAGAGAGAGGTGGAGTTTTCCATTGAGCTTATGCCAGGTACGACTCCGATATCCAAAGCGCCATACCGACTAGCACCGACAGAGATGGCAGAGCTTAAGAAGCAGATCCAGGAACTTCTCGACAAGGAGTTCATTCGCCCGAGCTTTTCTCCATGGGGCGCGCCAGTCTTATTCGTTAAAAAGAAGGATGGCTCGATGAGGCTTTGCATTGACTACCGGGAGTTGAACAGGGTTACAGTGAAGAATAAATACCCACTGCCGAGGATTGAGGATCTGTTTGACCAGTTGCAGGGAGCTTCGATTTTCTCCAAGATAGATCTGCGTTCCGGTTATCACCAGTTGAGGGTGAGAGATGCTGATGTCTCGAAGACAGCTTTCAGGACTCGTTATGGCCACTACGAGTTCCTAGTGATGCCGTTCGGTCTGACGAATGCGCCAGCGATCTTCATGGATCTAATGAATCGCGTATTTCAGCCGTACCTCGACCAGTTTGTGATAGTGTTCATAGATGACATTCTCGTCTACTCCAAGAGTCGGGAGGAGCACAGCAGGCATCTGACCACAGTGTTGCAGACATTGCAGAAACATAAATTATTCGCAAAGTTCAGTAAGTGCGAATTCTGGTTAGAGAAGGTGGCGTTCTTGGGCCACATTGTTTCTAGCAGTGGCATTGAGGTAGACCCCGCAAAAGTTGTAGCAGTCAGAGATTGGGTTGTGCCTCAGAATGCATCAGAGATCCGCAGTTTTCTTGGGCTAGCAGGATATTACAGGAAATTCATTCAGGGATTCTCATCCATTGCCGTTCCACTCACAGCACTGACCAAGAAAAATGTGAAGTTTGTGTGGAGCGAGGAGTGTCAGAAGAGCTTCGATACTTTGAAGCAAGCTCTTATCTCAGCACCCGTTTTGGCTGTACCGTCAGGATCTGGTGAGTTTGTCCTTTATACCGATGCTTCAAAGCTTGGTTTAGGTGCAGTTTTGATGCAGCATGGGAGAGTGATAGCGTATGCTTCTCGACAGCTGAAAATCCATGAGAAGAATTACCCTACCCATGATCTGGAGTTAGCGGCCGTAGTTTTTGCTTTGAAGATTTGGAGGCACTATCTGTATGGAGAGAAGTGCCAGATCTTTACCGACCATAAGAGCCTCAAGTATTTCTTTACGCAGAAGGAGCTGAACATGCGTCAGAGACGTTGGTTGGAGCTTGTGAAAGACTACGATTGTGACATTAGCTACCACCCGGGTAAAGCTAATGTAGTTGCGGATGCTTTGAGCAGGAAAGTCGCAGTGATGGCTCATTTGACGATGCAGAAACCTCTTCAGATCGAGATGCAGAGGTTTGATCTTGAGACTTACCCTCGAGGTAGAGTTCCTCGTTTATCTACCTTGACTATCCAGTCCTCTCTTATTGACCGTATTCGCAGCGGTCAGGCAGCAGATGAGCAGTTGGCACAGTGGAAGAAGAGAGATGAAGCTAAGGGCAGTGTTTTGTATTCAGTCAGCGACGGTATTGTGAGATACCGAGATAGGATATGGGTTCCTAGCAGTGATTCTATCCGAGCAGACATCTTATCAGAGGCCCATACGTCCTCGTACTCTATTCACCCTGGGAGTACGAAGATGTAAAAAGATCTGCAGCTATTGTATTGGTGGCCAGGAATGAAGAAGGACATCAGGCGTTTTGTATCCGAGTGCCTGACTTGCCAGTTAGTGAAGGCCGAGCATCAGAGACCAGCAGATTTGCTCAAGCCTCTTCCTATTCCCGAGTGGAAGTGGGAGAACATTACCATGGACTTTGTGACCGGATTGCCGAGGTCAGCCAGAGGATCGAATGCTATCTGGGTGATTGTAGATCGTCTTACCAAATCAGCGCACTTCTTGCCTATTAAGACGACTTTCACCATGGTTCAGTATGCAGAGCTGTATATCCGAGA
Organism: Primulina tabacum; assembly: GCF_025594145.1. Taxonomy (NCBI): domain Eukaryota; kingdom Viridiplantae; phylum Streptophyta; class Magnoliopsida; order Lamiales; family Gesneriaceae; genus Primulina; species Primulina tabacum. The sequence goes on along the minus strand of NC_134556.1, from coordinate 22,298,630 downwards.
GATAGTCCGACTCCACGGTATTCCAGTTTCTATCGTATCCGACAGAGATCCCAGATTCACTTCCTCGTTTTGGAAGAGTTTGCATTCGACTTTGGGTACGAAGTTGCTGTTTAGCACAGCTTTCCATCCGCAGACAGATGGACAGTCGGAGCGAGTTATTCAGATCTTAGAGGATCTTCTCCGTGCTTGCGTCATTGATTTCTCTGGGAGTTGGGAGTCGAACTTACCATTGGTAGAGTTCACCTATAACAACAGTTTCCAGTCGTCTATAGGTATGGCTCCGTATGAAGCGCTGTATGGTCGTAAGTGTAGATCTCCTGTTCATTGGGATGAAGTAGGAGAGAGAGCAGAGTTGGGTCCATAGATTGTTCAGCAGGCAGCAGATGTAGTAGTCAAGATCCGTGATAGGATGAGGACTGCTCGGAGCCGACAGAAGAGTTATGCCGATCAGCGGAGGAGAGAGTTAGAGTTTGCAGTGGGCGATCATGTCTTCGTGAAAGTGGCACCTATGAAGGGTGTCATGAGATTTGGCAAGAAAGGGAAGCTCAGTCCGAGATTCATTGGACCGTTTGAGATCCTCGACAGAGTTGGGACGCTAGCGTATCGTGTGGCTCTTCCGCCAAATCTGGCCGGAGTACACAATGTCTTTCACGTCTCCATGCTGAGGAAGTATATGGCAAATCCTTCGCATGTGCTGAATTTCGAGCCGTTGCAGCTTACTCCGAACTTATCTTATGAGGAGAGACCCGTGCAGATCTTAGACAGACAGGAGAAGAAACTTCGGAACAAGTTGGTTAAGCGAGTCAAAGTCAAATGGCTCAACCATTCAGAGGAGGAAGCTACGTGGGAGTCTGAGCCGGAGATGAGAAGTCGATACCCTGAGTTATTCGGTGAGTTCTAATTTCGAGGACGAAATTTATTTTAAGGGGGGAAGGATTGTAGAACCCGTAAATCAGTAGACGTATAAGCCATGCATAATTCTAGATTTTTAAATTTAATTGACTTCATTGCATGATTATTTTAAATGCATTTGTTTGAAGTTAATTATTTCATTATTTCAGTTCAGTAGATTGATTTTTAGCATTTCAGTATTTTCAGTGAGGCCGGACCGGAGTTGGAGTTTTGAGATAGAATTTAAGATTTGAGAAATATTTCCAGAAGTTAATTTAGCTAGCAAGTAAGTTCATTTAAGTTAAAAAGAAGTTTAAGGAATTATTTAAGTTAGTTGAGGATTTTAATTTAAATTATTGGAGGTGATTAAGAAATGAGCTCATTTAAGTTATTAAATTAAGGGGTTAGCTCACTAAATTATTTAAAAGATTAGTAAGGCTTTCAAGGATTATTAGTTGACTAGATAATCAACATTTCCTTTATTTTATCATGCATTTTTCGGCCACCCTTAGTGCTAGAAGATTCATTTTCCAACTCACCAACTTTGACCAATTCTTTGCATGTAATTAGTAGGATAATTCTAGGATTTTTGGGAGCACAATTTAATTAAATAAATGGACATATCCTAGACTAGAAAACAAGCCAATATTCGGCCACCTTATCCCCAAGAAGACTTGATATCAAACAACAATTCAAATTCAAAAGGAGGGTGGACTTAGTCTTGATTCATTCCTTATATCTTGCACCCTTTCTCCTCACCTTCCTAACCATTTTTCCCCCTCTCTTTTCTTTCGAAATCTGAGTGAAATTTTAAGCTGAGAACCGTGGGAATCCAGTAGGAAAATAAGGGAGAGAAATCGAGTTCAAGAAAGGTAGACAAGAAGCGCTCCACCTCCTCCGTGCCGAGTCGTCGTTGTTTCGTTCGTTTTCTTTCAAAACGAAACCAGGCATGTCTAGATTTCTTTCAAACCTCAATCAAGTCATATTATCATTTATTTTTCAGTACATGATCATGTTTTAGCAAGCAAAAACCGAGATACATGTCAAAATATTTTTGGAACACACATGCAGAATTTCGGCCCTTTCATGACAAGCTTCACGTTTTTCTGAGTTTTGTGGTTTCAGGTGATTGGTTCGATTCCAGGCTCCCAAGGCGGCTTATATACATGTTGTAGGATGCATTAGTACCATGTTGGTCCATTCAAACCAGCCCCATGCTTGCTGGAAATTCAGAATGACAGCAAGTCCCCATAGGTGCAGAAAATGTCGTTCGAAAATTCAGTTTCTTGTCATGGAGGAAGGATCTGATCTTGGCTGCCCCAAGGGCCTATAGCCATGGTTGGATCACTCCCATAGCATGTCTAAGACGTGACTAAGTTGCCCTTTTGGTGGCTTGGTCCATGGCTCATCGGTTTTTAAATAATCAACAAGAACAGCCCCTTTCCCCATTCGGCCCTTCCATTTTTCAGCATATGGTTCGTTTCTTTTGTGGCTTGGTGTGGATCTTGGTTGGCCTATGGCCCTTAGCCACGGTTCATATCATGCTCCTAGATGTCTAGATCGTGCCATGGTCAATCAAATGGCCACTGGAACGACGCAAGACATCGATCATAGCATAAACACTACACACGCATGCACGTTGCTCTCGGTTGGACCCTTCGGTTAAGATTTGGTGTGATGCGGATTGTGGCTGGCCTAGGGCCCTTAGCCATGGTTCAAATCATTCCTTGGGACGTTGTGGAGAGGCTTTGGTCGGTGGTTCAAGCCCCAATGGCCAAAAGTCTCGCAAACGACGCGATGCAAGCTAGGTCGCAGCTGCTGGAAATTACAGCAAGTTGCTGTGTCGGTTCAGAGGCTTGTTTGAGTTCTTGGTTGGCTTTTAGCCCATGGCCTTGGACTGGACAGTGCCTCATTGAGTTGGGAAGGTCATGTTTTTGACCGTTCGTCATTTGGATCATTTTTGAGGTCGTACGAGAATTTACGGTGCAATGTGCCAAATTGACTCTCGAAAGAGCGTTTCGTGTTTTGGCCTCCATTTCACCTAGATTTCGACCCTATCATTTTAGGAGCATTATTTTATGATTTTTCAGCGTATTTTAATCATGACTATACGTCGGTTCAGTGTCGGTTCAGGTTGGCTCGGAGTCATGATTAAATGCGAAGTCATTAGGCGTCATAGTCGCATCTTTTGAACGTAAATTGCATAGTTGGTCATGTTTAAGCTATTGCATATTTTTCATGGCACAGTTAGGTTGCAGCGAGCCTGGGAACGATCCAATCCAATCCAGTTGGTAAAATTACAGGAATTTTCATTATGCCAGTTAATTATTTTATGTGCATTAAACAGAAAATGATTATTTTTGAGATTTATGCGATATGGCTTGTGGTTCATTCACTATGTTGGAGTGTTATTTTATACGGTCGCCAGTGACCGATCAGTTCAGTATGGTACCACCCGGTCGCCAGTGACCGGCCAGCTCAGATCAGTTTCAGCCTCCCCGGTAGCCAGTTACCGATCAGTTCAGCTTAGTGCAGTGGCCACAGGCGTAAAACATAATCTCAACAGAAAATTTTACCAGATATTTCAGTACAGGCTCCAAGGAGCAAATATTTTTACAGTGATTTTCCAGTTCAGTTATGCACGTATTATAATTGCTCAGTACAGATTATTTTCAGTATGCCTCAGGACAGGATATTTTATCACATGCATATTTTAAATTCAGATTTTTACTCGTTACCTGCGATTTATGCATGCTGAGTCTTTAGGCTCACTAGACTTGATTGTTGTAGGTACTGATGAGGCCAGGGCCGAGGGCGGGGACCAGTGAGCCAGCTTGGGTCGGCAGTAGTGGCACCCGAGGACCTCAGAGCAGCAGTTGTTATTTTCTTCGCAAACAATTTTTATCAGTTGTTGGATATTTTTAAATCGTTGTTGTTGGCAAAACTTTGATTTTCTTCCGCTGCAATATTTTGAAATATTGAACTTGATTCACCAGTGATTTTATGAATGAGGCCATTTAAGTTCTTTTAAAAAGAAAATTTTTAATTTTCCGCAAAATTTCCAAGCAAGGAGTTCGAGGGCCTTCTCAATACCACTTGAAAGAGGATCGGTTTTAGGTGTTCAAATGCGCAACGGAAGTTCAAAATTTATTTTCTAGGAAGAAAACCGAACACCTCATGTACTAGGATGTGTAGCAAATACAAAACACAAATTGTCATACATAGTGTGTTTAAGAAATGTACCTATCAATCTCAAGAGATTGATTATGGCTCCAACTTAGTTGTCAAACAACTAAGCTCTTCAATGGCAAGACCCTCTACAAGCTTTCCTTGTTCTTGAAATCTTTCCTTCAAATTAGGTCCACCACCAACAAGTTAAATCCACTCTAATTTTGCACTAGAAAAATTTGATCATTTTCATTGAGAAGACTAAGCTTTTGTAATGCCCGAGATTTAATTGCTGTAATCAGACGTTGATTAATTGACAGAATTGAGGTTATAGGAACTCAAATGAAGAAGCAGGGCATCGTTACATATAAGCCAAGATGTTGGACCGAACATCTCGCGCCCGAGCGGTAGAAAAGAACCGCCCGAGCGCCAATGCACCACGAGTTTGGACACAATGTTTGGCGCCCGAGCGGTAGAATATTACCGCCCGAGCGCCAGGAGATGATCGGTTGAGTATCTCGACAGAAATTTCCGCGCCCGAGCGGAAATTCATGACCGCCCGAGCGCGAGACGTGCAGTAGGCATACCGAGCCACTTGGCTTATTGCATGTTACGTATGTATATATATATATATATATACATATGTCTAATCTTCAGAAATGAAAGAAATCTAGGAAAAAAGGGAAAGAAAAGTGTTCGAAGCATAGACTTGCGACTTTTACGAAATCCGTCCGTCTGATTTTGAATCTGACTGCGGTACTGTGTTCCTATCAACGTAGACTTCAACTGGACGTAAGTTTTGCTACGTTTGAATATGATTTGAAATTATGGTATTGTCAGAATCAGATATGATTCATATATGATGTTCTCGGCATGTTAGACATCGTATAATCGAAACCGGACTGAAGAATAGATACCATATGGAATTGTTATGATTTTCGGAGTTGAGTTGATTGAGATTTGATATCAGAATTGAGTTGTTATCAAATATGAGATGTTAGAATCGATATCTGACTGATATGGTAGTGCTGGATATATTGAAATTATGACGTATGTTGTTGAAACAGAATTTGATTAAATTCTGCATTATATCCAGTATTAATTGAGTGGTGTATTGATATTGTACCCTCGATATCGTTATTTTCAGATTGAGTATTGACAGGCTTGGGGTTTGAGACTTCAACAAAGTCAGAGTATCAGAAAGAAAGGTATAAATTAATGTTGAGTTGGGATTACACAACTCGAGTGAGGTTTGACTCGAGTCTCCCTAAATCACATACTTAGTTTATTACATTGATATTTGTAATTGATGAGATTGATGTTTATAGTCTATTGATTTATAGCCACTGCATGTATTGACTACTGATTCGTTTAGTCATTGGCTGATTCGCCTAGTCACCGGCTGATTCGTCTGGTTATTGGCTGATTCGTCTAGTTATCGACTGATTCGTATAAACTTTGGCTGATCCGCTTAATTACTGGCTGATTCGTCTAGTTATTGGCTGATTCGCTTAATTCTTGACTGATTCGTCAATTTTGCGGCTGTTTCGCCCAGACACTGGATATATGAGTTATATCGATGCCGTTTAGGGTTGATTCATTCCTATCGACTGAGATTCGATATAATTATCAATATCCAGACATTGGGATCCCTAGGTTGGAGTTGAGTCGAGTCTGAGACGACGCGTTGTTTGAGTCGAGTCTGTGATGACTAGTTGATTTACAGTTTTATATCATTCATGTTTGTTGATTTGCTACATGTTAATGATAACTGTTATATGATTTTGTATATGTTTCTATATGATTGCATGTTTACATTGTTTATACTGGGATTTATTCTCAACGGAGTTATCCGGCTGTTGTCTTGTTTTGTATGTGTGCATGACAAGAGGTGAGGCTGGATCAGGGTCAAGAAGAGGATGAGAGAAGACAGTTAGCGTGGAGATCCGGACTTAGGAGTATATATGTTATATCACCTGAGATGTAGTGAAGAACAGTAGTTATTATGATTTATGGTTGTACAGGACTTGTACTTAGATCTGAATAGTGATCTTGTAAATGAGATATGACTTATTTCATATGCTGCGTACTCTTGTATTTTAAAAAAAAAATTAGACCCTGTTTATGTTAATTGATTAATTATTCCCAGAAATTGATTAAGAATTGAATTAAGTTCGGGTCCCCACAACAGGTGGTATCAGAGCGATAGATCCTTTAGACTGAGATAGAAGCTAGTGAGCGGGGTAGATTGAGTTTTCTTTCTTTGCTTGTGATTGCTAGCATGCTTTACTGCTTTATATAATACATGTTACTTGACTTATCTGATTTGATTGTGTAATATGTATTATGGGGAACGAATTTGAACCGATTCTCTATCAGCAGTAAGATGATCGGAGGAGGGAACTGAAGTGAAACAGGTTTATTGGATTGGGGTACTAATCCATTTGATTATCAGATATGCCTCCTAGAAGAATACCAGAACAGGGTAGCACATCGAATCCTCCAATGGATGTGACAGCAACTCCGATGGAAACGTTATTGAAAAGGTTTCAGTTATTCAAACCACCGACTCTGAAGGGTACTGAGACATCAGTTGAATGTGACAGTTGGTTAGATAACATTGAAATGTTGTTTGATTCACTGGATTACAGTGATGAGCGCCGAATTAAATTGATTGGGCACCAGTTGCTTGATGTTGCAAAGAACTGGTGGATTACGATGAAGAGGGCCTTGGAGCATCGAGGTACGACTATTACTTGGGATGTATTTAAAACCGAGTTTTATCAAAGATTTTTCCCGGTGTCGTACAAGAAAGACAAGGGGGCGGAGTTTGCCAATTTGAGACAAGGTCAACTGAACATTGAAGAATATGTGACCAAGTTCTCTACCCTGTTGAAGTTTGCTCCACATGTGGCTGGAAATGACGAAGCCGTTGCTGATCAGTTCATCAATGGCTTGAATCCCGATATCTTTACATTGGTGAACACAGGGCGACCGAATAACTTTGCTGATGCCATGAATAGAGCAAAGGGCGCTGAAGCGGGCCTGATAAGGCAGAGAGGAGCTGCATTTTTTTTTCAGTATCGAGACCACAGCAACCACCTCCCCGATTCGAGAGTGGCAGTAGCAGTGGTGGAAAGAAAGATTTTCTGAAGGCTAGAGGAAAGCAGTTTAAGAAGTCTGGCGGCAGTTCTTCTAGCTCCAGTGGTTCCAAACAGAGTTATACCGGAGCTTACTGCGGAAATTATGGAGGGAGACATTCCACTGAGCAATGCCAAGGAGTACTTGGTAGTTGCCACTTCTGCAAACAACAGGGGACATTTTGCCAGAGTGTGTCCACAGAAGGGTTCTCAAAGATCCCAGGGAGCAGAATCATCTAGATCAGCGGCACAGTAGAGTAGACGATCAGCTGCTGTTTATTCATTTCAGCCAGCACCATCTCAGTCACAGCAGAGGCCATGAGGAAGCCAGACAGTTGACCAGCCTCCTAGACAGCAGGCCAGAGTATTTGCTTTGACTGAGGAGCAGGCTCAGGAAGCACCAGATGATGATGTTGCAGGTAACTGTTCTTGATGTAGTTATCCTGCTTTTGTATTGATGAATACGGATGCTTCCCATACGTTTAGTTTTGAACGATTTGCATTGAGTCATGCATTACCTGTTGATTTTTTATCTACTGTAGTATATCTCTTTACTGGTTGGGGAAAGTTTTTATAGCAGTGAATTCTGTAAAATATCGTATACTACAATAGGATGAGAATGAGATCGAGTTAGATCATGTGGTAGTTTGTATTGTACTAGTGTTGTCTGATTTTGGGACTGCATTACTGATATTGATATGCTGACCCAGTACAGAGCTACCCTAGATTAGTCCCAGAAGGTGGTGAGAATCGGACCTGAGATGGCCAAAGGATGAATATTGTACGATAAGGATTCTAGATTGAGAATTCCTTTGATAATCCGTACTATCTATGATTTGATTATTACAGAAAGGATCAGAGAGACTCCTTATGTATTCAGTTGATTTACTGAAGTTGAGTCTATCATTGGCTGATTTACCAATGATATGAAAGTTATTGATGTTTTCCCAGATAAGACTTTAGATTTGATTTCAGTCAGAGAAATTGATTTTAACCTTGACTTGATATCAGAAATTGTGAAATGGTGAATCCTGGTGGAGACAGATTTCATTCAGGATGTGTTATATCTTAAGATGATGTATCTGTTGATTTTAGCAGAATTAAACCGTAATTAGTTGGCCGAGATGGATATCAGTGTTAGATATTTGCGGTTTTATGAGTTAGCAGATTATTACCGATGAGTGATGTTTTGAATCTGATTGAATATTATTGTTATTCTGAATCCGTGTTTGAATTAGATAGTAGAAAGTGGGGAAATTATATTGTACAGTCCGAACCAGAGCTGGTTTTGAAATATAAGCAGCTCAGAAAGTTGATCAGAATGTACAGAACTAGATAGCGAGGGTTAGAGCAAGACATCGATCCGAGTATCAGGTTCGTGACAATGTTCTGTATGTACATAATTGTATTGTTGTGCCAAATGTTTCGGAGTTGAAACGATAAATACTATCAGAAGCGCACAACATTCGATTCAGTATTCATCCTGGTGGCAAGAAAATATATAATGATTTGAAAAGACAGTTTTGGTGGAAACAAATGAAAGCTGATATTGCTAAATTTGTAGCCAAATGTCTGAATTTCCAACAGGTGAAGGCTGAGAGGAAGAAACCCGGAGGATTGTTACAGAGTTTTTCCATTCCTGAATGGAAATGAGATCACATTTCCATGGATTTAGTGACGCAGTTACCATGTTCCTCCAGAGATTGTGATGCGATTTGGGTTGTGATTGACAGATTGACCAAATCCGTATGCTTTATTCCGTACAAGATGACGTACAGACGTGACTAGATGACTGAAATTTATGTCAGAGGGATAGTCAGACTGCATAGAGTGCCGAAGTCGATTGTAGCAGACCATGATCCTCGGTTTACATCGCACTTCTGGCAAAATTTACAGCAGATTTTGGATACGAAGTTATATGTTAGTACTGCATATCATCCATAGACCGATGGATAGTCTGAGCAGACAATCCAAATATTGGAAGATATACTGAGAGCAGCAGTGCTTGATTTTAGCACTATCTGGCAAGATATATTGCCACTTGGTGAGTTTCGTACAACAATAGCTATCAAACGAGTATTGAGATAACTCTTTTCGAAGCGTTGAACGGAAAGAGTTGTCGATCCCTTCTTTATTAGGAAGATATCTCTGAGGTTCCTGAGATCGGACGTGGCATGACCAGAGATATGATTGAAAAAGTGAAGCTAACTCAAAAGAGAAAAAAGGCAGCCCAAGACAGACAAGCCAATTATGCCAATGTCCGCCGACGACCGTTGGTATTTGAGGCTGGTGACCGAGTATTTTTGAAAATTTCACCTTTCAGAGGAGTTGTTCACCTTTCAGAGGAGTTGTCAGATTTGGCAAGAAAGGGAAACTATCTCCATGATATATTGGGCCGTACGAGATTTTGAGAAGATAGGAGATCGTGCCTATCGACTAGCTTTAATTGCCTTCATTATATGGGATACAGGATGTTTTTCATGTTTGTTCTTGCGAAAATACATGTCTGATGCTTCACATGTCATCCAACCAAATGAGGCTGAGTTGGATGAGACATTGAGTTATTTCGAAAAGCCGATTCAGATTCTTGATCGGAAGGAAAAACACCTCAGAATGAAGACTATTCCGTTTGTGAAATTTCAATGGAATCGTTATGATACTGAAGAAACTATTTGTAAAACAAAATCCGAGATGAGATAAAGATTCTAGAATTGTTTTATTGAGGTAAGTTTTCTGTTAGCCTTTGTATACATTTCTTCCTGGTTTGATATGATTCCCTATGATATGATCTGATTGCCTGGGATTTCGAGGACGAAATCCTATCTAAGGGGGGGGAGAAATGTAATGCCCGAGATTAATTGCTATAATCAGACGTTGATTATTTAACAGAATTGAGGTTATAGGAACTCAAATGAAGAAGCAGGGCATCGTTACATATAAGCCAAGATGTTGGACCGAACATCTCGCGCCCGAGCGGTAGAAAAGAACCGTCCCGAGCGCCAATCCACCATGAGTTTGGACAGAATGTTTGGCGCCCGAGCGGTAGAATATTACCGCCCGAGCGCCAGGAGATGATCGGTTGAGTATCTCAACAGAAATTTCCGCGCCCGAGCGGAAATTCATGACCGCCCGAGCGCGAGACGTGCAGTAGGCATACCGAGCCACTTGGCTTATTGCATGTTACGTATGTATATATATATATATATATATATATATATATATATACACACATATGTCTAATCTTCAGAAATGAAAGAAATCAAGGAAACAAGGGAAAGAAAAGTGTTCGAAGCATAGACTTGCGACTTTTACGAAATCCGTCCGTCTGATTTTGAATCTGACTGCGGTACTGTGTTCCTATCAACGTAGACTTCAACTGGACGTAAGTTTTGCTACGTTTGAATATATTTTGAAATTATGGTATTGTCAGAATCAGATATGATTCATATATGATGTTCTCGGCATGTTAGACATCATATAATCGAAACCGGACTGAAGAATAGATACCATATGGAATTGTTATGATTTTCGGAGTTGAGTTGATTGAGATTTGATATCAGAATTGAATTGTTATCAAATATGAGATGTTAGAATCGATATCTGACTGATATGGTAGTGCTGGATATATTGAAATTATGACGTATGTTGTTGAAATAGAATTTGATTAAATTCTCATTATATCCAGTATTAATTGAGTGGTGTATTGATATTGTACCCTCGATATCGTTATTTTCAGATTGAGTATCGACAGGCTTGGGGTTTGAGACTTCAACAAAGTCAGAGTATCAGAAAGAAAGGTATAAATTAATGTTGAGTTGGGATTGCACAACTCGAGTGAGGTTTGACTCGAGTCTCCCTAAATCACATACTTAGTTTATTACCTTGATATTTGTAATTGATGAGATTGATGTTTATAGTCTATTGATTTATAGCCACTGCATGTATTGACTACTGATTCGTTTAGTCATTGGCTGATTCGCCTAGTCACCGGCTGATTCGTCTGGTTATTGGCTGATTCGTCTAGTTATCGACTGATTCGTCTAAACTTTGGCTGATCCGCTTAATTACTGGCTGATTCGTCTAGTTATTGGCTGATTCGCTTAATTCTTGACTGATTCGTCAATTCTGCGGCTGTTTCGCCCAGACACTGGATATATGAATTATATCGATGCCGTTTAGGGTTGATTCATTCCTATCGACTGAGATTCGATATAATTATCAATATCCAGACATTGGGATCCCTAGGTTAGAGTTGAGTCGAGTCTGAGACGACGCGTTGTTTGAGTCGAGTCTGTGATGACTAGTTGATTTACAGTTTTATATCATTCATGTTTGTTGATTTGCTACATGTTAATGATAACTGTTATATGCTTTTGTATATGTTTCTATATGATTGCATGTTTACATTGTTTATACTGGGATTTATTCTCACCGGAGTTATTCGGTTGTTGTCTTGTTTTGTATGTGTGCATGACAACAGGTGGGGCTGGATCAGGGTCAAGAAGAGGATGAGAGAAGGCAGTTAGCGTGGAGATCCGGACTTAGGAGTATATCTGTTATATCACCTGAGATGTAGTGAAGAACAGTAGTTTTTATGATTTATGGTTGTACAGGACTTGTACTTAGATCTGAATAGTGATCTTGTAAATGAGATATGACTTATTTCATATGCTGCGTACTCTTGTATTTAAAAAATAAAAATAAAAATTTAGACCTTGTTTATGTTAATTGATTAATTATTCCCAGAAAGTGATTAAGAATTGAATTAAGTTCGGGTCCCCACAGCTTTCCTCAACCATTGAAGAACAAAAATTGGAGGAGAATTATCTTAAAATTTTCGGCCATATGGTGTAGTAGGAGAGAAGGAGAAAACATTTTTCTTGGTTGAGCAAAAAGTTTCATGCCATGCCTTGGACATTGAAAAAGTTGCCTCCAACCCTTCACCTCCCTTGCATGCCTTCTACTTGGGCTTGTAACAATTACAAGGTCCATGGACTTTTATTTAAATGTCCCAAACATATTTGAGTCCATTTAAAGTTTACTTGATTTTACTCAAGCCCACTAGTTTAATAATTATTTCTAATTGAGCTCTACAAAGCCCAATCTTATTTAATTAATTCAACACTTAAATTAATTTAATTATTTGGACTCTACTAGGCCCACTAGTGTTTAATTAATTCAACACTTGAATTAATTTAATTTAGTCCATAATAATGTTTATGAAAATCACAATTTTCAAATACATTATTTGTTTGGCCAACTTTTAATTTAGGAACACTTCCTCAAATTAAAAGTTACATTCTCCTTATAGAAGTCATACTTTTATTTTTATTTATGCTTATAAACTCCTTTATAAGCCGTTCAACACATTGAACTATTTTACTTCTCAACGGGATCTAGAAAGTTAGCACTTGTGTGACCCTCAATGGTTCATTGATACAACTAGCCGTGGGTTCACATCTCCATGTGATTCGGACTAAATATTTCCTTATACGAGCATACACCAATTGCTCCATTCTTACTTATCAACTCCTTGATAACAATAATGTCAGAACTCAAGTCTGATAGTACCCAACCAATCATGTTAAACGCCTAGCAGCATCGCTTACATGATTCTCTAGGTATCAAATGATAGTACCTGCAAGAACCATTCAATTATGGTTAGCGTACAGTACGGTCCCTTCAACTCATATATCCCGACCGATTCGACAACCATTGGTTTATCGAGAGTTGTCAATCAATCGATACTATGTGTCATGTCGTAGTTGCATCGATGGTGTAATCTATGAAACCCCTTTCATAATTATCACCATACTCTGATCAGAGATTTCAACCTACATACACATGAGAACACATAGGATATCCATACCCGAAGGTAAGCGGTGAATCCCCGACTACAATGCATCGACTCCTATATGTTTCGTCATAACACCCAACCTTGCCACCTGATGACCCCATGAGAGTCGGTAAACAAGTCAAAGTGTAATTCTAGCACATAGAGTCTCAATGTTATCCCGGGTCATAAGGACTAATGGTGTACAACCATAAACTAGGACTTTTCCACTCGATAAGTGAGAACCACTTGGAAAGTCCTTTATGGAGGGTTGTTCAGTACACTCTACCAGGAGCACCTATCTGCATGCTCGGACATCACAATGTCCCCTACCAATGAAACATGGTACTCACATCGCAGATACTAGTCTCGAACTCGAGCGGCCTATATCCTTCTTAGCGGCGGCTGAATCGACTAGGAACCGTTTAGAATATACAGTATTCCAAATATGAGTTTCATGATACTCATCATATGAGCATCTCATATTCTTTCTACTATTTGTATATTCAAGGGCTTTATCTATGCAACTAGCATGGGTATACAGATAAAGATGTGCCAAAATAATAATTTCAAATATTATTAAAATAAAGATTGTTTATACATAGAGTTTCATTGTGAACACTCGGCCAACACTTGGCTCGACGGGAACCTACTCTAACAACTAGATGAGCTTGCATTATAATCTTCCAATCATCAAATTCTTTTTTGGAAAACATTGGAATTTTGTTGAAGGAAGATATGCTAATCCGATTGTATAGATAGAAATAATTCAAAAACAAGATTGATTCAAGCTCTGATACCACTTGTTAGGATCGATTGGGTGAGTGAAAGTTTTTAGAAGGGGGAGGGGGTTGAATAAACATTTGACCATTTTCCAATCTTTTCGAAAGAGTGAGCCAGTTTGGTGAAAAACTGAATTCGATAATCTTGTTGTCAATGTTGATAATTTAAATTTAAAGTGCAGAAATAAACTGAAAAACAGATTGAATACATGAAAATAAAGAACACAAAGATTTGCGGATGTTCGAAGACTTCAATGTTTCTACGTCATCCTTTCTATATCAAGGATGTGATATTTACTAAAAGACTTTGATTAATTACAACAACTGTAATAATCCACTTCAGTTTGGACTTAACACTATCAAACTGAAACTCTTAGTATCTTTAAAACTTTTATCAGTACGCAACTGATATGTTTGCCAAGCACAACTGATCTAAAAAGATCGAATAAGATAACAATGAGTGCTTATGTTGGTGTTCAAAATATATCCTTGAAGCTATGAATATATCTTATAAGCGTAAGCTTCTTGTAATTGATCTTTAAAAACTGTTTAACTCAAGAATGAATGTACGCGCTAAAGTCTTCTTATCAGCTGATCTTCTCGGTTATTTATAGTATTTTCTTCCCAAAGGTAATATTGAATGCGTTCAAATCATGATATCTGTTGATTTGTCCTTAGTAGACACGTCATCATTCTTCAAACAATCATACACTGTGTCGTTCTGATATGCGGCGTTCCCACTACAAGTTGCAGTATGCTCTTGTACAAATTGTCGCTTGATAAAAACGCTCCTTAACTGATGACGTGTCAAGCTGATTTATCAGTTGACTTTCATAGCAGATTGATGAACTGACTCTGTAACTGATAGTTCAGTTTACTATGCAGCTTGTCGATGAACTGACTATGTAACTGATCAGCCTTAACTGATCGTCCAGTTAACTACAGAGTTTTAGTTAGCTTTTATCAGTTCAATTGCCTTCGATTTTTAGCACATTAATAATCAGTTCGGGCAATTTCAGTTACGTAATTTCAGTTACAATATGTTCAGTTGAGTTGATCAGTTTGGTAGTCTTTAATCGCTCAATTTGTCAAACTCCAAAATTCTGATTCCAACAAAAGGCTCTCACGAAGCCTATCATTTTATCAAGTTAAGGAGGCCAAATATAAATGTCCAAAAATTCATCAAGGATCCTCCGACAAAAGAAACACCCCTTATTGCTTCAATAACTGAAGATGACATTTCTATTAGAAGAGCATGAGGTCTATGGATCTGTCTAATTAAGATGAACAAATTCAAGTTCCCTTTTAAGTTTTATCATAATTCGGTAAATGGATCATTCATGTTAAATACTATGACAGGAAAAACCACAAGTTTTGCAGAAGATTTATTCGAAAAGAAAAGAAATATTTTGTGGAATAGCAAGCAGCCGGGGAGTAAAGAAACTCGTTGGAAATTCTGCAACATGGCTCATGCGGGAAGATGGTTAGAACATATCTGCCCAGAGTGCCCAAATCAAAAGGAGCCGGATTTTAGCAATTGCTTCAGACCTCGGTCATACAAGAAACATCTTGCAGAAACAAGATCAAGTGGTGATGGACCACATTCACATTTTCTTCGGGGACAAAAAAAGTTTAAGATTCTCCAACAAAATAAGTGTACATGTGACCATAATCACTTTTTGTTGGGGATAACAATAGATAAAGATTCCTCGACAAAGGCAAGTAGGCATATAATTTTCCCACTAACTAAAAGACTTGGACCCAAATACACCTATAAATACAGAGTAATTGGGAACAAGTAAATCGAACAAGGATTAAAATGAAGTTTGAAACCAAAGAAAATGTATGCTACATATTTCAAGGTTTTCAAAAGACAGATTAAGGCGATAAGAAAGCAGGTGGTAATTTTCAAATATCTATACGAACTGTTGAAAGAAGCAAGGAATGTGATTTCAGCATATATGATCCAAACACATGTCTACTGGTTATACCAGGAGATAAAGATAGAAGAACAAGCTATTTCTGGATTAATGATCTAGAAAAAGAGAACTCAAGAAAAAGTGGAGGGACCATTCAACCACTCACTCAACCAGTCAACACAGCTGGAAGGTATTAAAGAAAAGCTATGGCAAGTTTTGAAGTCCAGAATTCATATCCACATTGGACTTTTGTAAATACCAAGACAAAAGGAAGATGAAGACATCATTCAATCTTTTCATTTTCATTCAAATAACTTGTAATATTTTCTCATCCTAGTTTATGAGTTTTGTAATTTCGACTACGATAAGTAGCTAAACAAGTTACTCCTCATCTACAAGAGGTTACTATGTAATAAAAATTTGTTATGTTTGAATAAAAAAAACCAAGGCTTTGGTCCCTCTCATGTATTATTATCAAATTGAACAACTTTACTATATACTCTGAGGTAGGAAACGAAACAGGGTTGTGCTATGTGTTGGAACATTTCATGTTCGTAATTTTAATTTTGATGATTAACAAAACTTGTTATTTTGTTTCTAATAATTTACCTAAGTGCGAAGGAAGCTGGAGCTGATCATGCTTCGAACTGATCAGTTAAACGAGCCAAACTGAAGCTTTCGAGAACGCCAATTGAAAGTGTCAACTTATTGCCCAAACTGAATCAGTCCAACTGATGTATCAAAGAACAATTCTACTAATTGATCAGTTGATAGGTGATTCAGCAGAAGACCTTCAAAAGCCCGGCCAGCTGATGAAGAGCTCAACTGATGGAAAGTGCAACTGACCAGTTCAAATGAATCAGTGAAACCAGTTCAGCTAACGAGCCAACTGATTTCACAGAACCGGTTCAAGACCAGTTTAGAGCATCAGTTAGGAATCAATCAGTTTTCAGAACACGACAAGCTTATTCAATGGAATCGAGCTGTGCGTACTGGGTAAAGCATCTGTACTGTCAATAATACACTAAATGGACGTTACAGCAAAGCTTAAAGACAAATGTTCCAGAATGGCTGTCGGAAAAGTCGAGACACGGATCTCAAGGAATACATTCAAGCTGCAACGGATACAATTATCGAGTCTCAATGTATGATCAGTTTCTCCCCTATAAATAGAAGATCAGTGAATACCAATAAGAAAAGTGTGTGAAGATACAGAGAAAAAGAGCACGCATATTGCATATTAGCTTACAAGAATAAATCAGCCTAGATGGAACACTTCAACGTATTATCAGCTTAGATTAGAAGCATATTTCCCTCAGTGTGTGGGAACACCTTTCCGGTGTATTCCTTGTTCAGTTCCCACACACACACACACACACTCACCGCCACCACCAAAATACAGTCTTGCACAAAGACAACAAACTTGTGTATGTAGTCTTTGACACAAAAACGTTAAAAGAAGTGTTGGCTGAAAGGTGCTGCCTTCAGTTTAGGCTAGAAGTTCAGATTAGGCAGTAGCGTAAGTCCTAAGCTGAGTGGGTTTGTACAAGTTGTTGTATAGATCAAAGTCTTCTAGTGAATCCTACTCGAGGTGGTAGATGGGGTGACGTAGGAGCATTGAAAGTCTCCGAACATCCATAAACATATCTTGTGTATATCGTTTTCCAAACTGATTTGATCAGTTCGAGGTGTTATCAATTTAGTTCTTACCATAACTGAACTGATATATCCCAGAACTGATCCTCTGCTTTTCAGTTATTCAGTTTACAAAAGTTAAAAGACTTTCAAAAATAGCAGCTTTCTTCACGAAGGATTACTTCGAGTTTATTCCGCTTGGTTTAAAACCAAACTCGATTTAATTCATCGGTGTTAACATTCTTAGAACACGAGTTATTGCAGCTCATTAGAGAATATTGTATTTGAAGCATTTAAAAGTGCCCAGCACACGATTCTTCACTACGTGCCGTTTAAGGAATTAACAACAGGAACTATCTGTTGTGACTGCGTGGTAGGCTATGAGGAGTTGTCTGTAAAATTCGGTGGATATAACCCGATGGCACTCCGGTCAAAGAGAAAAACTGTTCAATTTACTATACGGAAGCATGATGACTCATTTATATAAAAAAAATATAGATCATTTGAACTTTATATATAGGCTGAAAATCTTGTGTAGCTTCATGTCTTTAGACTATATGCCTTTATGAACAGGCTCGATAGGTAAAATAATGTCACGTACCATAATTTGAAGAATAAGGATATTTTTGGCAATTTTAAAAAATTGGGGAGTTAAAATAAAGTTTTGAGAGGATGGGAGTAAAAAAAAAGTTAATATGGAGTTAGGGATTCTGCGGAAATTTGCCTTTATTAAAACTAAATAGACATAAATATTTGTTTATGGTGTTTTTTTATCTTTTTTGTTTTTGATATTGGTGTTAAATAGCGTCACAAAAATCCATTCTTGACATTAAATAGTAATATTTTACTTCTGCTTCTTGCCTTTGATTTAGCTCTCTCTCGCCTCGCTCCCAGCGAGAGAGAAGGGGTTACTCAAAAACCCTTTAAAATACATAAAAGAGTATTTAAATCATTTTTTGGGTGTAGATCATAAACTTCTGACATCTGGGCTTTATTTTCCCTTCAATTTTCTAACTTGGGAATTGGGATTGAAGATTATGGAGAAATTATCTTGCTTTGCAACTTCAGGTTGGTTCTTGCGCCGTTTATTTATTTTTCAGCTTTTTATTCGTTTTTCTCATTAAATGTTATGGATTGCAATTTAAAATTTTTATTTAGGTATGTTAAATAATGAATTTAATTATTGGATTGGTTGATAAGAAGAGGAATCTTGATTATTTGTTTACTCGTTTGTTTTTCCTTGAGGATTTCTTGGATAGTTTGGCTCTTGTACGGTACAAGATTGATTCAGTTGATGATTATTCTTATGTGACAAGTGTTTTAGCCTGTTGTTATGTCTGATTAATTTGATTGATTTTCTTGGTGTTTTTTTTCTTCAGGTTATTTAGTATTTTATTTGCAATTTTTCTGCTGAGCTGTAACTCTTTCTGGTTCAGTAAGTTTCAGTCCCTTTATGATTTCTTGTGGTCTAGATTATATATATGGGTTTATTGGTGTTTTAAATTGGGTTTATTGGTGTTTTAAATTGGACGTGGAATGTTTCTTTTGCTAATTTTGATTGTGTTTACTATTTTTTGCTTTCTTGAATATGTGTTAGGTTATAATGGGGAAAAAGGTCAACAAGAAAGCAAGAAGTGTTCAAAAAGAGAAGCGTGTCTCCTCACCTTCTCCTAAAATACTTCCCGAACAAAGCAGCATCAATGCTGAAGCTCCTCACATTGATGGAGTTGCAGTTAAAGAAAGAGGAGTATGTTCTCATATAGATAGAGGGATTGATTGGGACAAACTTTCTGCCAAACTAGACCCGTCAGAACCTTTTAAATGTGAAGATTGTCGAGAAAGTGCCTTGGATAGACGAGCAAATAAAGGAAAACATGGGAAGAAAGGAGGAATCAATTCAAAATCAGAGTTGAAAGCAATTTGGATTTGCTTGGGATGTGGGCATTTCTCTTGTGGAGGCATTGGATTCCCCACCATATCTAACAGCCACGCAGTTCGGCATGCAAAACAGAATCACCATCCATTGGCCATACAGTTTGAAAATTTTCAACTGTTATGGTGTTTCCCTTGCGATAAATTACTCACTTTTGAAAAGCCGGAAGACATAGATGAACGCAAAAATGTCATACATGAGGTTGCTGAAAATGCTGAAAGCACGACCAAGTAAAGGATCCGCTATTAATGTGGAGGATGTTTGGTTTGGAAGTGGGAGTGGAACTGGTGCAATGAAATCGGAATACTATGTACCCAACAAGGCAGATGAAAGAGTTGGCTATTCAGTAAGAGGTTTAATTAATTTGGGAAATACTTGTTTCTTTAATTCGATAATGCAGAATTTATTAGCAATAAATCAGTTGCGGGATTACCTTTTTGAATTTGATGAATCTGTTGGTCCACTTAGTGCTTCTCTGAGAAAGCTTTTCTTGGAAACCAGCGCTGAAGCTGGTTTAAAAGGTGTGATAAATCCCAGATCTTTATTTGGTAGTCTTTGTAGCAAGGCTCCTCAGTTTAGGGGATATCAGCAACATGATAGCCATGAGTTACTAAGATGTTTGCTTGATGGTTTGTGCGCCGAAGAGATGAGTACTAGAAAGCAAGTCAAATCTTCATTGACCGATGGGACAACTTCTATAGCAAAGCCTACATTTGTAGATGCCATCTTTGGTGGACAGCTTTCAAGCACTGTTTGTTGTTTGGAATGTGGGCACTCTTCAACAATTTACGAGCCCTTTTTGGACCTCTCGTTGCCAGTTCCTACTAAGAAACCTCCATCCAAACGGCCTCAACCTGCCACTCGGGGCAAGAAAATCAAACCGCCTCTTAAGCAAGGCGGGAGGATTGACTCCAAAGTTAACAGAGATGAACCTATTCTTCCAGCAGAAAGTGTTTCTGATCAATCAACTTTTGTCGACTCTTACAGTTTAGTGCAGCCTAGAGTACAAACTGCTGAGCTTCCAGTTGATTCTGCATCATCAATATCCATTGATTTAAACGCTGTTGTTCTTGATATGGGTTTAACACATCAAGATCTTTCAGATAGTCAGGAAGCAAAAAACCATCCAGAAGTTGATAATGTTGGAGAGCAGTCAATCTCATCGAATGTTTTAACATGGTTGGATTACCTTGAGCCAAATCTGGTGTCATATGACTATGATGGTACCTCAGAAACTTATGAAGTGTCTGCAGACCAGGGTTCTGCAGATAAAAATGCTTTTCAGAATGATGTCTCATTACCCATTACTTTATACTGTAGGATTGAGAGTGATTTAGAATCTGAATGTGCTGTTTCGACAATGCCCTTGGATAGTTCCTCTCAGTTTAATCCTCTTGACCAAGGTATAGTAACCCATCAACAAGATTCATCTTCACAATATGTGGAGAAGCAAAATGAAATTTCTCAATCTGATGAGAAGCTCTCTACAGACCATTCATTGAACAAGGAAGTTGTCCAGCTAAATGCTGATGTAGGTCATAGCTTAGTTAATGATTCAACGGTTGAAGTGTACTCTTCAGGCTGCGACACTGTAAACCCGTCACAGGTTAAGGAATCTGAAGTTATTTTTCTTCCTTATAAAGAAGATGCTTCATCTAGTTTTGAGTTATTGGGAGAAGAAATTGAGATCACTTCAGAAGTGGTCAGTGATGAACATGCTTCTCAAGAATTTGATGGATTTGGAGACTTATTCAATGAACCTGAAGTTACCTTGGAGCTTGGGCCCTCATATCCTGCTTGTGAGGCAACTGATGCCATGAAAAATGAAGTGGGAAATAGTAGTGATTCTGATCCTGGTGAGGTTGATAATTCTGATGTTTCCGTGTCGGTTGAGAGTTGTTTGGCCTTTTTTACAAAGCCCGAGCTTCTTTCCAAGGACGAGTATGCTTGGCAGTGTGATAATTGCTCAAAAGTTTTGAAACAAGGAACAAGGAGGAAATCGCGAAAGCTTAAAACCAAAATAGTGCCAAATGGTTGTGATGATATAAATGCAAATGGTCTGTTGGAGGGTTGCGGCAATAATCTCCATGAAGTTGAGATCATCAGCGGGATAATGGAAAATGATGCATTTGATGGTTCCAATGGCAGGTTGGTGCCACACAATCAGGAGATGCATGATATCAGCAATAGCATGCTCAGCAACCATCAAGAAACCAAGATGAATATGATAGCTTGTCAATCAGAAAATCAAATGTCTATGAAGCCAAATTTGTGTCGTGGTATGCCAGAATGTTCAAGTTCCAATAGTCAAATTCTTGATTCATGCTGTGGTAAACGTGATGCTGATAGTGTTGGGCTTACTGAAACTGATTTATTGCCTGAAAAATATGAATCAGAGGTGAGTGAGGGAGAGGAGGTGGACTCAAAGAGTCTCAAAGTAAAGAGGGATGCAACTAAGAGTATACTAATCAGTAAGGCTCCTTCTGTGTTGACAATCCATCTAAAGAGGTTTAGTCAAGATGCTCGAGGTCGCTTGAGTAAATTAAATGGACATGTAAATTTCAGAGAGACAATTGATTTCAATCCATATATGAAGCCCAGGTGTATTTTTCTTCACCTTCTATAATTTGGTGAACTATTGTCTTGGAGATTATTTGATGTTATTTAAGTGCCATTGGGCAAACTCTGGTTATGAAAGTTGAACCTTTAATCATCAATTATTACAAGGCTAGATAGTGATGTTACAACCTAGAAAATGCGACATTTTGAATCTAAGCTCCCAGAACATTTTTCTATCATTTGTGTGTGGGTTTCGTCCCAAAAATGGAGTCATTGTTAATATGATGAATATGGACTTGATGCAACTTATGCTACCATAAATATCTGAAGATAATTGAAGTAAAACATATTTGTGTGTTTTTTGTATTTTTATGCCTTGATTGTCCAGAAAAAAATAATTGTGTGAGATTTCTTTTTAACAATTCTGTACTCTTCAACTTTGAGTTTGCTATCAAACAAGCTACACATTTATCTAATGTTTTTTCTTTCAATACTTTGGTTTGAAGTTCATGTGGATGTGATATGTAGTACTTACTTTCAGACGTGAACACTGTTACATGACTGGAGACGGAGACTCAAAGATAATTGGTTGATGAAGGAGATTATAAAACGGGTTTTAATGACCACTGTACTATTTCCATTAACCTGAAACATAAGAAGGAACCTCAATTTCTTGCAATACAATTTTTCTCATGTAACATGAAGTGTTTGTGAAATTGGTTTAAGTTGGTGTCTTGTGGGGACGGAGGAATTTAGTATAAAACATGGAAATTTCAAAGTCAGTCCTATTCTGATTTTGTGCTCTCTATGTTGAATTCAGTTAAAGTCACTTTTTCTTTACTTTCCCTTTGTTAAGTTGACTTGGTCACATATATGGTAACTTGATTATTGACCAAATTATCTATTATAAAGTATAAACACATGCTAAGAGGTATATCGTGAAACTGGTTGAGCAATTTTTTACAGAAATGATTCATTGAAGCTAAGCGAACTCCCTAACAAGACCTTGTTGTTATTAAAAGTTGCACCAATCTTGTTGAGAAACTCTGTACATTCTACGACTGCAGAATCTTGCCTTCATGATAGAATTTGTCATACGCAGGAATTCAAGTGGCTGATACTGTTGCATTTCTTCCCATAAAATTTGATGATCTCTTCTCACGCTCTCTTCAAATTGTATCTGCAGGTGCACCAATGGAGGAAAGAGCACTTACCGTCTCCTTGGAGCAGTCGAGCACAGTGGAAGCATGAGGAGTGGCCATTATGTGGCATACATGAGAGGAGGCCAAGGAGATAGCACCATTTGGTATTATGCCAGTGATACTCACGTTCGTCAAGTTTCGTTGGAAGAAGTTCTTAGCTGTGAGGCCTACATTTTGTTCTATGAAATAACTTGAGGATACTCGGGTTTTATTGAATTGTTTGTCACCGTTTCCACCACCATCACAACCATTATTAACTTAGCACCCTTTGGGAGGGAAAACCTCTCCGTTCTCTATAGTTCAACTATACTTCCTACGGTGACAGAGTCCCTGCTTCCGTTTTTCAGGCACCACACAAGCTACTCTCGAAGTATCTGGGAAAACAGAGAGGTTTTCGAGTGGGGCCTCAAAATTATTACAATATATGATCTGGTTTTTTGGTGACCTGGTGGACTTTTATTGAGGGAGTCAGATACCTGAGTGAGTGTACAAACATATGATTACTCAACAGTTAGTAAACAATTTTTGAAGTGCAATCAGCTCATAAAACATGTTCTTTTAGAGTGAAAACGATAAAACTTTAATTTTTCCCCTTTTCCCTTTGCTATTTATTTATTTTTGCTCAATTTCTGCTTTTTTCAGTTCATTCTCTTTGGGAGAGACTCATATCACTGCGTTATTTATTTATTTTTGTAGTGTTTTTGAAGTCTTTTGGCCGTTTTGGAGGTTGGTGGCTTCTTCTTTTTTTTTTTTTAATGGTTCATTTGTGATATTTGCACAAAATAAGTTCAGTTTCCAAATTGATATTTCATTATTAAAAGTTTTGTATGCAACAAGTGTGTATCATCTTATTCACTGTTATAGAGGTTAAAAGGAAATTGAATTTACTCATTAATATATACCATATTAACAAACTTAGGCTATTATGTAAAAAAAATTCGATGTCGTGTTTCATTTTAGATTAGGTTACTTGTGAGACGGTCTCACGAATCTTTATCTGTGAGACGGGTCAATCTCACTGATATTCACAATAAAAAGTAATACTTCTAAGGCTATGTTTGGTGTGTAAGATAGGATAACTAAAGGATTAGTAATTAGAGTGATTAAAAAATGAGAGATGATGATAAATAATATAGTGAGATAAAATATATGATGTTTGGTATGATTTTAAAATTATGGATTAATTTTGTATATTATCTTGAAATGACCAAAATATCCTCACTATGTGTATATAATCACCTTACCTAAATATAATAAACATAAACAAAAAATAAATAAATAATAGAAAATAAAATAATAATAATAATAATAAACAAATAAATAATTTTAAAAATATTTGATTAATTCATATTATTTTTAATATTATTTTATTACCTATTCATTAAATATCATTCATTATTATCTTTTTTCTTGTTAATATTTATTATATAATTATTTCTTATTACTTATAATGATTTTGTTGATTTTACGTTGATTATTTCTTATTATTTTGTTACTAATTCATTTTTATTTTACTAATTATTCTTCTTCCGACATGTAACTGTTATTATTTATCAAAAAATTATTTCTTATTATTTATTAATAACTTTTTATTATACAAATCCTGATATCAATAATAAAAATTCATTTTCTTTATTTTCTAAAATTATTTTTTTATACGATAATTTAATTATAGTTTCATCATTAATTATAATTACAATTAATCAGTAATTTTATTATTCATTAATTTCTTATTAATTAAAATAATTTTTTTATCATTATTTAATTTTTTATTATTGATATTAATGTGTATCTTCTCATTTATTATTATTATTATTATTATTTTACATCTTATTATTTATTTATTATTATTATTATTATTAATTTGAATTATATAATTTGAAAAATAATTAAAAATTAAACTTTGAGTAGTAAATCCATAAGCTGGGATTAAGACGATTTTTAATATTGTACAATTATATTTTATTGCAGAAACTTTTATATTTTAATATTTATCTCGAATTCTTACCATAAATATTATTTAATCAAATGTATAAATTTAGTTCATGCTTGTTATTAAAGGGTAAAACAAGAATTATATATTATTGTCCTTGGGTTGTATAAAGAATCACTTGGACAAGATGTGAATCTCCCATGTAATATGTACAGTGCGGGCCATACACGGGCCATGTGATAGCCCACAAGATAATTGGGAGTACCAATACTTATACCAAACATGTGATTATGAGTTATTACTCATCAATCACCCTTTTATCATGCCAACCAAACTAACTCATAGTATAAAAAGTAATATTTTTTCATAGATAATCCAAATAAGATATATATTTTACAAAATACGACCTGTGAGACCGTCTCACACAAATTTTTGCATTCATTTTAATTAAATAAAAAATTCAGCATATCTATCTATTTAAATTTTATCCAAATCCTTATGCCAATTCAAACTATAATATCATCTCTAATTTAAAAATTATTAAAAAAACAAAAATCATATAAAATACTCTAAATAATTTTTAATTTTGATTATTTTTAAAAAAATTTACGGGAGAAATTTTTGCTATGCACCCATCATATGCAAAGAGATACTAATTTTGAATAAAATTGTGTAATCTACTTTTTGGAAATTTTAACCAAATACAAACTTAAATAAACATATTAAAAAAACTTAAATAAAAGAATTCAACTACATTTTCATTTCCTTTATTCCGTATTATATCAACAAAAATTTGACATAAAGATTTAAAATGTTTTCATTGGAGATTATTCAAATAACACAACTATCATAATAATTCCGTAACAAAATAAAAATAAAAATAATTACTGATGTTGTTAACTTATTATTGTAAATTGACATTTTATGTTCATCTTTCCTAATTTTGTAGAGATAATTTATCCTCTTAAATTTTACACACATTCTATTCTATTTTATCATCAAAACTCATGTGAGATGGTCTTGTAAGATTCAAAAATTAAGATGACGTAATTCAACTGCATGTAAATCTAGGGGAAATGAAAATAACTAATTAAATTATTTTAATTGCATAAATTAATTATGTTAGATATGTTTATATGTTTAGGATGTATTTTTCTAATTAGATACATAAAACTATATCTTTTTTTTCGAAATGCGATCGAGGAACGGAGACTGAGAGCTGAAAAGAGAAATTATTTTTATTAGATAATTGTTTTTAATTATTTAAAATAAGGTTGATACTTTATGATATTTTTAAGAATAAGGAGTTTCAGATGATTTTATACGCCGAGACGAAATTTTTAATGGTATTCGATTTTCGACTAAAATATGAATTTTTCGAGAACTCAGCTAATATTCACGAACTTTCCTAAACGAAATATTTTAGATATGCACTAATGTGCTTAATGAATCTATTTAACCATGTTATTGGGCCTAGGCTTGTTTACTTGATAATTAACAAGTTAATTAGCACAAACCCTCCCCATTAATTTTCATAACACATGCCTAACACACACACAACACTCACAAGACTCCTAGCACCCCTCAAACACATGCACACATGAAATTCTTCAAGGGAAATGCCACGGTTTTCACTAGGATTTCAGCCTAGAATCGTCGCCGTTCTTCGCATCGTCGATTTGTTTTCGAGCGTAATATACGCAAAGGCACGCTTTAACTATTCTTTTCTCATCTATCACACCATAATACATGTTTGAATCGTGTTTGCATTGAAAAGATGTTGGCCTTGCTTTAATTTTCGTTTTTATGCATTGACATGTGAATAATTCATGATATTATGTCACAAAACTTGATATATGATTGCGTGAAGGGGCTGCCATGTTAGGATAACTCTGAGGGACATCTTTCCATCACGTTAATGGTCCATAGGTGGTTAAAAGAAGGCGGCACATGGGAGGATTGATGCATGAACGACAATTATTGCTTGATGGCACTAAGGTTCGGTTGAGGGGAACCACGGCTCATGGCTCGGCCAGGGCTTGACCAGAGCTAGGGCTGGACATGGTTGGGTGTGTGGAGGAGTCCTAGCTCAGGCACTGGCGGCTAGGGAAGCGCCCAAGCGAGCTTGCACTTTTCCTAAGCCAACTGAGGATAATAGCTTGTGCATTGGGATCGCGGCTGATCCAGGTGTATAGGCTAGGTCTAGGGGTGGTTTGGTGAGGGTTCACGAGGGCCTGGGCTCGGTTATGGCTCAGGCGAGGAGTCCCAGTGGGATTAGGAGTCCTAGGCGAAAAGCTAAGGTGACTCGCGCGGCTTCCGTGCGTCGGGCAGGGGGTTGAGTGGGCTAGGTCGAGTCTAGGGGGTTTAAGGGGGTTCCTAGATGGGCTGGGCAAGGACTGGCTCGGGGTGTCAAGTTGTGGGGCCCCAGGTCCGATATCTAATACTAATAATTATAATTGTAACAAACCAAATGATTTAATAAATACGTAATTTGTGGTTCACAAATTCACATAAACATCGTCAAAATAATTTAATGGTCTCAAATGTTTGAAATATAATTTTCAACATGCCAACAAAAAGTAGTGAACCAAAGAAATCCAAACATCATCACATAGCTCCTAAGACCCAAGAATCCCACTCTAACTCGTATCTCCTCGCCTGGAGCTGGACTCTGGCATCCTCAACCTCGCCTCACCTACCGTCAAGCACATGAAAACAAGAGGTAGCCGACGTGCCGGTGAGTATAAACCCAGTATGATACAATCAATAACATATGAGAATTAAAATTTCAAATATCTCATATAAAATTCATAAAAATGCAATATAATGCAATGCATGATTAGAAGCTGTGGGATATCAATAAATCTCAGGATCAAGTGAATCATCTGGTCATATGGTACCCAAGGGAATAGAATCACCCAGCAACATCCACCGACTCATCCGCTCGGGGTGGGGTGCTGTGTTCTACAATCCCAGGACTATGGTGCGCCTATAGAGAGTGTTCAGGCCATAGCAGCGACCTCCGCATACACTATACCAACTCAACTACAGCCCCATACGTCCAACAAATCAATAAATCAAGGCGACCTCCGCCATATCAAATCTGACAAATCAATATCATCATTTCGATATCATAATCAACTAATCTCAATACAGCAATCATCATCAAATCACCAATAGTTCATCGAGCCATAGAGTTTTCAATTTAAAATAAAAATGATACTTTTACCTCGTATGTTACTGACCGTAACATACCTTTCAAATATTACCAAAAGAAGATCGAAATGTGTAGGTGAGAAGTCTTGAACCTCTGAATTCTACTATAACTCAAGAACTCGGATCATTGATCAAAACAGAGCAATTTCTGCACAAAATTCATAATTAATTCAATAATGCTTCGAATCAAAATCCGCAATTTGGATATTCAAGAAAACTCAAATCCCAACAATTGTGTAAAGAAGGAATCCATATCATTTCTTAACCTTAATATGACATAAAAACATTCATTGAATCATTTTGTCAAACACGTGACGTGCGTGCTAAAGAGTTAGCTCCTCTACAATTCCATTTCGTTTCCAAAATATCAATACATACAATACCATCAATCATTATATTAACAACTTTACCTCAACACTCAAACCAAACAACCCATTGTTTTCCCTTCAATCACTAAACCAAAGAAATAAGCTTTCTTACCTTGCTTATAAACTCTTGAGGAGAAGAACTTCTAATCTCCAAGCAAATATTAAGGCTTCAATCAAAGATTAATGTCTTGGAAGAAATTGGATTGAAGGAGAATGAAGAACCCTAGCTCTAGACCAATGGAGAGAAGAAAGAGAAGGAAATGAGTAAAAAGATGATCCGAAACACCAAAACACGTTTTCTTAACTTGCTGGGCGCTCGGGCGGACATCTTTTTCCGCTCGGGCGCGGAACTCTCGGCCATAAATATAAAATTTTCGAACAAGTCCCGCCCGGGCGGACATCTTTTCCCGCTCGGGCGCGCTCTGCGCACAGCTACGTCAAAAATTGCTTCTGAAACGCCTCTTCCCTTCAGAATTAGGAAAAGTGGTAAACAGAAAAGTTGTAGCCCTATGTCTTGGCTTGCATCTCCAATTGGCCTCATGTCATTTGGAGGTCTTAGTAAAACGTTATGCTCAATCGCCCAACATGTGTCATTGTAGGAACGACGATACGCACGACACACTTCGGGGCGCTTTTGGCTCGTCTTCCCTGATGATTTGAACAAAACTCAAAACAGGAAAGTTATAGCCTTATGTCTTATCTTTCTAATGGAAGTGGCCTCACATCAAATATATCAATATACAAAACATTATGCTAAAAACCACAACTACTGCCACATTTTTCATACCGTTTCTGCACTTCCATTACCTATTTAGCTCAAATTCCACCTTTGATTCTACCCCTCCATTATCTATTCCATTCTACTGCCACATTTTTCAAAATTCGGGCATTACCTTCCTCCCTCTAAAATAGATTTCGTCCTCGAAATCAATCATCTCTTTCAAGTCTAACATGTAATAATCAATAATGAAAATAAAACCGAGAATAGAAGCATACTTCATTTGAATAACTCTGGATATTCTTGTCTCATTTTATCTTCTAATTCCCAAGTTGCCTCCTCGACACCATGTTTGCTCCACTGTACTTTAACTAATGGTATCAATTTATTTCTGAGTTGTTTATCTTTTCTGTCTAGAATCTGAATCGGTCTCTCAATGTAGCTCAAATTCTGATCTAACTCAACCTCATCGGGTGGAAGTACATGAGAAAGATTTGGATGATATTTCCTCAACATGGACACATGAAAAACATCATGAACACTTGATAACGCATGAGGAAGAGCTAATCTATAAGCCAAATCACCAACACGTTCCAAAATCTCATACGGACCTATGAATCTCGGTGATAATTTACCCTTCTTTCCAAATCTAACTGTACCACGAAAAGGAGATATTTTCAGAAAAACTCTGTCACCTTTCTCAAAAATCAACGGTCGTCTCCTGATGTTCTCATACTTAGCCTGTCTATCCTGAGCAGCTCTCATACGACTCTGAATCAATTTCACCTTCTCTGTCATATCTCTTATCATATCAAGTCCTACAATTGGTGCTTCAGATAAATCGTCCCAATACAGAGGAGATCGACACTTCCTGCCATATAGAGCTACAAATGGTGACATTCCAATGCTCACTTGATAACTATTGTTATAAGAAAACTCGACAAGTGGTAACGAATCCTGCCAACCAATACCAAAATCCATCACTACAGCTCTCAGCATATCCTCTAATGTCTGAATAGTACGTTCTGACTGTCCGTCTGTCTGAGGATGATATGCTGTACTCAAATGCAAACGAGTACCAAGGGCCTCTTGTAAACTCTGCCAAAATGAGAAGAGAATCTGGGATCACGATCTGATACAATTGACTTAGGCACACCATGCAATCTCAAAACTTCTCTGATGTACAATCTGGCCATCTGATCATGCCTATATGTCATCTGATAAGGAATAAAACATGATGACTTGGTTAATCTATCAACGATAACCCAAATTGAATCGCAACCCCTCGACGACCTCGGCAATTTCATGACAAAGTCCATGGTGATATGGTCCCACTTCCATTCTGGAACCTTAAGGCTATGCAAAAGACCTCCTGGTCGCTTTCTTTCTGCTTTCACTTGTTGACAATTCAAACAACGAGATACAAATTCTGCTATGTCAGATTTCATTCTTTTCCACCAAAATTGTTTCTTCAAATCATTGTACATCTTTTTACTTCCAGGGTGTACACTTAATTTACTGCAATGAGCATCACGCAAAATCTGTATCCTCAAATCTTAATTATTAGGAACTACAATACGATCATTCACAAACAAAATACCCTCATTAATGACCTGAAATTCTGATCGATGTCCTGATCTGACGAGTTCAACTGATTTCTGAATGCTTTGATCTAACCTTTGAGCCTCTTTAATCTTTACAAACAACTCTGGCTCTGCCTGAATCATAATTACTCTTAAAGGTTGAGTATCTACCACAAAACCCAAACCAGAAAGACAACATTCTTCTATTAAGTCAGATACACTGCTAGTGATCAAGGACATATTGCATACTTTTATGCTCAAAGCATCGGCTGCTGCATTAGACTTTCCTGGATAATATTTTATTTCGCAATCATAGTCTTTCAACAAATCTAACCAACGCCTCTGTCTCATGTTCAGCTCCGCTTGTAAAAAGAGGTATTTCAAACTCTTATGATCAGTGAATATCTCAAATTTCTCACCATACAAGTAGTGACGCCAAATCTTTAAGGCAAAAACCACTGCTGCTAGTTCCAAGTCATGCAATGGGTATTTAAACTCATGTGGCTTCAACTGTCGTGAAGCATAGGCAACAACACGGCCATGCTGCATTAATACACAACCCAGTCCTTGATGTGAAGCATCAGTGTGCACTGTAAATCCTCCTACACCTGATGGAATAGTCAGAACTAGAGCACTAGTCAATCTCTGCTTAAGTTCAACAAAACTAGCCTCACATGCTTGCGACCAAATAAATGGTACATTCTTTTGTGTCAGATGGGTAATTGGCCTCGCAATCTGTGAGAATCCTTCAATAAATCTGCGATAATAGCCTGCCAAACCCATAAAACTACGTACCTTAGGAACTGATGTCGGTCTAGACCAATTGATGACTGCCTCAACTTTACTCGGATCAACTGATATACCTGCACTTGAAATCACATGTCCAAGGAAAACCACTCTATCCAACCAAAACTCGCATTTCGATAATTTAACATACAACTTTTCAGTTCTCAAAATTTGCAAAACTGCTCTCAAGTGCTCGGCATGCTCAATTTCAGATTTTGAATAAATAAGAATATAATCAATGAAAATCACAACAAATTGATCTATATACCTTTGAAACACACGGTTCATCAAATCCATAAATACCGCAGGTGCATTGGTCAATCCAAAAGGCATAACCAAAAATTCAAAATGCCCATACCTGGTACGAAAAGCAGTCTTAGGCACATCTATCTCTTTAACTCTTAACTGATGATATCCGGATCTTAAATCAATCTTAGAATATACTGAAGAACCCTGCAACTGGTCAAAGAGATCATCAATCCTTGGCAAAGGATACTTATTCTTTACTGTGGCTTTATTCAACTGTCTAAAATCAACACAAAGCCTCATAGACCCGTCTTTCTTTTTAACGAATAAAACTGGAGCACCCCAAGGTGAAACACTTGGTCTTATATATCCTTTAGCCAATAGATCCTCAAGTTGTTCCTTTAGTTCCTTCAGTTCAATTGGCGCCATCCTATAAGGAGCTCTAGAAATAGGTTGTGTACCTGACATAAACTCAATGTTGAAATCAATCTCTCGGACTGGAGGAAATCCTGGAATCTCATCTGGAAATACATCTGAAATTCACTAACAATTGGAATATCTGTCAATATAGGTACTGACCTTGAAATATCAATCGCATAAACCAAGAAACATTCGGCTCCTTTCTGCAACAAACGAGTCATGGACAAAACAGATATCAAAGGAATCTTAGCTCGAGAACCTTTACCATAGAATGTCCAGTGATCTGTTATATCAAGCCTAAACTTAACAATCTTCTGAAAACAATCTACAGTAGCCCTGTATCTTGTCAACATGTCAATACCAACTATGTAGTCAAAATCAGACATCTCCAACACAATGCAATCAATCTCAATAACATTATCCTCATAACGAAATTCACAACCACTTATCATTTCTGCTGACCTCATCACTTTGCCCAGTGGAGTAGAAATAGATAATGTAGATGATAATGGCATAGAATGCAATGAATGCAACGAGACAAAGTGCTCAGCTATGAAAGTATGTGATGCACCAGTATCCATCAAAACATAAGCAGGATAACCTGAGAGAAAACAATTACCTGAAATGACATTATCTGGATCATTATGTGCCTCATCCTCAGTGAGTGCAAAAACTCAGGCCTGCTGTCTAGGTGGCTGTCCTACCCTGTGGCCACCACTATGTTGGTTATGATCTGACCAGTTTGATTGCTGATAAGAATGAACTGTAGGGGTCTGACGATTCTGGTGAAGTGTCTGTCTCGATGATCTCCCATTCTGAGATATTTCACTTCCACGATTAGGACACACTCGAGCATAGTGTCCCACCTGGTTACACAAGTGGCAAGCTCCCGAGATTCCTCTACATTGATCGGTATAATGTCTACCACCACACTGACCACAAGTTGTGCCTGAATAACCAGTGCTCTGAACTGAACCAGACTGTCTCGATCCACTATAATTCGAAAAATTACTGCCATGCCTCTTAAATTGCTTCCCTCTAGCCCTAAACTGCTCTCTTATGTTGCCACTATTACCCTGTCTGAACTGCTGTCGGAACTGTGGGTGTTGGGGTCATTGCGAATACTGAGAACCTCTCTGCCTAATGATTCCAGTTTCAGCTCCCTTGGCTCGATCAAGAGCCTCAGCAAAAGTGTTAGGCCTTCCAGTATTAACCAGAGTAAATATATCAGGATTGTAACGACACAAGGCTATCCCGATCTTGGGCTCTGACTATGGGCTCTCTCTGGAACTCTAGACTCTTCCCTCACGGGCTTTCCATAGGCATCGTTACTCATAAGCTACTCCAGCCCATGCACTGGAGTTTGTACCTCCCCAGGATCGAACCTAAGACCACATGGATATATAGGTACTTAGCACAATCCTGGTACCAATTGAGCTAGTAGCTCAACTGGTACCAGGATTGTGCTAGCTCAATTGGTACTAGGATTGTGCTAAGTACCTATATATCCATGTGGTCTTAGGTTCGATCCTGGGAAGGCACAAGCTTCAGTGCATGGGCTGAAGAGTTCTATGAGTAACTCGTACGATGCCTATGGAATGCCCGTGAGGGAAAGAGTTCCATAGATGGGCCAAGGCCCATAGAGCAGAGCCCAAGATCGGGATAGCCTTGAGTCGATCGGGGCAGTGGGCCATATGGGCGGTCCACTGGGCCTGTAATGGGTCGTTACAAGGATTAAGACCATTTATGAAATGATCGGCCTTAGCTTCTTCATCGGATGCTACATGAGGAGCAAATCTCAGTAAATTCGAGAACTTGGCAACATAGTCCTCAATATTCAGATTTCCCTGCTTTAAATTTTCAAACTCGGCTCCCCTATCTTTCCTGTAAGAGGTAGGAAAGAAACGCTGATAAAATTCGGTTTTAAAAATATCCCAGGTAACAATCGTACCTCAACCCTCTAAAGCTTTCTTGGTCATTATCCACCAACTCTTAGCAACATCCAATAACTGATGAACAACTAATCTGATTCTACGATCATCTGGATACTCAAGAGATTCAAATAATTGATCCATATTCTCCAACCAGTTCTCACACTCTAATGCATTCTCGGTACCCTTCAACATCGGTGGGTGCAAAGACTGAAATCTGGCTAACAGTATCCCCATCGGAGTCGGAGTTATATCCATCTTAGTATGAGTAGCACTGCCCTGATCTTGTGCCACTGGTATGTCCTGTCTAGGTCTACCACGACCCCTACCTCGAGTAGCCATGTCTGATATAAAATAGATCAAGCACATATAAAATCACAATATCATAATCATCTCAATCTTGTATCAATCATCTCTAGCTCTTGATACTCAACAATCTCAAAAATCTCGAATAAAACTCAACAATATAATATCTCAATTTAAATCATGTATTTCACATCATAGCACAATGAAAATGCTAACAAATATATCACATGATCAAGCAATTCAAACTGACTCGATCTACCCTGTTCCCAAATATCTTACGCTCTGATACCACCGAATGTGGGGCCCCGGGTCCGATATCTAATACTAATAATTATAATTGTAACAAATCAAATGATTTAATAAATACGTAATTTGTGGTTAACAAATTCACATAAATATTGTAAAAATAATTTAATGGTCTCAAATGTTTGAAATATAATTTTCAACATGCCAACAAAAAGTAGTGAAACAAAGAAATCCAAACATCATCACATAGCTCCTAAGACCCGAGAATCCCACTCTAACTCGTATCTCCTCGCCTGGAGCTGGACTCTGGCATCCCCAACCTCGCCTCACCTACCGTCAATCACATAAAAACAAGAGGTAGCCGACGTGCGGTGAGTATAAACCCAGTATGATACAATCAATAACATATGAGAATTAAAATTTCAAATATCTCATATAAAATTCATAAAAATGCAATATAAAGCAATGCATGATCAGAAGCTGTGGGCTATCAATAAATCTCAAGATCAAGTGAATCATCTGGTCATAGGGTACCCAAGGGAATAGAATCACCCGGCAACATCCACCGACTCATCCGCTCGGGGTGGGGTGCTGTGTTCTACAATCCCAGGACTATGGTGCGCCTATAGAGAGTGTTCAGGCCATAGCAGCGACCTTCGCATACACTATGCCAACTCAACTATAGCCCCATATGTCCAACAAATCAATAAATCAAGGCGACCTCCGCCGTATCAAATCTGAATCAAAAAGTGGCTTAATATGCAATGTAATGATGCAAATCAATATCATCATTTCGATATCATAATCAACTAATCTCAATACAACAATCATCATCAAATCACCAATAGTTCATCGAGCCATAGAGTTTTCAATTTAAAATAAAAATGATACTTTTACCTCGTATGTTACTGACCGTAACATACCTTTCAAATATTACCAAAAGAAGATCGAAATGTGTAGGTGAGAAGTCTTGAACCTCTGAATTCTACTATAACTCAAGAACTCGGATCATTTATAAAAACAAAGCAATTTCTGTACAAAATTCATAATTAATTCAATAATGCTTAGAATCAAGATCCGAAATTTGGATATTCAAGAAAACTCAAATCCCAACAATTGTGTAAAGAAGGAATCCATATCATTTCTTAACCGTAATATGACATAAAAACATTCATTGAATCATTTTGTCAAACACGTGACGTGCGTGCTAAAGAGTTAGCTCCTCTACAATTCTATTTTTTTTCCAAAATATCAATACATACAATACCATCAATCATTATATTAACAACTTTACCTCAACACTCAAACCAAACAACCCATTGTTTTCCCTTCAATCACTAAACCAAAGAAATAAGCTTTCTTACCTTGCTTATAAACTCTTGAGCAGAAGAACTTCTAATCTCCAAGCAAATATTAAGGCTTCAATCAAAGAGTAATGTCTTGGAAGAAATTGGATTGAAGGAGAATGAAGAACCCTAGCTCTAGACCAATGGAGAGAAAAGAAAGAGAAGGAAATTAGGAAAAAGATGATCCCATTCGATTTTATGCCTTCCCAAACACCAAAACACGTTTTCTTAACTTGCTGGGCGCTCGGGCGGTCATCCTTTTCCGCTCGGGCGCGGAACTCTTGGCCATAAATATAAAATTTTCGAACAAGTCCCGCCCGGGCAGACATCTTTTCCCGCTCGGGCGCGCTCTGCGCACAGCTACGTCAAAAATTGCTTCTGAAACGCCTCTTCCCTTCAGAATTAGGAAAAGTGGTAAACAGGAAAGTTGTAGCCCTATGTCTTGGCTTGCATCTCCAATTGGCCTCATGTCATTTGGAAGTCGGAGTAAAAAGTTATGCTCAATCTTCCAACATGTGTCATTGTAGGAACGACGATACGCACGACACACTTCGGGGCGCTTTTGGCTCGTCTTCCCTGATGATTTGAACAAAACTCAAAACAAGAAATTATAGCCTTATATCTTATCTTTCTAATGGAAGTGGCCTCACATCAAATGGATCAATATACAAAACATTATGCTAAAAACCACAAATACTGCCACATTTTTCATACCGTTTCTGCACTTCCATTACATATTTAGCTCAAATTCCACCTTTGATTCTACCCCTCCATTATCGATTCCATTCTACTGCCACATTTTTCAAAATTCGGGCATTACACAAGTGGCTCGAGGAAACTAACCTAGGGTTCACTTATTAGGGATTAAATGGCTAAGGGTTGTACCGTGGGTCCATGGGGGTGGGTCTTCGTTTACAAAGGTAAATTGGGTAATAAAAATTCTACGTTGAAAATTTGGAAATTTAATAATAAAGTTTGAAATTAATTCGGGACTAAAACGCTCTACGAATTAATAATTACGAAATAAATATAAATCCATGAATTTAATCTAAATAAAAAATATAGGAAATTTAATGTAAGCTTAAATAATTATTTGGCATGACCTAGTGTCAACGAAAGTAAGAAAAAATCAAAAACAGAAAAATTTTATGTCTAAGGGTAAAACAATCATTTTACACCTGAAAATAGTAAACGTCATGGTAGTGCTCTGAATGCTGTAAAATATGTTAATATGTTTATTTTAAAGGGTTATGGAATTTTATGATGAAACATTAACGCTAAAAGGTGTGTTGCATGCTTTGTTAAAAAGGAAAATGATTATTATATGCTTAATTTTTATAAAGTGATGAAAATATGAAATTTTGAAGGAAGTAATTGTGACAAATACAATGATACGATGATACGATGATACGATGATATGTAAGGCCAAGGCTCAGTTGATGGGTGAGAGTATCGCTGATGTCCTCGTCACCCAGTACCGTGGTTATACGTAGATGGATCCATCGACCTTCAGCTAATACGAAAGTCACAATTAACAATCTAAATTCAACGAAAAGGAAAATGTATACGTATATGATGAAATGAAATATGTTTATGACAAAAGGAAAATGTTTATGTTTATGCATGTTCATGAAATGTTATATTAAGTAAAATTATTTTCACTGTTGCATGTGATTGTATTTGTATTACTCATTATTATGGTTATTGTAACGTACCGTACTTTAAAATGCTTAAAATCTGCGGAAAATAAATTTTTTTACTTAAATAAGTAATAAACTCTCGAAAATGAAATACATGTAACTGCTTGTCTAAATATTTGAAATATAAAAGAGTTCAAACTATTTTCGTGACATCAAGTCACAACCAACTAGTTTGCAAAAGTATTTGTTTAAACGAAAACATAAAGTAGTTTCATAAAAATCAGAGTAAATGAGTTCAACATGCATAGGAAAGAAATTCTTGAAGCTTAAGCAGTCCTCGGGTTAGTTCTCTGCACAGTCCGAGCCAACTCACTGGTCCCCACCTCTTGCCTCCTCGTACCCGTCCTCACCTGCATTGATCAAGTCTAGTGAGTCTAAAGACTCAACATGTATAAACTGAGAATATCAAGTAGTACATAATAAAACCACATGCGTTTTAAAGTAGCACATACATATTTAAACTTTGATCATACTTACATAAACATAGACGTGCCATCAATTCATAAACATTTTCATAAACGTGCTTGCATCATACATACTTAAACATGCATGATCATCATCATTTTTCGTAGAGATATGTTTCCAAGCAAGTGATTCGTACATATTGCGCCAGATCAAACTAAAACACTGTACTGGGCTGGCAGGGATGTCCACCGTCACATACATAATATCCCCGGTCATGCTTTATCGGGTGAATTGGTCCCTGGTCATGCTTTACCGCTTCCCAATCTTGGTTATAACCCAATAATACTTTACCGGGGTGGAGAGGTCCCCAGACACGATCTCCGACTTCCAAAACCGTTCATATTTGATCACAAGACAATTCGCATACCTCAAAAACATAAAACATTTTCTTCGCACGTCGAACATACTCATACATTATGCATGCCTGCCCAAGACAAAAATTTTAATTATAATTTTTTTTTTTTACAGAAAGCATGGCGATCGGGCGGTAAAAACTTACTGCTTGGGCGTCGCCCACTTGGTTGGTTTCGAAAATCCTCAAAAAAACATATTTTTACACAGTTCGAGCAGTCACCCAAAAACGATCATAACTCACTCGTTTTTTGTCCTAAAATTACGAATTTACTATCAAATTGAAGATATTGAAAAGTACTACATTTTAGATGTGAAAGTTTTTCCAGAAAATCTACCGAAAATTCGTATGATCCGAAATGACAATAGATTCGATTTTTGAGATCTAAAAATCGTTTCAAACATTTTTACTTAAAATTTGCATAATATAAACGGATTTTTACACACAATATACATCAAAAATATTTACTATGACAAGATCGATGCGAAAAAATGAAATAATATACATGCCTTTGCGTCTAAACGCTCGAAGATAACGAATACCGACGCGGTGGATTACAGGAGATGACCGGGAGACGCTTGCTACACGATTTCTTGTTAGAAACTGAACGTAAATCCCCAGAAATTTGCAAGGGGAAGGGGTGGCTGCTGCTGAATATTAAGAACCCTAGTTCCTTAAGAAAAAGAAAGAATGACAAGTGTGTGTGTGAGTGTGTAGAAACGTGTAGGTGTCTGTTGATAAACATAAAAATTGTACATTAATTAAATTTTTTATAATATAAATATATAGTTTGTGTTTTATTAAATGTTTAAATATTATATGTTTTATAATAAATTGTATAAAATATAAGTTGTTGTGTAATTACAAGTTTTTACTATTTTTTACAGGTTCGATAAAACAAGAATAAACTTGGCGTTGCAAATGGGATTAAGATGATTCTTGGACCTGTAGAAAGTTGATGTTAATATATACAATATTGGTGGCAAGCATGAGATAAAAATCCTCTCACAATTGGGATCAAATTAAGCAACAAATAAAGTTATCAAAGGAGTGTCAGTTTTACCATGCTCTAGTATTTTGACCATATCTCTCAAATTACTTGGTCAAATGGTCTGAAAAAAATACCACAACTAGACAACTCAATTATCCACATGTTTCTTTTTATGTGAAGAAGAAAATTCGGAGAAGAAGATTTTCAAAAGTGATGTGTAATATAATATAATATCTTGGAACACCAATGAAGACTTATGTGTAAAAAAATAATATTTTATTTGTGGTTGTCTCCCCAAATTTGGCTATAAATAGGGGTGCATTGTAATGTATTGAGATATCCCTCATTCTATGATTAAACCTTTGAGTTCATAATATTTCTCTCTATATTTTTCTTTTATTTCTTCATTTAAATATAATTAGCATGTTAATTTCATATTCAAAGTTTAACACTTTGAATAATGAATAACTAACTTCCTAAAGTTGAGATGAAAAGGTGAAACTCTTGGCATGATAATAAAGTTACTAAAAGGTAAGAATCTATGTTTTATATTATTTAATCATTATTTATTGTTTATGTTATATTTTTTCTTTAAGCATTTTTATACCCTACTTATAAGTGGGAGTTTTGATTTATTGTTGCTATTTGTTAAACTAAATTCTTGGAACCATTTAAATGTTAGTTTGGTATTACCAACCATTTAAAGTGGATGTCTTGATTTATTATATATGAATATATTATAATATTAAGTTCTTGGAACCATTTAAATGTTTGTTTGGTTTTACCAACCATTTAAAGTGGAAACCTTGATTTACTATATATAAATATATCATAATAATAATTTCTTGGTACCATTTAAATGTTAGTTTGGTTTTACCAACCATTTAAAGTGGGAACCTTTATTTAGTGTTTACAAATATATATATAGCACAATAAATACTCGACAACATTTATAAGCTTTGGTATATATTATATACTTATAAGATAATATTATATAACATAATATAAATATGATTATTTAATATATTGGAACCATTTTATTAAGTGGATTTCAATAATGTTCGTTAATGTTAACTTTATTAAAATACCAAGAGTGGATCCTTTAATCTCAGCTACTTAATTAAAATTTGAACAATTAAAAATTACCAATTAAAGATTCAAACAAATAAAAAAAAAATAAAAATAAAAAGACATTGTAGTGGACTTGTAATTACCTTAGCTTCCCTGTGTATACGATATTCGGACTCACCGAATTATACTACTTGTAGACAACCTGTTCTTGGGAGTGCAACAATCAAAGTCGCAACAAGTTTTTGGCGCCGTTGCCGGGGAAGTATAATTTAATTTCAAGTCTATTTAATTTTGTTTATATTTTATTTTTCTTTATTTGAATTTTTATTGATTTTGTGTGTTTTTATTCTTTTGCATTTGCATTTGCATGAGCATTTGGTCACGTACACTTAGTGGTCGACTCATTCGAAATAACCCTTTATTTTTACAAAACATGGCGGAAGAACCCATCCAAGAAAATGAAGATGAAATTCAATCTCAACATGATCATGATAGACAAAGAACACTTAGAGATCACATGAATCCTACACGTACTAGTGCACCTTCATGTCTAGTTTTTCCCCCTGATGCATCTCATTTCAATTTTAAGCCTGGTATTATCCAACTTTTACCCAATTTTCATGGCTTAGATTCTGAAAATCCATACATGCATTTACGAGAGTTTGAAGAAGTGTGCAACACATATAATGATCTAAATTGTAGCATGAACACCATTCGACTTAAGATTTTTCCTTTTTCTTTAAAAGATAAAGCTAAAACTTGGCTACAAAATCTTAGATCGGGATCCATTCGAACTTGGGATGAATTGCAACAACAATTTTTGAAAAAGTTTTTTCCATCTCATAGAACAAATTCTTTCAAAAGGCAAATCATCACTTTCACTCAAAAACAAGGAGAAACTTTTTATTAGTGTTGGGATAGATACAAAGAATTGCTTAATCTTTGTCCACACCATGGTTTTGAAATTTGGAGAGTTGTTTCTCAATTTTATGAAGGCTTAACACCTAAAGATAGGCAAATTGTTGAATTTATGTGTAATGGAACATTTGAAGATAAAGATCCAAATGAGGCAATTGAGTATCTCGATTCATTAGCTGAAAATGCTCAAAATTGGGACACTATAGGTACAATCGAACCATCAAACAAGATTCAATCTCCTACATCTGGTGGAGGTATGTACACTCTCAAAGATGAACATGATCTTCAAGCTAGATTTACCTCTTTGGCAAGAGAAGTTGAGGCACTTGAATTGAAAAAAAAAGGTCAATTAAAAGCTATTCAAGAAATTGCGTGTCACATTTGTGATACAAGTGATCATTTTACAAAAGATTGTCCCACTTTGCCCTCTTTTAAAGAATGTCTCCATGAACAAGTCAATGTTTTGAACAATTTCAAAAGGCCAAATTTTGAACCATTTTCTCAAAATTACAATCCAGGTTGGCGAAATCATCCAAATTTTAGTAGGAGGAATGATAATGCTGCACAATTTTCACAACCTCATTTCCAAAATCAACAAAATTTCAAAATTATGCACCTTATGTTCCTCCACCTAAAAGAAATTTGGAAGATACATTGAGTTCTTTCATTGCAAAGTAAGAGTCTATCAATACTCAAACTGCTCAAACCATGACAGATTTGAAAGATACTCTTGCTAAATTTGCATCTGCACTTAATGTTCATGAAAAAGGTAAATTTCCTTCGCAACCTTTGCCTAATCCCAAGGATCATCATTCACAAACTGGAACTCAACCGATGGATCAGGTAAAATCTGTTATTACCCTTCGAAGTGGTAAGGTTGTGGAAAAATCCATTCTTGAACCTTGTGAAGATGATGATAAATCAACTCCAAAGGGTAAGGAAGTGGAACCCATAACTTGCGAAGAAGAGGTTCAACAGACATTGTCACCACCATTCCCTCATGCATTGAAAAATACAAAAAAATCTAATTTGAATTCTGATATATATGATATTTTTAAACAAGTAAAAGTTAATATTCCTTTATTAGATGCAATAAAACAGGTACCATCATATGCCAAATTTTTGAAAGACTTGTGCACTGTGAAAAGAAAATTGAATGTGAAAAAGAAAGCATTTTTAGCCGAACAAGTAAGTGCAATCATTCAAAATAATAATACTTTGAAATACAAAGACCCTGGTTGTCCTACTATTTCACGTATTATTGGAGAACGAAAGATTAAAAAAGCCTTGCTTGATCTTGGAGCTAGTGTGAATTTACTTCCATATTCAGTTTATCAAGAACCCAATCTAGGTGAGTTAAAATCTACTTCGGTAACACTTTTACTTGCAGATAGATCTGTTAAAGTGCCAAGAGGTATGGTAGAAGACGTATTGGTCCAATTTGATAACTTTGTATATCCTGTCGATTTCATAGTTTTAGATACACAACCTATCGAAGCTTGTAATGCAATTCCTGTAATTCTGGGTCGTCCATTTTTAGCAACTTCTAATGCTCTTATAAATTGCAGGAATGGAATAATGAAGTTGTCATTTGGTAACATGACCTTGGAGCTCAATGTTTTTAATCTTTGTAAGCAACCACATGACAAATGAGATGAAAGTGAAGATGAAAATCTTATTGAAACTCTTGTGGAAGAAAACATTCAAGAAGGGAGTACTCGTGATCAATTAGATATTTGTTCAATTGAAACTTTTAAAGAAAATATTGAAATTGATCTTGATGATTTTATCAGGTATCACTCGTTACTAGGATCAGAGAAAGAATTTGATGCAAAATATGATAACGAAGACGAACCACCCATATTGGAGTTAAAACCCTTGCTAGAAGAATTGAAGTATGCATTTCTTGGAGAAGATGAAACATATCCGGTGGTAATTTCTTCCAAACTAGAAAGTGATCAAGAAGGTAAATTAGTTGATATGCTTAAAAGACATAAAAATGCAATTGGTTGGACACTAAAAGATCTCAAGGGCATTAATCCACTAATTTGCACTCACAAAATTCACTTAGAAGAAAATGCAAAAACATCTCAACAACCACAAAGGAGATTAAATCCACACATGAAAGATGTTGTGAAAACTGAAGTTCTCAAACTACTTGATGTTGAGATTATCTACCCTATTTCTGATAGTAAGTGGGTAAGCCCAACACAAGTAGTTCCAAAAAAATCTGGCATCATAGTGATAAAAAATGAAAAAGGTGAATTGTTAACAAGTCGAGTCCCATCTAGTTGGCGGATGTGTATTGATTATAGAAAATTAAATGACGCCACTAGAAAAGATCATTTTCCATTACCATTTTTGCATCAAATTTTAAAAAGAGTAGCAGGTCATCCATACTACTGTTTTCTTGATGGATATTCAGGTTATTATCAAATTCCCATTGCACTCGAAGATCAAGATAAAACTACATTCACATGTCCTTTTGGAACATTTGCATTTAGAAGGATGCCATTTGGAGTATGTAATGCCCCAGCAACATTTCAAAGATGTATGCTAAGCATTTTTTGCGACATGGTTGAAAATTGTTTGGAAATTTTCATGGATGATTTAACTGTCTTTGGGAATACATTTGATAATTGTCTTGAAAATTTGGAAAAAGTTTTAAAAAAATGCGAGGAAAAAGGTCTTATTTTAAATTGG
Source organism: Primulina tabacum (assembly GCF_025594145.1). Taxonomy (NCBI): domain Eukaryota; kingdom Viridiplantae; phylum Streptophyta; class Magnoliopsida; order Lamiales; family Gesneriaceae; genus Primulina; species Primulina tabacum. The sequence goes on along the minus strand of NC_134556.1, from coordinate 22,254,269 downwards.
GAAAAATGTCATTACATGATTACTTCTGGAATTGTTTTGGGACATGTCGTGTCATCTCATGGAATTGAAGTTGATAAAGCAAAAGTTGATGTCATTGCCAATTTACCCCCTCCAAAAACCATTAAAGAAATTCGCTCATTTTTGGGACATGCTGGATTTTATAGGAGGTTTATAAAGGACTTTAGTTTAATCTCTAAACCCATTTGTAACCTCTTAACAAAAGACACTGCATTTGAGTGGACTCAAGAATGTCAAAATGCTTTTGATAAAATCATTCGACATTTAACATCAGCTCCTATCATGCAACCTCCTGATTGGTCTTTACCATTTGAAATCATGTGCGATGCGAGTGATTATGCAGTCGGTGCAGTACTGGGTCAAAGAAGAAACGGTAAGCCTTATGTGATATATTATGCAAGTAGAACTTTAAACAATGCTCAAATGAATTACTCCACAACTGAAAAAGAACTACTTGCTATAATATTTGCATTAGATACATTTCGTTCTTATTTGATCCGTATCTGTTCAAGTATTGTCCGGATCAAATTTTTCGACGTTGCATACTCGACAATGAGGTAAGTAGTGTCATTAAATTTTGTCATTCAGAAGCATGCGGAGGACATTTTTATTCAAAGAAAACGGCTGCAAAAATCTTGCAGTGTGGATTTTATTGGCCCACTTTGTTTAAATAAACCCACGAATTCTGCAAGATCTGTGAAAATTGTCAAAAATTGGGTGCGATTTCAAAAAGAAACATGATGCCTTTGAATCCTATTATTGAAATTGAAATCTTTGATTGTTGGGGAATAGATTTTATGGGACCTTTTTCACCGTCGTTTGGATACTTGTATATTTTAGTTGCAGTTGATTATGTTTCCAAATGGATAGAGGCAATTCCATGTCGAACAAATGATCATAAAATTGTCATCAAATTTTTAAAAGAAAATATTTTTAGTAGATTTGAAATTCCTCGAGCCATGATAAGTGATGGGGGAACTCACTTTGTTAATAAATCATTTGCTTTATTAATGAAAAATTATGGGTATTACTCATAAAGTAACTACTCCTTATCATCCCCAAACAAATGGACAAGTTGAATTAGCTAATAGGGAGATAAAAAAAATTTTGGAAAAAACTGTTAACTCAAATAGAAAATATTGGTCTCTGCGACTTATAGATGCACTTTGGGCATATCGAACAGCTTTTAAAACATAATTGAATATGTCTCCCTATAGGTTGGTTTATGGAAAACATTGTCATTTGCCTGTGGAATTGGAACATAAAGCTTATTGGGCGATCAAAACTTTAAATTCAAGCATGGATGATGCCAACAAATTGCGTAAATTGCAACTTAATGAACTTGATGAACTCAGAAACGACGCGTATGAGAATTCAAAGATTTATAAAGCAAAAATCAAATCATTTCATGATAAAACAATTATTAGAAAATCTTTTGAAATTGGTAAAAAAGTTTTGCTTTATAATTCCCGACTTCACATATTCCCAGGAAAATTACGATCAAGATGGACAGGCCCATATGTTGTAAAGCATGTGTATACTTATGGAGGTGTGGATATTGAAAATCCTAAAAATGGTGATATTTTTAAAGTAAATGGACAAAGACTTAAACCATTTTTAGAAAATGAAATTTTTCAAGAAGAGTTTATTTCCCTTTCTGATCCTTGATTTTTTTTTATTTTTTTGGTGTTGCATTTAAGTTTGTTTGTTTTTATTTCAGGTTTTCTTAATCTTTTTATTTTCCCGGTTAAATGGCGGATAACGGTACTCCGAGACTCTCGTAGTCGGTTAAATCAGTTTCCCACAATTGATGATACAAAAATAAAAAAATAAAAAAAATCATTTCTTTTCTTTTCAAAATGGATGAAATTCTCTAAAAAATTTGTAAATATTTTCCCTCTGTTTCTGAAAATGTTCTAAGAAAAATTTATGCAGGAAGGTGTGAAAGATTGAGATTGCTAATGCAAAAAGGAATTCCAGAAGATATTCGTCTTGTAATAGAAGCTACGGTCCGATTAGGAGGAGAAGTTCCACAATCATTGTTCATTCGGTATTTGCCTGGATTAGGAAAAAGCACTTATGCGAAAAAACGAAGGGCCAGGGTTTGTCATAAGTGTGCAAGATGGACTTGTGACAAACGATGCAGATCTTTGGGATGTGTTTCCAATAACAGAGAAGATAAAATTGGTTTCATTAAGAATGGGCTGAGTAAGGAGTCTTTAGATAACATCTTATTGACTCTTGAGACGCATTCTAGTGGACATGTGCATATTGAACTTCTCCGTTTATGGAAACAATTCCAAAATGAGCGTCATAGTCTTGGGAATCCGACTAAAAAAGACCCTGTTTGCCAATTTATAAGAAAATTGGATGGAAAGCATATCCTCGACTCATAGAAGGCGTTAAAGCCGTTTCTGGACGTAAAACCAGAGGAAAATTGTGAGCTACAATCACACTACTGTTTATATGCATGTGTGTCATTATTGTTTTTACTATTTATTCTGTTTACAGCTGTGACCCATAGTTTTGTCATGATAGCATATTACCCCTATAAAATCTCTCATCTTTCTCTCTATTTTCGCAGACAAAAAAAAAAGAAAGTAAAAAAATGGCTGGATCCTCTGCACAAACATTGAAAAATATTTGTGTATTTTGTGGGTTGAGTCCTGGAAAAAATGAAGTGTTTGTAGAAGTAGCGAATAATCTTGGAAAGATATTGGCTGAGAGAAAAATTCACTTGGTATATAGGGGAGGTAATATTGGGTTAATGGGATCTGTTTCAACATCTGCTCATCTTGGAGGTAGTCAGGTTTTGGGTATTATTCCTACAGCTTTAGCTGAAGGAAATATTAAATGTGTTATGATTGGGGAGGAATTAAAAGTTTTTTCTATGTATGAAAGAATCACTTAAATGATTGAAAATTCTGAAGCTTTTATCGCACTACCAGATGGTTTTGGTACATTAGAAGAAATTTTTCACACTGTTTCTTGGGCACAACTTAATATCCATAATAAACCTGTGGGCTTGTTGAATATCAATAATTATTATGACAGTTTGTTGACATTTCTTGATAAAGCTGTGGAACAGAATTTCATTTCAGAAAATTCACGACGGATGCTCATCTGTGCTTCGACTGCCGACCAATTAATTGATGATTTGGAAGCTTTTGTTCATAAGCCTGATCCGATGATAATAAAGATCAATTGGTCGCAATCAAGCAGTAAGAAAAGGAAGTTGGATCATTGATTCAAAAGTCGTGGATTGGTTTGCGTTTGTTTGCGTTTGTTATCTTCAATAAAATTCCAGGTGATATCTCTTTCATTATGTACTCTTTATTAATAGTTATTTTGACATTAGGGACAATGTCATATTCTGATTGGGGGGAGAACAAACTTATAAAAAAAATTTAAAAAAATTTAAAAAAATAAATAAAAAAATATATATTATTTTAAAATAAAATCATGTTTATTGTTTGTATCTTAGTAATTTTTACAAAAATGTCATACATTACATGTTTGAAAGATTTAAATTAGAACATGCATTAATCTATTTAAGAATGTTTAAATTTTTATTTGAAAAAAAAATTCAATTTTAATATTCTGATCAATATAAAAATATGATTTATGAAATCTTTTTGAGTGATTAACCATTGTGATAAAATCAGGTATTAAAGTTGTAAGGGCCTGAGATTGTAGGTTGATAGAATGAAATTATGAAGTATTGTCGGAAATGGAGACCGCACCTGCGACTTAGACAGAACCGCATCTGCGGTTGTTTAATTCTGAATTTATGAAGGTGATGCCGAAGGGACACCGCACCTGCGGTCCAAGTGAGAGTGCACCCGCGGTTGATGGGCAGTAAGTTGGGGAATTTTGTACGAACTACCAGCGCACCCGCGGTGCAGAAGTGACCGCACCCGCGGTCGTCGAATTTGGAAAATTGAAAGGGAGGCCGAGAGCTAGGCGCAACCGCGGTGAAATGCTACCGCACCTTCTGTGCGACGTGTTGATTGAAAAATAATAACACTTGTCTTAGGCCATGCATATAGGTTGAGTTGTCTTCACTTCCTTCCTTTTCCAGCAGCAAAGGCCGAGAGTTCCATGAAAGAATTCTCCAAGTTTCTTCTAGCTTAGAAATTAGCTTGTGCAAGATCCACTCATTCGATTTTAATTCCGAGTTCAGATTCGTGTTCTTTGCATCATAAGCTTCAAAAGGATGTAAGTATGGTTTATTTTCAGCATGGTTCGATATATATATGTTGGAAGAAATCAGATTTGATTTCTATTTTGTGTTCCCATGATTGTGATGATCGTAGAATTACAAACGAATCGAAGAACGGTTATGATATGAGATTGTTTAGATTTCCAGCATATATGTGTATGAAGTTATACCGATTTTGAAGACATGATGCATATATTGTGATGATTATGAGTTGTGATATGGTTCTTGTGTTGGCTATTGTTATTGAGTTGATCGGTATCGAGAAACTACGCCCCTATGCCGTCGAATTGTATCAAGATTAATTATTGATTCATACATGTGTTGAATTGAGTTGTGGATTGATATTGGACATTTCAACATTGTCATTTCAGAGTTGATATTGTCTGATTCGCCTTCGAGATTTCGACCTAGATAAAGACTACGACAAGAAAGGTATAATTCATGTGAATTCGGGAAGATACAACTCGAATTAGATTTGATTTGAGTTTCCCAAAATCACATACTAGATTGTTGTTTATATCTTGTTATGCTTATGCTTTATTTATAGATGTATATTCAAGCATTAAGATAGGAAAATCATTGGCAGATTTGCCAAATTTCTAGATGTTCGGTGTTATCGACGCATAGGAGCAGATTTACTCCGATTGTAGACATTCGATACAGACAGGACCAAAGTCTAGGAATAAGACGTACCGTCACCCAGATTGGGAGGGTAGGTGGCAGACTGTGACGTCTTATTCACACTGGGATCCCTAGAGTTAGATATGAGTCGAGTCCAAGATCTGAATTGATTTCAGTTGCATGCTTATATTGATTTGGTTTCACATATTATGGAACCTATTACTATTGATTTTGTAAGGCCCGAGATTTTATTACTGTAATATGAGATTAATCTGAAATGATTTATTTATTTATTTAAAGATGATTATAGACGGAAGGGATCAGATCGGGAGAGCCGAAAGAAGAAATCACATTATGTGTGAAGAATATAATCGGCGCATATGCGCGACTTGAATGCGCGCACATGCGCGGAGTGTCCAGAAAGATCGGCGCATATGCGCGACGTAAATGGCGCACATGCGTGGATTGGGCAGAATGATTGGCGCATATGCGCGACGTAGATGGCGCATATGCGCGAGAGGCAGAAATGCGGAAGATGCCGGGCAGAACTACCGGCGCATATGCGCGGATTTGTGCGCGCATATGCGCGCGGCATGCATCATGAAAAATCGCCACATGGTGTCTTGGAATGCAACGTGTATATGTATGTATATATAAAGAACAAACATACTCCTCTCTGAAACAAAAGAAAGAAGGAAGCCGAGGAGAGAATTTTAAGGAATGCTTCAAGTTTCTTTCGAGTGAGAATTTGAGTGTTACACAAAATCCGTCCGTCTGATTTTGAATCCGACTTCGGTACTGTGTTCCTATCGACGCAGGCTACAACTGGACGTAGGTTTCGTTACGTTTAGACATGATTTGAATTTATGATATTGTCAGAATTGAATATGAATCAGATATGATGTTTCTGCTACAGTAGACATTGTATAACTGAAGTCAGATTAAAGAATAGACTGTTTATGAAATTGTTATGAATTTCAGAGTTGATTTAGTTGAGATTCTATATCAGAGTTGTGTTATTATTCAGATTATGAGTTATACTGATACTGGTTATGAATTCTGGTATTATATCTGTGATGTTGAGATAGACGGGGTTATCGTGACTGTATTGTTATGCCGTCGAAACATCAGTAGATTGATATTGATCAGATTCAGTATTGATTGAGATTGATCAGATTCAATAATAATTTCGATTGTATCGTGATATCATTGATATGAATAAGATTGTACATTGTTCCGATATGGATCAGATTATGTATTAATTTGAGTATTGACCAGAACATGTTTTGAATTGAGCATATACTGATATGGTATTTATATGATTGTCATTATCAGATTTGTATATGGACAGATTGGGATACGAGACTTCGTCTTCATCAGACCGAGAAGACAAAGGTATAAATTGATGTTTATTGGGAGATCGACTTGAGTTAGATTCTACTCGAGTTTCCCTAAATCACATACTTGTATGGTATTGTTTTTATACCTTTATGTTTTAATGATTATGTTTATTCTATTGACATAGAAAGTAGAAAGCAGAGAGCTATTGAATAAGAGTCACTGACAGAGGGGCCAGATTATGACAGAGACGTCACTGACTCATTGCACATTGTAAGAATAGGCATAGTCTTGGTAGATACTCCAAGACACCGGACGTTTGGTCATATCGATGTGATTATGAGTAGAGCCGCTCTTATCATAGATATTCGATATAGCGAGGGCCAAGTCCGTAAATAGGAACGTAGCAATTACAACCACCGCGAACGTAAGAGATAGGTGGGAGATTTGTTACATTCCTATTCACCGGGATCCCTAGATCAGAATGAGAGATGAATCGAGTCCTAGATATTGAGACTAGAATTGATTTACAGACCTGTATTGATTTATGTTTCGTAGATTACGATTCATGTGTTATTTACAGATTTATATTGATACATGTTCGATTTTGGTACATGTGCAGAGATATAATGCATGCTTTTATGTTAATTCAGTTAATTGCATGTATACATTGTTTATACTGAGATTTATTCTCACCGGAGTTATCCGGCTGTTGTCTTGTTTGTATGTGTGCATGACAACAGGTGGGACAAGATCGGGGTCAAGAAGATGATGAGAGAAGAAGAGTTTAGAGTGGTGACTCCGGATTTATTGTAGACTTGGTTTAATACTTGAAATTTAGTAGTTAAACCTTAGACTAGTTTGAACTAGAAGCATGTTGTACAAGATTTGTATTATTATACTGGTTTGTATAATAGATTGATTCCATTACCTTCCGCATTTAAAAAAAAAATTTTAGACCCTGTTTATCTTAATTGATAATTAAATCCCAAAGATGATTAAGATGATGATTAGCGTCGGGTCCCCACAATATGTGGTATCAGAGCGATAGATCCTTTAGACTGAGATAGAAGAGGATGAGCGGGGTAGATTGAGTTTTCTTTCCTTGCATGTGATTGCTAGCATGAGATTTATTCTAATGTTGATTGACATGGTATATGCTAGCATGACATTATGTTTTACTGCTTTGAAATACATGGTTACCTGATTATCTTATTTGAGTTGGTATTATGTATTATTGAGTATGAATCAGATCTGATTCATGATCAGCAGTAAGATGATCAGAGAAAGATTGGAACAGATTTGTAGTATTTGAGTACTAATGTTTTGATAAGCGGATATACCTCCACGGAGAATTCCAGAAAGGGGTAGTATTTTGACTGAACAGATAGATGTATCAGAAACTCAGATGGAAATACAGTTGGAAGAATTTCAGTTATTTCAGCCGCCGATTCTGAGTGGTGTCGAGACGTCTGAAGATTGTGAGAACGGGTTTGATGACATAGAAATACTGTTTGATTTACTTGATTATTCAGATGAGCAGAGAATTAAACTGATATTCCACCATTTACGAGAGACTGCCAGAAGTTGGTGGATTACAAGTAAAAGAATGCTAGAACAGAGAGGTACAGTGATTTCGTCGGAAATATTCAGAACTGAATTTTATCGAAGATTTTTCTCAGTTTCGTACCGGGAGGACAAGAAAGCAGAGTTTGAGAATTTGAGCCAAGGCCAACTGAATATTGGAGAATATGTTGCTAAATTCTCTACTCTACTGCGTTTTGATCCTTATGTAGTTGGGAATGATGAAGCTGTAGCGGATCAGTTCATCAGAGGATTGAATTCGGAGATAGTTGCATTGATGAATATACAGCGACCTTACCATTTTGCTGATGCCTTGAGTAGAGCGAAGAGAGCGGAGGCGAGTCTGATTAGACAACTAAAAAAGGTGTGTGCGATGCAACCTCAGATACAACAATCTCCTCTTCGATTTGATCGTGGCAGCACGAGTGGAAAGCAAGATTTGCTGAAAGCTCAAAAGAAACAGCTTAAGAAGTTAGGGAGTGGACTGAGCGGTTCATCTAGCTCCAGTAGTAATGTATTGCAGAACTTGTGGAGGAAGACATCCCACAGAACAATGCCAGGGAGTTACTAGTAGTTGTCGTATCTGCCGACAGCCGGGGCATTTTGCTAGAGTTTGTCCCCAGAGAGGTTCCCGAAGATTTCAGGGAGCAGAATCATCTGGTGGCAGTGACCGAGGAACAGACCTAAGAGGCACTTGATGATATAGTGACAGGTACTGTTATTTTATGATTATATTGCATATGTATTGATATATACTAATGCATTCTCTAAGATTATCTTTGACTGAATTGCAGTGAGATATGCCCTATCTGTTGGGTTTGATTGTACTGTAGTATAAATTTCATTACTTTTGGGGGAAATATTGATATCAGAGATTTCTGTGAAATATCGTAAACTACAGTAAGAAAAGAATGAGATCGAGTTAGATTATGATGTACTTGTATTTTCTGATTTGACTGCATTATTGATATTAATATGCTGAACAAGTACAGAACTATTATAGATTCCTTTTAGGAGAATATAAGATTCAGACCAGATACGGCTGATGAGTAGAGATTTCACGGTAAGGATTCTAGATTCAGAATTCCTTTGATATTTGTGTTGTCTAGGGACTCGATTGTTACAGAAAAGAGCAGATGGCATCCTTATGTATTCAGTAGACATACTGAAATCGAGTCTAGCATTGGCAGATTTGCCAATGATGTACGAGTTGGCTGATGTTTGCCCATATAAGATTTCAGATTTGCTTTATATCAGAAAGATAGATTTCAGAATTGAATTGAGACCAGGTACTGTTTGTTGTTTTAGAATTCAGTATAGAATGATATTGAATGTCCAGAATGACACTGAATGAATTGAAAGAATTAAAATATCAGTAGAAGAGTACCGACCAGGAGTTACATCTGATTTAGTGTTTCTCTTTGGCATATTTCAGTATGTTCAGAGATATTCTGATGATTTCATGCTCGTTGTATCTATGATATTTTGATATATTCGCAGCATCTGATTGATTGAATCGAATAACTGAAGATTGAATGGGATATTCTGAGAAATGTGATTATTGTATACAGAAATTTTTCAGATATGAATTCTGCTTGAAACAGATTGTATTCAGAGTATGCGATATCTGAAGTTAGTATACTGATTGAATTTGATAAAGTTGAGATTATGATCAGTGGCTGAGAATGATACCGATATCAGAAAGATCAGAAAGATCAGAAATTTCAGAAATGTCAGAATTGTCAGAATTTATTTTGGTCTGAATTGGCAGATTATCTTATAGGATTGTTATTTTGTGTCTGCCTGAGTATCGTTATATTTTTACAGCAGTATTTGATACAGATCAATGTGAACCGTTGAGATTATATACAGTTCAATCCGAATCAGAGTTGAATCCGAGAATTTCAGTGAGTCAGAAATGTGATCAGAAGGTTCAGAATTAGATTTCGATAATCAGAGCAGAGTATCGATCAGAGTGACAGATATGTGATTCGTATTGTATAAGAATGATTATCTTATAATTTCAAATGTTTCAAAATTGTACAACAGAATTTGATATCGATAATCAGAACCGAATACCAGGTAGGTATTTTTCTTTAATTTATATTATTAACTGATTGTTTATACCAAATAGTTCGAATTGAAAATGACAGATAGGGTCAGAAGCGCACAGAAATGGATTCAGTAGTCGTTCAGGTAACAGAAAGTATATGATAATTCGAACAGATAGTTTTGATATAGACAGATTAAATCAATTGTGACAGAACTGGTACTGAAATGTTGGCAGAACTTGTACTGAAATGTCTGAATCGCCAATAAATGAAGACAGAAAGATAGAGATCAGAAGATTTATTACAGAATTTGTATATTTCTGAATAGACATGGAGAGTATAATTCGATGAAATTCGTAATGAGATTACTGCAATACTTTCAAGATTGTGATATGATATGATTGTGATTGACAGATTGTTCAATCTATATTTATTAGTTTGTACAAGATGACGTACAAACATAACCAGATGACAAAGATCGATGTCAAGAAATGGTCAGATTGACCAGAATGTTGAAGTAGATTATATCAGATTGTGAACCTTGATTGAGTTTGTATTGGTGGCAGAATATACCATGAACTCATTCACATATTATCCATAGACTGACAGATAGCCAGAGCGTACTATCAAGATATTGGAAGATATTTGTGGAACTGTAGTGCTGGATGCTAGCACTATTTGATATGAAATATTGTCGCTGTGTGAATCCTTGTACGATAATAGTTATCAGATTATCAGATGGATAATGAGATAGTTACATATGACACATTGTACAGGGAGTACTGCAGAGTTCTTTGGTATAAGAATAATATCTCGGAGATACCTGAGATAAGATCTGATACGGTCAGAGATATGACAAAGAAAATGTAGCTAATTCAGAAAAGAATGAAGATAGCTCAGACCAGACAGACTTAATATACCAACGTCGGATGGTGACGATTGATATTCGAGGCTGAAGATTTAATATATCCTTGAATGGAATAAACATATTTGATAACAGCTGATGATGTTGACTCGCTATGAGCTGTGGATGGGCATATACAGATGTTGTATAGCCAGTATTGTGAGATTGATTTTGTCAGAGCTATTTCGAAGTGTATTATGATATTATACTTTTGAATTCCTATTCCAGATTGGAATCAGAGATCCGTAAAAGAAAAATATTTCAAAACAAAGATTATTATGTTGTTGCAAACACAGTAAGATTGTCAGTATGTCTATGAGACTATCTGAAAGACAGAATCTGATATAAGATTTAGATTTCAGAATTGATTCATTGAGATGAGTTTCTGATTTAAACTCTATATACATTTCTTCTGATATATCTGAATTGATTACTTGCGAGTTCGAGGACGAACTCCGATCTAAGAGGGGGAGAAATGTAAGGCCCGAGATTTTATTACAGTAATATGAGATTAATCTGAAATGATTTATTTATTTATTTAAAGATGATTATAGATGGAACGGATCAGATCGGGAGAGCCGAAAGAAGAAATCACATTATGTGTGAAGAATATAATCGGCGCACATGCGCGGAATGTCCAGAAAGATCGGCGCATATGCTCGACGTAAATGGCGCACATGCGCGGATTGGGCAGAATGATTGGCGCATATGCGCGACGTAGATGGCGCATATGCGCGAGAGGCAGAAATGCGGAAGATGCCGGGCAGAACTACCGGCGCATATGCGCGGATTTGTGCGCGCATATGTGCGCGGCATGCATCATGAAAAATCGCCACATGGTTCCTTGGAATGCAACGTGTATATGTATGTATATATAAAGAACAACATACTCCTCTCTGAAACAAAAGAAAGAAGGAAGCCGAGGAGAGAATTTTAAGGAATGCTTCAAGTTTCTTTCGAGTGAGAATTTGAGTGTTACACAAAATCCGTCCGTCTGATTTTGAATCCGACTTCGGTACTCTGTTCCTATCGATGCAGACTACAACTGGACGTAGGTTTCGTTATGTTTAGACATGATTTGAATTTATGATATTGTCAGAATTGAATATGAATCAGATATGATGTTACTGCTTCAGTAGACATTGTATAACTGAAGTCAGATTAAAGAATAGACTGTTTATGAAATTGTTATGAATTTCAGAGTTGATTTAGTTGAGATTCTATATCAGAGTTGTTTCAGATTATGAGTTATACTGATACTGGTTATGAATTCTGGTATTATATCTATGATGTTGAGATAGACGGGGTTATCGTGATTGTATTGTTATGCCGTCGAAACATCAGTAGATTGATATTGATCAGATTCAGTATTGATTGAGATTGATAAGATTCAGTAATAATTTCGATTGTATCGTGATATCATTGATATGAATAAGATTGTACATTGTTCCGATATGGATCAGATTATGTATTAATTTGAGTATTGACCAGAACAGGTTTTGAATTGAGCATATACTGATATGGTATTTATATGATTGTCATTATCAGATTTTTATATGGACAGATTGGGATACGAGACTTTGTCTTCATCAGACCGAGAAGACAAAGGTATAAATTGATGTTTATTGGGAGATCGACTTGAGTTAGATTTTACTCGAGTTTCCCTAAATCACATACTTGTATGGTATTGTTTTTATACCTTTATGTTTTAATGATTATGTTTATTCTATTGACATAGAAAGTAGAAAGCAGAGAGCTATTGAATAAGAGTCACTGACAGAAGGGCCAGATTATGACAGAGACGTCACTGACCCATTGCACATTGTCAGAATAGGCATAGTCTTGGTAGATACTCCAAGACACCGGACGTTTGGTCATATCGATGTGATTATGAGTAGATCCGCTCTTATCATAGATATTCGATATAGCGAGGGCCAAGTCCGTAAATAGGAACGTAGCAATTACAACCACCGCGAACGTAAGAGATAGGTGGGAGATTTGTTACATTCCTATTCACCGGGATCCCTAGATCAGAATGAGAGATGAATCGAGTCCTAGATATTGAGACTAGAATTGATTTACAGACCTGTATTGATTTATGTTTCGTAGATTACGATTCATGTGTTATTTACAGATTTATATTGATACATGTTCGATTTTGATACATGTGCAGAGATATAATGCATGCTTTTATGTTAATTCAGTTAATTGCATGTATACATTGTTTATACTGGGATTTATTCTCACCGGAGTTATCGCTGTTGTCTTGTTTGTATGTGTGCATGACAACAGGTGGGACAAGATCTGGGTCAAGAAGATGATGAGAGAAGACGAGTTTAGAGTGGTGACTCCGGATTTATTGTAGACTTGGTTTAATACTTGAAATTTAGTAGTTAAACCTTAGACTAGTTTGAACTAGAAGCATGTTGTACAAGATTTGTATTATTATACTGGTTTGTATAATAGATTGATTCCATTACCTTCCGCATTTTAAAAAAAAATTTAGACCTGTTTATCTTAATTGATAATTAAATCCCAAAGATGATTAAGATGATGATTAGCGTCCGGGTCCCCACAGATTTTATTCATAATGGTATGTTTCATGATTTATATTGTGTATATGCATGTATACCATGTTTTATACTGGGATTTGTTCTCACCGGAGTTTTCGGCTGTCGTTGTGTCTGTATGTGTGCATAACAACAGGTGGGACAGGATCTGGGTCGCGACAGAGATGAGAGATCGAGATAGCGTGGAGATTTCGGGCCAAGAAGAAGGACTAGTGATGTAATACTAGACATGTATTAGATCCTAAACACTAGTAGAATACTTGTAGTTGAACATGTGAATGTTATTTGGAGTTCAGTAATATGACAACATTGTGTATGGTGTATGATTTATATACATTAGTTTATAATGTTGAAAAGAATTCTTTTTTTATGACCCACATTCTCTAGTAAAGATCCAATTAATCCCAAAAAAGGAATTGAGTTAGAGCCCGGGTCCCCACAACAGGTGGTATCAGAGCGATAGATCCTTTAGACTGAGATAGAGTAGAATGAGCGGGGTAGATCGAGTCGTCTTCCTTGCTTTTCTTGTGCTAGCATGATTTATTACTTTCCCTATTATATGTTGTCTTGTTATCTGAGTTGATTTACAGCATGTATCGCAAAGACTGAATTAGAACCGATTCTGGATCAGAGGTATATGATCAGAGGAGGGCTGAGACAGATTGTATAGATTGTGTATTAATCTGTTTGATATTCAGATATGCCGCCTCGACGAGTACCGCAACCAGCAGCAGGCCGGGTACCAGAACAGGGTAGTACATCCAATGATCCGATGGATGTGACTGCTACACCGATGGAAACTTTGCTGAAAAGGTTTCAGTCTTTTCGACCGCCGACACTGAAAGGCACAGAAAATTCAGTGGAGTGTGAAAGCTGGCTCGATGATATCGAGATGCTATTTGAATCCCTTGACTACACTGACGAGCGACGAGTTAAACTGATTGGGCATCAATTGCAAGAAGTTGCAAGGAACTGGTGGCTTACTATAAAAAGAGCATTGGAGCATCGTGGCACAGAAGTCACTTGGAAAGTCTTCAAAGCAGATTTTTATCAGCGATTCTTTCCTGTGTCATACCGAAAAGACAAGGGTGCCGAGTTTGCCAATCTGAGGCAGGACAACTGAACATAGAAGAATATGTTGCTAAGTTCTCTACATTGCTCCGATTTGCACCTCACGTTGCAGACAATGACGAAGCCGTTGCGGATCAGTTTATCAATGGCCTGAATCCAGAAATCTTTACCTTGGTGAATACCGGTAGGCCTAATTATTTTGCTGAAGCATTGAACCGTGCCAAGGGGGCAGAAGCTGGATTGCTTAGGCAACGAAGCACTTCCTATGTCGCTCCTACTCCGAGACCGCCACAACCTTCATTTCAATCCCCTCCCAGATTCGAGAGTGGTGGTAGCAGCAACGGGAGAAAAGATCAGCTGAAAGCAAAGGGAAAACAGTTCAAGAGATCAGGGAGCAGTTCGTCGAGCTCCAGTGGGTCACGACAGAGAGGTCCTGGCCAGAGTACAGAGTATACAGGTGTGTATTGCAGTTCTTGTGGAGGTAGACATGCCACCGAGCAGTGTCAGGGTGTGATGGGCAGATGTAACATATGTAGGCAGCAGGGACATTTCGCCAAAGTCTGTCCACAGAAAGGTTCACAGAGAATTCAGGGTGCAGGGTCATCTGCATCAGTAGCTCAGCCTGAGAGGCAAGCTTCGTCTGTCCATTTCTTTCAGACCACTCCTACACAGACACAGCCCAGAGCCAGAGGTAGCCAAACTGTGAGCCAGCCTCCCAGACAACAGGCTCAGGTCTTTGCACTGACAGAGGAGCAGGCCCAAGATGCACCGGACGATGTGATCGCAGGTAACTATTTTCTTTGCGGTTATCCTGCCTATGTATTGATAGATACAGGTGCATCTCATACATTCATATCAGAACGTTTTGCATTATTACATTCATTTCCTGTCGAAGCATTAGATACTGTAGTGTCTTTTTCTTCTCTGTTGGGATGTGGTCTTATATCTGTGACTTCAGTTAGACATTGTATAATACAGTTTGAAGGTAATGAGATCGATTTAGATGGTATTGTGCTTGGGATAGCTGATTTTGATTGTATTGTTGGGATTGATATGTTAACCAAGTACCGAGCCACTGTAGACTGTTTCAAGAAGATTGTCAGGTCCAGACCAGAGATGGCTGACGAGTGGAAATTCTACGGTAAGGGTTCCAGATCTCGGATTCCCTTAGTATCTGCTTTGACTATGAGTAGATTGTTGCAAAAAGGAGCAGAGGGGTGTTAGAGTAGGTGCCCGTCGAGCCAAGTGTTGGCCGAGGGTTCATGATTAAACTCTATGTATAAACAGTATATATTTTAATAATATTTGAATTTATCGTTTTGGCACTTCTTTATCTGTATACCCATGCTAGTTGCATAGATAAAGCCCTTGAATATACAAATAATAGAAAAAATATGAGATGCTCATATGATGAGTATAATGAAACTCATATTTGTAATACTGTATATTCTAAACGGTTCCTAGTCGATTCAGCCGCCACTAAGAAGGATATAGGCCGCTCGAGTTCGAGACTAGTATCTGCGATGTCAGTACCATGTTTCATTGGTAGGGGACATTGTGATGTCCGAGCATGCAGATATGTGCTCCTTGTAGAGTGCACTGAACAACCCTCCATAAAAGGACATTCCAAGTGGTTCTTACTTATCGAGTATAAAAGTCCTAGTTTATGGTTGTACACCATTAGTCCTCATGACCCAGGACAACATTAAGACTCTATGTGCTAGAATTACACTTTGACTTGTTTACCGACTCTCATGGGGTCATCAGGTGTCAAGGTTGGGTGTTCTGTCGAAACATATAGGAGTCGATGCATTGTAGTCGGGGATTCACCGCTTAACTTCGGGTATGGATATCCTATGTGTTATCATGTGTATGTAGGTTGAAATTTTTGATCAGAGTATGGTGGTAATTATGAATGGGGTTTCATAGATTACACCATCGATGCAACTACGACATGACACATAGTATCGATTCATTGACAACTCTCGATAAACCAATAGTTGTCGAATCGGTCGGGATATATGAGTTGAAGGGACCGTACTAAACATAATTGAATGGTTCTTGCAGGCACTATCATTTGATACCTAGGGAATCATGTAAGCGATGCTGCTAGGCGTTTAACATGATTGGTTGGGTACTATCAGACTTGAGTTCTGACGTTCTTATTATCAAGGAGTTGATAAATAAGAATGGAGCAATTGGGGTATGCTCATATAAGGACATGTTTAGTCCGAATCACATGGAGATGTGAACCCACGGTAGTTGTATTAATGAACCATTGAGGGCCACACAAGTACTAGCTTTCTAGATCCCGTTGAGAAGTTAAAATAGTTCAATGTGTTGAACGACATATAAATGAGTTTATAAGCGTTGAGAAAAATAGAAGTATGACTTCTATGAGAGAAATATAATTTTTAATTTATGAATGTGTTCCTAAATTAAAAATAGGCCAAGTAAATAATATATTTGAAAATTGTGATTTTCATAAACATTATTATGGACTAAATTAAATTAATTAAAGTGTTGAATTAATAAAACTGCTAGTGGGCCTAGTCGAGTCCAAATAATTAAATTAATTCAAGTGTTGAATTAATTAAATAACATTGGGCCTTGTAGAGCCCAATTGGAAATAATTATTTAACTATTAAGCTTGAGTAAAATCAAGTAAAGTCTAATTGGGCTCAAATATGTTTGAGACAATTTAAATAGTCCATGGGCCTTGTAATAGTTACAAGCCCAAGTCACATTGCATGCTTAGGAGGTGAAGAGTTGGGGAATACTTTTGATTAAAATAATGCATGGCATGCAACTTTTTGGATCAACTTTTTGCACTACCAAGACAACTCTTCCCTCCCTCATTATACACATGTTGGCCGAAATTTTTTGGGGATTTTTCTCTCCAAGTTTTTTCTCTTCTTTTCTTCTTGAAGTGTTGAGGAAGAAATATTCTTCTCTTTGGAAAATATTCTTATTTTTCTAGTGCAAAATAAGAAGGGTTCTAGCTTGCAAGTGGTGGGCTTGATTTTGAAGGAAAGAAAGGAGATCTTGTAGATTGTTTTGCCTTGAAGAGCTTTGTTGTTTGACTACAAAGTTGGAGCCACAATCAATCTTTTAAAGATTGATAGGTATATCTCTCAAACACCCTATGTATGACATGTGTTTGTTTTTGTATTTGCTACGCAAATGTGGGGTGGCCGAAATTTCTTGAGTAAAAATTCGATTTTTTTTAAACTTCCGTTGCGTTTCCGGTCTCCATAACCGATCCCCTTTCAAGTGGTATCTGAGCTAAGGTTACGATTTTGTGTAGCAATTACAAGATATTATATTGAGATTGATTTCTAACCGCATGAAACCAAAATTTTGCAACAAAAGAGGCCGAACATTTTCATGTTTCGGGCAGCCCGGGCTGCCCAAGGGGCTGCCCATTTCGGGCAGCAAGGGCAGCCCGAGGGGCTGCCCGAAGGTTCCCTTTAAAATAAAAAAAAAAAATTTGTTGCCGGAATCCGGCGACGGAGCTCCGGCGACGGCGATGACGGCTAGGGTTTCCAAAAGTGTTTTGGATTATCAAAGTGTCATGGGCCTTGAGTTGTTGGGCCAATGGATGGCTAACATATTTGCAAATTTTAAATGGGCCAAAATGTTTTTGGTGAAAAATAAGTTTTTGGGCCCTTAAGTTTAAAATTACAAAAGTTCCAAATTTTTCTCATAAAATAAATAATTGAAGTTGGACTTTAATTATTTATAGTAAATTGTGATTTATAAGAAATTCGGTTATAAATAAATTAATTGGAAAGTAGAAAAAGGTGTTTGTATACTTTGTTAATTTAGTTTATAATCGTGGCGGTTAGTGATTGGATCAAGATATATAATATTGGATCAATTAATTATTGTGATAATTAATTGATGGTGTATGATATGTGATATTATGCATGAAGGATGATTAAAAGCCCAAGCCCAATTTTCTAGGTGTATGCTAGGATATTTTGTGTTGAATGATTGTAATAATTATCAATTTATAAAGTGGGCTTGGTTTATGGCCCGTTCCCACCTCCATGAGATGTATCCCTATTTGCCATGGATATTTATTTGTAAATATTAGTATAGTGGATGATCAAGATTAGAAGATGGTGGCCATGATGATTATGAAGATCGAAGACATGTAAATATTGGAAGCTAATGTATTAGTTGCATTTGCATCCCTTGCATTTCCCTAGGATTGGACCTAGGCCCGTGTTTAGCTCACACGGGCCATTAGTATTGGGGCGATTGATCATCCTTGTTTGTTTACTGTTTATAATATATGCATGATATGTTATAAATAATGAGTATGTGCGTTATTATTATGATAATAACAAAGTTGCATGAATCCGGCAAACATACGATCAAACATGGCGAGCTTTTAAATAAAATGAATGATGAGACCTTTCAAAATTAAAAATCCTCATTTTGAATAAGATTCAAAATTAATATCAAGCCCGAAAAGGGGAATTTTAAATTTGTTTATAATTTCCTTGTCTTCCATCGACAATGGGTGCATGATGAACGCTACCCGTACTCGGGGCTCGGCTCATATTATTGGGGAGCTCTGGGTGCCGGAAAGCTGTGACATCCATTGACATGGTGATGTGAACTACGTGGAACTCCCATGATTTCAGCTCATATTATTGGGGGAACTCATGGCGACCGTCCATTAAGGTTCAACATCGATGGGTAAGGCTTGACACGTGAAGATGAATGACGTCATATTATTGGGTTCTAATCAAACGTGAGACAAAATTTTACGTAGAGGGTTGCATTGTGATGCAATTGGAAACTACCTTTTAGGAATTATGATTGGCTGATATTATTCGTGATCATGATTCGCTAATTGGACCTTACGTACCTACTGAGGAAAATAGTTTCCCGTTTTCAGTAGAGAGTAGTGAAAATGTCAAAACAGTGGGAGCGAAAATTTATAAAGTTAAAATCCAAACTTTATATCTTATTAAATATTTTAAAATAGTCATTAACATTTATCTGTTTTACTTTTCAGTACAAAAATTTTACAATGTCTTCAATTCGCAATCCGCTTTCTGCCATACTCGAAAAACATGTGTTAACCGGACCTAACTATCTCACTTGGCTAAGAAATCTGAAAATCGTCCTAAACTCGAAAAAGATTGCATATACACTGACTGAGTCGCCCCCTGCTGAGGCTCCGACTAGCTGCACTCCTGAGGAATTGCCGACCTACAAGGATTGGTGTGACCATGACTTGAAGGCTAGGTGTTATATGCAGGCTTCTATGAACGATGAGCTGCAGAGGCGTTTTGAGGATGCAAAGAATGCTGCTAACATTCATTTGCATCTCAAGGAGCTCTTTGGTGAGCAGACTCGGCCTCTTAGGCATGCTACCGTCAAGGAGCTGATCACTATGCGCATGCGAGATGGGGCCTCGGTCCATGAGCATGGCTTGAAGATGATTGGGCTCGTGGACAAGCTCGTTGGCATGGATCTGATCTTGCCTTCGGATTTGACCACCGACGTGTTACTCTTATCGCTGCCTAGCTCATTTGATCCTTTCGTGGTGAACTTCAACATGAACAAGATGGAGCCGACCCTTGAGGAGTTGGTGAATATGCTTGTGACCTTTGAGTCCACTATCAAGAAAGAGAAGCCGGTTCTTTTTGTGGGCTCTTCATCTGGTACGAAGACCGGTCCACCTGGGAAGGGAAAGAAGCGTTCTTTCCAACGTCCCAAGAAGAACGCGCCCTTGAAGAGGCAGACTCCGATTCCCGCTGTGGCAGCCGCACCAGTTAAGGCTGACAAGACTGTTGACATCTGTCATCACTGCAAGAAGCCTGGGCATTGGAGGCGTAATTGCAAGGAATATCTGGCCCATAAGAGTTCTGGAAACGGTATGTTCTATATCGAAGTAAACATTTCAATTAACTCTACTTCTTGGGTATTGGATACCGGCTGTGGCTCACATCTCTGTAATGATTTGCAGGTGATGGGAAGAAGTAGGAGGCTCAGGGAAGGTGAGACCTTCTTGAGGATGGGCAATGGGGCAAGAGTTGCTGCCAAAGCTGTTGGAGATGTTTCTTTAATTTTGAACAATGATTTTAAGTTGTTGTTAAGAGACGTTTTGTTTATACCTGAGTTGGTGAAAAACATTATTTCCATTTCTATGTTAGATAAAGATGGATTTTCTTGTTTATTTAGCAAAGGTGTTTGCAATATTTACAAGAATGAATGTTTAATTGGTACTGGAGAACTTGAAAACGATCTCTACACCTTAAAATTGAAAGATATTCCACTTAACAATGTCCAAGCTATAACAACAACAAACAAGCGCAAACAAGATACTCTTAATATGGCACAATTATGGCATGCTCGATTAGGACATATTTCCCTAAGAAGGATGAACAAGTTAGTGGGAGTACGCATGTTTGATATGTCTGATATTAATGCTCTCACGACTTGTGAATCCTGTCTAAAAGGAAAGATGACCAAGATTCCCTTTAAGGGCCATGTGGAGCGAGCCAAAGGGTTATTGGATTTGATCCATACCGATGTGTGCGGTCCGCTTAGCATCACCACTAAGCATGGACATGCCTACTTCATCACCTTTACTGATGACTTTTCGAGGTATGGGTATGTGTATTTGATGAAATACAAGTGTGAAGCCTTTGAAAGGTTCAAAGAATTCAGAAGTGAAGTAGAGAAGCAATTGGGACGAAGCATCAAGACACTTCGATCGGATCGAGGTGGTGAGTACTTGAGTGCCGAGTTCCAAGAGTATCTTAGGGAGAATGGGATTCTCTCGCAGTGGACTCCGCCCGCTACACCACAGTTGAATGGTGTTTCGGAGCGTCGTAACCGGACTTTGATGGACATGGTTCGGTCTATGATGGGGTTCACGGAGTTGCCGCCATCCTTTTGGGGATATGCGCTTGAGACAGCGGCAATGTTGTTGAACAATGTCCATACAAAGGCAGTTGATAAGACACCATATGAGATATGGATGGGTAAGCCACCCAAATATTCTTATCTTAGAATATGGGGGTGCCCTGCTTATGTGAAGCAGGTAGTGGGAGATAAATTGGATAGTCGATCCATTTTATGTTACTTTGTGGGATATCCAAAGAATTCGGTTGGATACTACTTCTATCATCCCCAAGAAACAAAGGTGTTTGTTTCTAGGAAAGCAACCTTTTTGGAAAAGGAATTTCTATTATATAGAAAAGGCGAGATGATAGAACTCGAAGAGGTTTGAGAGACACCCAGAATTGTAGAACCCACACCCGAAGAGCCAAGAGAGGAGATAGAAGCTCCTAGAAGATCCGAGAGAGTCTCGAGACCACCTATAAGGTATGGTCTGCTTCTTGAAGAGGGCCATGATGAGCCTAACCATGGATGTGATCCAAGGACCTTCAAGGAAGCATTATCTGATGCCGATTCATCCAAGTGGCTTGAAGCGATGGAATCTGAGATGAATTCCATGCATTCGAACCAAGTGTGAAATCTCGTGGATCCACCTGAGGGAATTGTTCCCATAGGGTGTAAATGGATTTACAAGAGGAAACTTGGGGCGGATGGGAAGGTATTGACCTTCAAGGCGCAATTGGTTGCAAAAGGATATACTCAAAGACAAGGAGTTGACTTTGAGGAAACCTTTTCTACAGTTGCAATGTTCAAGTCCATAAGGATTTTGCTAGCCATAGCTGCATGGTATGACTATGAGATATGGTAGATGGATGTTAAGACAGCCTTTCTTAATGGGGATATTAAGGAAGAGATTTACATGTCTCAATCCGAAGGGTTTACATCTATCGGAAGTGAGCATATGGTATGCAAACTTCAAAGATCTATTTATGGTCTAAAGCAGGCATCTAGGAGTTGGAACCTCAGATTCGATAGTACAATCAAAGAGTTTGGTTTTGCTAAGAATCCTGAGTAACCCTGTGTGTATAAGAAGGTCAGTGGGAGTGCTTTGACATTCCTGGTGTTGTATGTTGATGACATTCTACTCATTGGGAATGATGTAGGAATGTTGCAATCAACGAAGATATAGTTAGCGAGTAAGTTCTCGATGCAAGACTTGGGTGAAGCATCTTTTGTATTAGAAATACAGATCTATAGAGATAGATCAAAAAGATTGCTTGGTCTCACCCAGTCAACTTACATTGATACCATCATGAAGCGGTTCTCGATGGATGAGTCCAAGAGAGGACATCTACCAATGTGTCATGGCGTGTCCCTATCCAAGTCTATGTCTCCCAAGACTGATGCAGAGATAGCGGCGATGACCAGCATTCCTTATGCATCTGCGATTGGTAGCATCATGTGAGAAATGATATCTACACGTCCTGACGTGCCTTTTGCACTAAGTGTAGTAAGTAGATATCAATCCAACCCTGGTCTTCCACACTGGAAAGCTGTGAAAGACATCCTCAAGTATTTGAGAAGGACCAATAAATTGTTCTTGGTCTATGGGGGTGGAGAACTGAAATTGGAAAGGCTATACCGACTCTAGCTTCCAAAGCGATATCGATGACTCGAAGTCAACCTCTGGATTCATATTCATTCTCAATGGTGCTGCTGTCTCTTGGAAGAGTTCCAAGCAAGACAGTACATCGGATTCCACCACTGAGGCAGAATATATTGCTGCATCAGCTGCAGCAAAGGAGGCTGTTTGGATAAGGAATTTCGTCCAAGAGTTGGGCGTCATTCCTAATGGAGTTTCTCCTATCCCGGTGTTTTGTGACAACACGGGAGCCATTGCTCAAGCAAAGGAGCCGAGGTCTCATCAGAAGTCCAAACACGTATTGAGAAAGTACCACATCCTCAGAGAGATCGTGGAAAGAGGAGATGTCATGATTGACAAAGTCGGCTCCGCAGATAATGTTGCTGATCCACTAACTAAGCCTTTACCTGGACCATTGTTCGAGAAGCATCGCGAATCGATGGGTTTGAAGCATATGGGTAGTTGGCTCAAGTGCAAGTGGGAGATTGTTAGAGTAGGTGCCCGTCGAGCCAAGTGTTGGCTGAGGGTTCATGATTAAACTCTATGTATAAACAGTCTTTATTTTAATAATATTTGAATTTATCGTTTTGGCACTTTTTTATCTGTATACCCATGCTAGTTGCATAGATAAAGCCCTTGAATATACAAATAGTAGAAAGAATATGAGATGCTCATATGATGAGTATCATGAAACTCATATTTGTAATACTGTATATTCTAAACGGTTCCTAGTCGATTCAGCCGCCACTAAGAAGGATATAGGTCGCTCGAGTTCGAGACTAGTATCTGCGATGTCAGTACCATGTTTCATTGGTAGGGGACATTGTGATGTCCGAGCATGCAGATAGGTGCTCCTTGTAGAGTGCACTGAACAACCATCCATAAAAGGACTTTCCAAGTGGTTCTCACTTATCGAGTGGAAAAGTCCTAGTTTATGGTTGTACACCATTAGTCCTTATGACCCAGGACAACATTGAGACTCTATGTGCTAGAATTACACGTTGACTTGTTTACCGACTCTCATGGGGTCATCAGGTCGCAAGGTTAGGTGTTCTGTCGAAACATATAGGAGTCGATGCATTGTAGTCGGGGATTCACCGCTTACCTTCGGGTATGGATATCCTATGTGTTATCATGTGTATGTAGGTTGAAATCTCTGATCAGAGTATGGTGGTAATTATGAATGGGGTTTCATAGATTACACCATCGATGCAACTACGACATGACACATAGTATCGATTCATTGACAACTCTCGATAAACCAATGGTTGTCGAATCGGTCGGGATATATGAGTTGAAGGGACCGTACTGTACGCTAACCATAATTGAATGGTTCTTGCAGGCACTATCTTTTGATACCTAGGGAATCATGTAAGCGATGCTGCTAGGCGTTTAACATGATTGGTTGGGTACTATCAGACTTGAGTTCTGACGTTCTTATTATGAAGGAGTTGATAAATAAGAATGGAGAAATTGGGGTATGCTCATATAAGGACATGTTTAGTCCGAATCACATGGAGATGTGAACCCACGGCTAGTTGTATCAATGAACCATTGAGAGCCACACAAGTACTAGCTTTCTAGATCCCGTTGAGAAGTTAAAATAGTTCAATGTGTTGAACGACTTATAAATGAGTTTATAAGCGTTGAGAAAAATAGAAGTATGACTTCTATGAGAGAAATGTAATTTTTAATGTATGAATGTGTTCCTAAATTAAAAATAGGCCAAGTAAATAATATATTTGAAAATTGTGATTTTCATAAACATTATTATGGACTAAATTAAATTAATTCAAGTGTTGAATTAATAAAACGCTAGTGGGCCTAGTAGAGTCCAAATAATTAAATTAATTCAAGTGTTGAATTAATTAAATAACATTGAGCCTTGTAGAGCCCAATTAGAAATAATTATTTAACTATTAAGCTTGAGTAAAATCAAGTAAAGTCTAATTGGGCTCAAATATGTTTGAGACAATTTAAATAGTCCATGGGCCTTGTAATAGTTACAAGCCCAAGTCACATTGCATGCTTGGGAGGTGAAGAGTTGGTGAATACTTTTGATTAAAATAATGCATGGCATGCAACTTTTTGGATAAACTTTTTGCACTACCAAGACAACTCTTCCCTCCCTCATTATACACATGTTGGCCGAAATTTTTTGGGGATTTTTCTCTCCAAGTTTTTTCTCTTCTTTTCTTCTTCAAGTGTTGAGGAAGAAATATTCTTCTCTTTGAAAAATCTTCTTATTTTTCTAGTGCAAAATAAGAAGGGTTCTAGCTTGCAAGTGGTGGGCTTGATTTTGAAAGAAAGGAAGGAGAGCTTGTAGATTGTCTTTCCTTGAAGAGCTTTGTTGTTTGACAACAAATTTGGAGCCACAATCAATCTTTTAAAGATTGATAGGTATATCTCTCAAACACCCTATGTATGACATGTGTTTGTTTTTGTATTTGCTACGCAAATGTGGGGTGGCCGAAATTTCTTGAGTAAAAATTCGATTTTTTTTTAAACTTCCGTTGCGTTTTCGGTCAACGTAACCGATCCCCTTTCAAGGGGTTCCTTATATATTCAGTAGATTTACTGAAACCGAGTCCGTCATTGGAAGATCTGCCAGTGGTATGTGAGTTTGCTGATGTATTCCCCGACTGAGATTCCAGGGCTACCTCCAGCCCGAGAGGTCGATTTTAGCATCGATCTCATTCCAGGTACTGTTCGTATATCTCGAGCTCCCTATAGAATGGAGCCTATTGAATTAAAAGAATTGAAAGAACAGCTCGAAGATTTATGGGCCAAGGGTTACATCAGACCGAGTGTATCGCCTTGGGGTGCTCCGGTGTTATTTGTTCGAAAGAAAGACGGTTCGATGAGATTGTGTATTGATTACCGACAACTGAACAAGGCAACAGTGAAGAACAAATATCCATTGCCTCGTATCGACGACTTATTTGATCAGTTGCAGGGATCCTCTGTCTATTCCAAGATCGATCTGAAATCTGGATATCACCAGCTGAGAGTCCGAGATGTTGATATACCGAAGACAGCGTTCCGAACCAGGTACGGACATTATGAATTCATTGTCATGCCTTTCGGTTTAACGAATTCTCCAGAGGTGTTTATGAGTTTGATGAACCGTATCTTTCAGAAGTATCTAGATGAGTTTGTTATTGTTTTTATTGATGATATTTTGGTATATTCCAAGAATGAAACTGAGCATGCCGGACATTTAAGAACTGTGCTGCAGACATTGAGAAATGAGAGACTATATGCTAAATTGTTGAAATGTGAGTTCTGGCTGAGACATGTTGTCTTTTTGGGTCATATTATATGTGGAGACGGTATTTCTGTGGATCCGAGTAAAGTTGAAGCTGTGATCAGTTGGCCGAGACCGACTTCTGTGCCAGAGATACGCAGTTTCATGGGTTTAGCAGGGTATTACCGATGATTTATTAAAGATTTCTCCAGTATAGCGAAACCGATTACCCAGTTGACACAGAAGAATGCGCCATTCGTGTGGTCTGAAGCCTGTGAGTCTAGCTTTTTAGAGTTGAAGAGACGACTGACCAGTGCTCCAGTATTGACGATACCTTCAGGTACTGGTGATTTCGTTATATATTGTGATGCATCTCATAGAGGGCTAGGATGTATTCTTATGCAGCGAGGACATGTAATCGCATATGCCTCAAGACAGTTGAAGCCACAGGAGACTCGCTACCCAATTCATGATCTTGAATTGGCGGCCATTGTCTTCGCATTGAAGATCTGGCGTCACTATCTTTATGGCGAGAAATTTGAAATCTACTCTGATCACAAAAGCCTGAAGTATCTGTTTTCTCAGTCAGAGTTGAACATGAGACAGCGTAGATGGCTCGATTTGCTGAAGGATTTTTATTGCGATATCAAATACTATCCAGGAAAGTCGAATGCAGCAGCGGATGCCTTGAGTCTAAAGGTATGTTCCCTATCCTTATCGACGATAAGTGTTTCGAATATGATTGAAGATTGCTGTTTGTCTGGATTAGCATTTGATACAGATAGTAGACCACTACGACTTACTACGATTCAAGTTGAGCCAGATTTGATTATGAGAATTAAAGAAGCACAAAGAATAGATCAGAATGTTCAGAGGTCGATTCAGATAGTCAGGTCAGGGCATTTGTCAGAATATTAGGTATATGATCATATTTTGTATGTGAATAACCGTCTTCTAGTGCCAGATGTTTCAGATTTGAAACAACAGATATTGTCAGAAACGCACTGTAGTCGGTTCGGCATTCATCCTGGTGGCAGGAAGATGTATAACGATTTGAAGACACAGTTCTGGTGGAAACAGATGAAGTCAGACATTGCAGAATTTGTGTCTAAGTGCTTGAATTGCCAACAGGTGAAGGCCGAGAGGAAGAAACCCGGAGGTCTACTTCAGAGTTTATCTATTCCTGAATGGAAATGGGATCACATTTCCATGGATTTCGTTACGAAGTTACCACGATCATCCCGGGGCTGTGATGCGGTTTGGGTCATTATTGACAGATTGACCAAATCAGCATGCTTTATTCCGTACAGAATGACGTACCGACATGATCAGATGGCTGAGATATATATCAGAGAGGTAGTCAGATTGCATGGTGTGCCAAAGTCGATCGTATCAGATCATGATCCACGATTCACTTCTCATTTCTGTCACAGTCTGCAGCAGGCTTTGGGTACGACATTGCACCTGAGCACTGCATACTATCCCCAGACGGACGGACAGTCAGAGTGAACTATCCAGACCTTAGAGGATATGCTGAGAGCTGTAGTGCTAGACTTTGGCATTAGTTGGCAAGATTCACTACCACTTTGTGAATTCTCGTACAACAACAGCTATCAGACGAGCGTCGAGATGGCACCATTTGAAGCTTTATATGGCAAGAAGTGCATATCTCCTCTGTATTGGGATGATGTATCTGAGGTACCAGAACTCTGACCTGACATGATTCCTGAAATGACTGAGAAGGTGAAGATCATTCAGAAGAGAATGAAGACAGCACAGGATAGGCAAGCCAAATATGCGAACATCAGACGAAGACCGTTAGTATTCGAGCAGGGAGACAGATTAGTTTTGAAGATTTCTCCTTTCAGAGGCGTTGTCAGATTTGGCAAACGCGGGAAGTTATCTCCTAGATACATTGGTCCGTACGAGATTCTTGAGAAGATTAGCAATCGAGCATATCGACTTGCTCTTCCTCCTTCTTTATATGGGATACATGACGTTTTTCATATATCGATGCTGCGTAAATACATGCCTGATGCTTCTCATGTCATTCAGCTTGATGAGGCCGAGCTTGACGATACACTGAGTTATTTTGAGCAACCATTACAGATTTTGGATCGAAAAGAAAAGCAGCTCAGAACGAAGACTATTCCGCTAGAGAAAGTCCAGTGGAGTCGTCATGGCATTGAAGAAGTGACTAATCAGAGATGAGACAGATATATCCCGAGCTATTTTCATGATGTGAGTATTTATTCAGTTTTGATTATATTGCATCTTATATATACCTTGATTGAGTACCTGCGAGTTCGAGGACGAACTTTTATCTAAGAGGGGGAGAAATGTAAGGGCCTGAGATTGTAGGTCGACAGAATGAAATTATGAAGTGTTGTATGAAATGTAGACCGCACCTGCGACTTAGACAGAACCGCATCTGCGGTTGTTTAATTCTGAATTTATGAAGGTGATGCCGAAGGGACACCGCACCTGCGGTCCAAGTGAGAGTGCACCTGCGGTTGATGGGCAGTTAGTTGGGGAATTTCGTACGAACTACCAGCGTACCCGCGGTGCAGAAGTGACCGCACCCACGGTCGTCGAATTTGGAAAATTGAAAGGGAGGCCGAGAGCTAGGCGCAACCGCGGTGAAATGCTACCGCACCTGCGGTGCGACGTGTTGATTGAAAAATAATAACACTTGTCCTAGGCCATGCATATAGGTTGAGTTTTCTTCACTTCCTTCCTTTTCCAGCAGCAAAGGCCGAGAGTTCCATGAAAGAATTCTCCAAGTTTCTTCTAGCTTAGAAATTTGCTTGTGCAAGATCCACTCATTCGATTTTAATTCCGAGTTCAGATTTGTGTTCTTTGCATCATAAGCTTCAAAAGAATGTAAGTATGGTTTATTTTCAGCATGGTTCGATATATATATGTTGGAAGAAATCAGATTTGATTTCTATTTTGTGTTCCCATGATTGTGATGATCGTAGAATTACAAACGAATCGAAGAACCGTTATGATATGAGATTGTTTAGATTTCCAGCATATATGTGTATGAAGTTATACCGATTTTGAGGACATGATGCATATATTGTGATGATTATAAGTTGATGATATGGTTCTTGTGTTGGCTATTGTTATTGAGTTGATCGGTATCAAGAAACTACGCCCCTATGCCGTCGAATTGTATCAAGATTAATTATTGATTCATACATGTGTTGAATTGAGTTGTGGATTGATATTGGACATTTCAACATTGTCATTTCAGAGTTGATATTGTCTGATTCGCCTTCGAGATTTCGACCTAGATAAAGACTACGACAAGAAAGGTATAATTCATGTGAATTCGGGAAGATACAACTCGAATTAGATTTGATTTGAGTTTCCCAAAATCACATACTAGATTGTTGTTTATATCTTGTTATGCTTATGCTTTATTTATAGATGTATATTCAAGCATTAAGATAGGAAAATCATTGGCAGATTTGCCAAATTTCTAGATGTTCGGTGTTATCGACGCATAGGAGCAGATTTACTCCGATTGTAGACATTCGATACAGACAGGACCGAAGTCTAGGAATAAGACGTACCGTCACCCCGATTGGGAGGGTAGGTGGCAGACTGTGACGTCTTATTCACACCGGGATCCCTAGAGTTAGATACGAGTCGAGTCCAAGATCTGAATTGATTTCAGTTGCATGCTTATATTGATTTGGTTTCACAGATTATGGAACCTATTACTATTGATTTTATTCATAATGGTATGTTTCATGATTTATATTGTGTATATGCATGTATACCATGTTTTATACTGGGATTTGTTCTCACCTGAGTTTCCGGCTGTCGTTGTGTCTGTATGTGTGCATAACGACAGGTGGGATAGGATCTGGGTCGCGACAGAGATGAGAAATCGAGATAGCGTGGAGATGTCGGGCCAAGAAGAAGGACTAGTGATGTAATACTAGACATGTATTAGATCCTAAACACTAGTAGAATACTTGTAGTTGAACATGTTAATGTTATTTGGAGTTCAATAATATGACAACATTGTGTATGGTGTATGATTTATATACATTAGTTTATAATGTTTAAAAGAATTCTTTTTTTATGACCCACATTCTCTAGCAAAGATCCAATTAATCCCAAAAAAGGAATTGAGTTAGAGCCCGGGTCCCCACAAAAGTATATGGCCCAAGATATACCTTATAAGAGTGCCTAAAATTTTAAACTCACACATATTTTGTGAGTGAGTGGAGAGGACTGAGAAAACAGCTTTCGAGCATTTATTGATCATGAGAGAGACTATCTATTGTTTAGATCTTGAGTTCTGATTTTGAAAAAAAAAAGGAGAAAAATACAAAAAGAAAGATATTGAAGATCTATGTAATTTTTAAGTTATATGCTACGACCCAAATATCTCTAATAAAAAAAAAGAAAGAAAGAGAGAAATTTATTGTACAAATTAACTAAATATGTGGTCAAGAAGCATAAACTTAGTCTGATTCCATGATGTTATGAAAAATATATATATATATATATCAGGAAAAATTTATAATAAGAACAACTAGATTTTGAATCAATGGATTTTCTATCTTTTGATTAGTTTGGCTCGTTTGTCTGTCTGCATTCTATAAACCATTTTTCTGAGTATTTATCTGTATTCCAACTCCATGAGAGAAATCGTTGCCATAAATTGAAACATTTATTAACCTGTGAGGATATGGAGTTGAGACTCTTACTAGGAATTTCTGAAGACCGTGTACATTTAACTACCTGAAATAAGCTTTGAATTGATCATCTCAAATTATTTCATAAATTATAATTATGATGATCTTGATATAACTTTGACAGTTTTCAAATTTAATTTAAACACTTAAATAGTTTTGATTACATTTCTATTTAAATTAATTAATATGTTTTGTATTGCTATTAACGCTTAAATTGCTAGGGACTAGCAATAAGCTGGTTGGGAGGTGTGATAAACATAAAAATTGTACATTAATTAAATTTTTTATAATATAAATATATAGTTTTTGTTTTATTAAATGTTTAAATATTATATGTTTTATAATAAATTGTATAAAATATAAGTTGTTGTGTAATTACAAGTTTTTACTATTTTTTACAAGTTCGATAAAACAAGAATAAACTTGGCGTTGCAAATGGGATTAAGATGATTCTTGGACCTGTAGAAAGTTGATGTTAATATCTACAATATTGGTGGCAAGCATGAGATAAAAATCCTCTCACAATTGGGATCAAATTAAGCAACAAATAAAGTTACCAAATGAGTGACAGTTTTACCATGCTCTAGTATTTTGACCATATCTCTCAAATTACTTGATCAAATGGTCTGAAAAAATACCACAACTAGACAACTCAATTATCCATATGTTTCTTTTTATGTGAAGAAGCAAATTCGGAGAAGAAGATTTTCAAATGTGATGTGTAATATAATATAATATCTTGGAACACCAATGAAGACTTATGTGTAAAAAAATAATATTTTATTTGTGGTTGTCTCCCCAAATTTGGCTATAAATAAGGGTGCATTGTAATGTATTGAGATATCCCTCATTCTATGAACAAACATTTGAGTTCATAATATTTCTCTCTATATTTTTCCTTTATTTCTTCATTTAAATATAATTAGCATGTTAATTTCATATTCAAAGTTTTACACTTTGAATAATGAATAACTAACTTCCTAAAGTTGAGATGAAAATGTGAAACTCTTGGCATGATAATAAAGTTATTAAAAGGTAAGAATCTATGTTTTATATTATTTAATCATTATTTATTGTTTATGTTATATTTATTTCTTTAAGCATTTTTATACCCTACTTATAAGTGGGAGTTTTGATTTATTGTTGCTATATGTTACACTAAATTCTTGGAACCATTTAAATGTTAGTTTGGTATTACCAACCCTTTAAAGTGGATGCCTTGATTTATTATATATGAATATATTATAATATTAAGTTCTTGGAACCATTTAAATGTTTGTTTGGTTTTACAAACCATTTAAAGTAGGAACCTTGATTTACTATATATAAATATATCATAATAATAATTTCTTGGTACCATTTAAATGTTAGTTTGGTTTTACCAACCATTTAAAGTGGGAACCTTGATTTAGTGTTTACAAATATATATATATAGCACAATAAATACTTGACAACATTTATAAGTTTTGGTATATATTATATACTTATAAGATAATAATATATAACATAATATAAATATGATTATTTAATATATTGGAACCATTTTATTAAGTGGATTTCAATAATGTTCCTTAATGTTAACTTTATTAAAATACCAAGAGTGGATCATTTAATATCAACTACTTAATTAAAATTTGAACAATTAAAAATTACCAATTAAAGATTCAAACAACTAAAAAAAAATAAAAATAAAAAGACATTGTAGTGGACTTTTAATTACCTTAGCTTCCCTGTGGATACGATATTCGGACTCACCGAATTATACTACTTGTGGACAACCTGCTCTTAGGAGTGCAACAATCAAAGTCGCAACATCTGTTTGTATTGATTAGAGAGATAATTAGGGGTTAATTAGTTAAATGAAAATACTAATAACTAATTAACATGCTAATTAAAATACTCTCCCCCACTAATTTACTAGCACATCTTATTTTAATAAAATACATATGTGCTAAATTTTCAAGATTTAAAACCCCAAACTATTCAAATTAGTATTTTTGAAAAGTTTAAAATCCTAAAATCATTTATTAAATTAAATCATGCTTTAAAATGCTTAAAATTTCATAAATCATTTAAAATACTAATTTTATTGACTTGAAATAAAATACCACAATAACAGACATCGCCTAAATCGTCTTCGGTCTCTTTTACCGATCCCATATCGAATATTAACCTGAAACATAAAACTCAAGAAAATATTTTAACGTGCATCAAATAAACATGTAATAATTTAAATAATGCAAAATCATAAATCATGCATTGTTAAAATCATTTTAAAATTAAATAAATAATTTAACCATTTAATAAATGCATGGGTTTAAGTGTATTAATTTTGGGCTCTACAATTCCTCCCCTACCTAAATAAATTTCTTCCTCGAAATTTAATCTTACCAAAAAAATTCCGAGTAGCGACTTCTCATATCTGTTTCTGCCTCCCAAATGGCCTTCTCCACATATTGATTTAGCCACTAGACTTTGACAACTTGGTCACTTTGTTCCGAAGTCTCCGCTTATGTCTGTCTATAATTCGGACGGGTCTTTCCTCATATGACAAATCTGGATCAAAATGCAACTGCTCATAACTTAAAACATGCGAAGGATTTGCCATATACTTCCTCAGCATCGAAACGTGGAACACATTGTGTACTCCAGCCAGATTCGACGGTAGAGCTACAAGATAAGCAAGTGTCCCAACTCTGTCGAATTTCGAATGGCCCTATGAATCTCGGACTCAGCTTGCCTCTCTTCCCAAACCTCATAACACCCTTCATGGGTGCTATCCTTACAAATACATGATCTCCTACGACAAATTTGAGATACCTCCTTCTCTTGTCAGCATAACTCTTTTGGTGACTCAGGGCAGTCTTCATCCTGTCTCGGATCTTGACCACCATGTCTGCAGTGTGCTGAAAAATCTCTAGGCCAAGTTATGATCTCTCACTGACTTCATCCCAATGAATCGATGATCTGCACTTTCTTCCATACAGTGATTCGTAGGGAGCCATACATATAAATGATTGGAAACTGTTGTTGTAGGTAAACTCCACTAGAGGTAGCTTCGATTCCAAATTTCCATGGAAATCGATCACAAGAGCTCGTTATAAATATTCCAAAATCTGAATCACTCGCTCAGATTGGCCATCTGTCTAATAGGTGAAATGTCGTACTAAATTGCAATTTCGTCCCCATAGCTACATATAAGCTCTTACAGAAGGACAATGTGAATCTCAGGTCCCTGTCAGACACAATAGAAACTGCTATCCCGTGCAATCTGACTATCTCTCGAATATAGAGCTCTGCATACTGAGTCATGGAGAAAGTCGTCTTCACAGGTAAGAAATGTGTCGATTTAGTAAGTCGATCCACTATAACCAAAATGGCATTAGACCCTGACTGACCTCGACAATCCAACAACGAAATCAATGGTGATATTCTTCCTTTTCCACTCGGGAATAGGGAGTGGCTTAAGCATCCCTGCTGACCTCTGATGCTCTGCTTTCACTTGCTTACAAGTGAGGCATTCAGATACAAAGCATCTAATATCTCGCTTCATCCCTGGCCACCAATATAGCATCTGTAGGTCTTTGTACATCTTGATACCCCCTGGATGGATGGAATATGGAGATGTATGTGTCTCTTTCAAAATATCATCTCTGATTGAATCAACACTAGGCATCCACATCCTCTATACTCACAATACCATCGGACACTGCGTAGAGTACATTGCCCTTGGCTTCATCCTTCAGTCTCCAATTTGCGACTGTTCATCTGAAGGCTGACCTCTACGGATTCGGTCTAGTAAAGAAGACCGGACTGTCATATTAGACAACTTGGGAGCTCTGCCCTTAGAATAAACTTCTAGGCCAAACCTATGAATCTCTGACTGAATAGATCTCTGCGTTGACAGTTGCGCTATGACTGCTACCTTCCTGCTCAAAGCATCTGCCACAACAAACCTTTCAGGTTGAGTAATATCCCTATTAAGAAAGGCTGTCTTTACATCCATCTCCCATATCTCATAGTCATACCATGCAACTATGACTAGGAATATCCTTATAGACTTGAACATTGTAACTGGAGAAAAGGTTTCCTCAAAGTCAACTACTTGACTTTGAGTAAATCCTTTTACCACCAATCGCGCCTTGAAGGTCAATACCTTCTCATCCGCCCCAAGTTTCCTCTTGTAAATCAATTTAAACCCTATGGGAACACTTCCCTCAGGTGGATCCACAAGATTCCACACTTGGTTCGAACACATGGAATTCATCTTAGATTCCATAGCTTCAATCCACTTGGATGAATCAACATCAGATAACGCTTCCTTGAAGGTCACTGGATCACATCCATGGTTAGGCTCATCATGGCCCTCTTCAAGAAGCAGACCGTACCTCATAGGTGGTCTTGAGACTCTCTCGGATCTTCTAGGAGCTTGTATCTCCTTAACTGGTTCTTCGGGTGTGGGTTCTACAATTGTGGGTGTCTCTCGAACCTCTTCGAGTTCTATCATCTATAGAAATTCCTTTTCCAAAAGGTTGCATTTCTAGAAACAAACACATTTGTTTCTTGGAGATGATAGAAATAATATCCAACTGAATTCCTTGGATATCCCACAAAGTAACATAAAATGGATCGAGTATCCAATTTATCTCCCACCACCTACTTCACATAAGCAGGACATCCCCATATTCTAAGATAAGAATATTTCAGAGGCTTACCCATCCATATCTCATATGGTGTTTTATCAACTGCTTTTGAATGAACATTGTTCAACAACAGTGCCACTGTCTCAAGCGCATATCCCCAAAAGGATGGCGGCAACTCCGTGAACCCCATCATAAAACGAACCATGTCCATCAAAGTCCGGTTACGATGCTCCGAAACACCATTCAACTGCGGTGTATTAGGCGGAGTTCACTGCTGAGAGAATCCCATTCTCCATAAGATACTTTTGGAACTCGGCACTCAAGTACTCTCCACCTCGATCCGATCGAAGTTACTTGATGCTTTGTTCCAATTGTTTATCTACTTAATTTCTGAATTCTTTGAATCTTTCAAAGGCTTCAAATATGTATTTCATCAAATACACATACCATACCTCGAAAAGTCATCGGTAAAGGTGATGAAGTAGCATGTCCATGCTTAGTGGTGATGCTAACTGGACCGTACACATCGGTATGGATCAGATCCAATAATCCTTTGACTCGCTGCACGTGGACCTTAAAGGGAATTTCAGTCATCTTTCCTTTTAGATATGATTCACAAGTCATGAGAGAATTAATATCAGACATATAAAACATTCTTACTCTCACTAGCTTGTTGATTCTTCTTAGAGAAATATGTCCTAATCGAGCATGCCATAATTGTGCCGAATTTAGAGTATCTTGTTTTCGCTTATTTGTTATTGTTATTGGTTGGACATTGTTTAGTGGAATATCTTTCAATTTTAAGTTGTTGAGATCGTTTTCAAGTTCTCCCTTACCAATCAAACATTCATTCTTGTACATGTTGCAAAAACCTTTGCTAAATAAACAACAATATCTATCTTTATCAAGCATAAAAATGGAAGCATTTTTTTCACCAACTCAGGAACAAACAAAACATATCTCAAAATTAACTTAAAATCATTGTTCAACAATAAGTAAACACCTCCTACGGCCTTGGCAGCAACTCTTGCTCCATTGCACATCCTCAAGAAGGTCTCAGCTTCCCTAAGTCTCCTACTTCTTCCCATCACATGTAAATCATTACATAGATGTGAGCCACAACAGATATCTACTACCCAAGAAGTAGAGTTAATTGAAATGTTTACTTCAATGTAGAACATACCATTTCCAGAACCTTTCTGGGCAAGATATTCTCTGCTGTTACGCCTCCAACGTCCAGGCTTCTTGCAGTGATGGCATACATCAACAGTCTTGTTAGCCTTAACTGGTATGGCTGCCACAACGGGACTCGGAGATTGCCTCTTCAAGGGCACGTTCTTCTTGGGACGTTGGAAAGAACGCTTCTTTCCCCTCTCATGTGGACCAATCTTTGTACCAGATGAAGAACCCACATAAAGAACCGGCTTCTCTTTCTTGATGATGGATTCAAACGTAACAAGCATATTGACCAACTCCTCAAGGGCAGGCTCTAGCTTGTTCATGTTGAAATTCACCACAAAAAGATCAAATGAGCTTGGAAATGACAAGAGCAACACGTCAGTGGTCAACTCCGATGGAAACACAAGATCCATCCCAATGAGCTTGTCCACAAGCCCAATCATCTTTAGGCCATGCTCATGGACCGTATCCCCATCTCGCATGCGTAAAGTGATTAGCTCCTTGACGGTTGCATGCCTAAGAGGTCGTGTTTGCTCACCAAAGAGCTCTTTTAGATGCATATGAATGTCATCAGAATTCTTTGCATCCTCAAAACGCCTCTGCATCTCATCATTCTTAGATGCCTACATATAACACTTGGCTCGCAAGTCATGGTCACACCAATCCTTGTAAGTCTGCAATTCCTCAGGAGTGTAGCAAGTTGGAGCCTCAACAGAGGGCGACTCAGTGAGTGTACATGGTATCCTTTCCGAATTCAAGACTATTTTTAGGTTTCTTAGCCAATTTAGGTAATTAGGTCGGTTAAAATATGTTTGTCGAGTATAGCAGATAACAGGTAGCGTATCGAAGACATTATCAAATTTGTACTGAAAATTAGGAACAGATAAATGATAATAACTATTTTAAAATATTTAGTAAGATATAAAATATGCACTTTTACTTCAAAAATTTTCACTCCCACTGTCACATATTTCACTACCCTCTAGTGAAAACGGAAAACTCATTTCCTCAATAGCTACGTAAGGTCCAATTAGCAAATTCTGATCCCAAATAATATCAGCCAATCATAATTTCTAAAAGATAGTTTCCAATTGCATCTCCATGCAACCCTCTACGTAAACCTTTGTCTCACGTTTGATGAAGACCCAATAATATGACAACATTCATCTTTACGTGTCAAGCCTTACCCATCGATGTTGAACCTTAATGGACGGTCTCCATGAGTTCCCTCAATAATATGTGCCGAAATCATGGGAGTTTCACGTAGTTCACATTACCATGTCAATGGATGTCACAACTTTCTGGTGTCCAGGGCTCCCCCAATAATATGAGCCGAGCACTGAGCACAGGGTAGCGTTCATCATGCATCCATTGTCGATGGAAGACATGAAAATTATAAACACCTTTATAATTCACATTTTCGGCCTTGATATTAATTTTGAATCTTATTCAAAATGAGGGTTTTTAATTTTTGAAAGGTCTCAGCATTAATTTTATTTAAAAAACTCGCCATGTTTGATCGTATGTTTGACGGATTCATGCAAATTTGTTATTATCATAATAATAACACACATACTCATTATTTATAATATATCATGCATATATTATAATTAGTAAACTTAACAAGGATGATCAATCGCCCCAACACTAATGGCCCGTGTGAGCCAAACACGGGCCTAGGTCCAATCATAGGGAATGCATGGGATGCAAATGCATAAGTACATAAGCTTCCAATATTTACATGTCTTCGATCTTCATAATCTTCAAGGCCCACCATCTTCCAATCTCGATCTTCCATTATACTAATATTTACAAATAAATATCCATTGCAAATAAGGATAATATCATGGGGTGGGAACGGGCTATAAATTAAGCCCACTCGGTTTAATAGGGATACATCTTCCAATCTTGATCTTCCACTATACTAATATTTAATTTTCATAACTTAGATGTAATAGTCATGCTCGTCAACCGAAACGACACTTTACTTATGACGTTCTAATCACTCGGGATTTGACCTCGTTTAATCAATGTACTAAACTATAAAGTCAACCGCCGAAACAAATCCTAAAATTACATGTGAACATTTCCCAAAACATAGAAGACATGGGCCTAAAAATAGTGATTTAAAAGTCATGGAAAAGCACCTAGGCGATAGCCAGCGCTACGGCACTACCTAGCGCCTAAGCGCTAGGCACTAGCGCCGCGACGCTAGCAAGGACATAGGCCTAGCACTGCGGCGCCACAAGGGCAGCGCCGCGGCACTAGACTTGTGCAGAACAGGCGCTGTGGCGCTCCCTGGTGAGCGTTGCGGCGCTAACTCGACCCCAAATAACAAAATTTGATTCAAACGCTATGCCACACCGAATCGACTCGAACCAACACTTCAAGATTCATCCTAGGACACTATGACAATTATTCAACTTACACAAACGCCCGGAACAACGAAACATGACCTGCAATGCAACACAACTCATGAACAAGAAATTTTGACACCAAAACGTTTCCTACGACTTCTAATGCAACCATGTGCCTATCAACACGAAACGAAGCACCAAAAATCACCTCAACCTCATAGTCAATAAACTTAGTCGCAGCAGTGATCACCCAACGTTCCCCAACGAAGCCTGCAATAAATAAACTTCAAGAACACGTCAATAACACATTTTGAGAAATCACAGTTTGAGCAGTCCTAGGAAAACAATCCTAACACACTCTTTTCTAGTCCAAAAATTACGAATTTACTGTAAAATCGAAGGTATCAAAAAGTAATACGTTTTATATGTTGAAAAACTTTCCAGAAAATCGACGGAATTTTTGTAGTAAACGAAATGACAGCAGACACGTTTTTAGATCTAAATATTTTGATCCAAAAATCATTTCAAAATTTTTTGCTCCAACTTTTTAACAACATACATGAATTTTCACGCATAATAAACATCACAACACATAATATAACGAGATCCATGTAGAAACAATAGAATATACATGCCTTTGATCTTTAAAAATTCTGAAACAACGACACCGAAGCGGGAAAGGTGCGAGGGTTGATCCTGAATGATTTGTGGCTCGATTTCTTGCAACAAAATCAACGTAAATTTTTGGGAATTTTTGAAAAGGAAGGGACGGCTGTTGTAACACTTAGAACCCTAGGTTTCTCAAAAAAAATGAAATGGAATGCAATGAAATGTGTGTGTGTTAAACGACTGAGGTGTGTGTAAAAGTGTGCGTGCGTGCGTTTTGTATAAAATTGTAACGTGTGTGTATGATTCAGTGGGGAGGGAATTAAGAGTTTAATTAAGATAATAAAATACTAATAATCAATTAGTATGCTAAATAAAACACTAATTCCCCACTAATCTACTAACCTCCCTAAATTTTAAATAAAATACACATGTGATAAACTTTAAAAGTTTAAGAACCTTAAAAAAAATCACCTATTAATTAAATTAGGCTTTAAAAATGCTAAAAATAAATAAATAAATAATTTAAATTACCCTAATCCTAACTTAAAA
The DNA here is from genome assembly GCF_025594145.1 of Primulina tabacum. NCBI lineage: Eukaryota > Viridiplantae > Streptophyta > Magnoliopsida > Lamiales > Gesneriaceae > Primulina > Primulina tabacum. The sequence continues at coordinate 22,214,079 of NC_134556.1, read as the reverse complement.
TAAAATACCATATTTTAAAATCGTCAAAATCATCGCCGGTCTCTTTTCCTCGATCCCGCATCGAATAATCGTCTGAAACATGAAACTCAAGAAAACATTTTAAAGTGCATCACATAAACATAAATAATTTAAAATAATGTAAATTTATAAATCATGTACCGCTAAAAATCATTTTAAATTTTAAATAATTAATTTAACAAATAAATAAATGCATGTACTTTACGTGTACTGATTTTGGGCTCTACAATTCCTCCCCCACTTAAAAAAAGTTTGCCCTCGAAATTAAATCTTACCAAACAGTTCTGGGTAGCGATTCCTCATATCTGCCTCAGCCTCCCAAGTGGCCTCCTACACTGATTGATTCAACCACCGGACTTTGACCAACTTGGTCACTTTGTTCCGAAGTTTCCGCTCTTGCCTATCTAGGATTTGGACAGGTCTCTCCTTATACGACAGATCCGGAGCAAGCTGCAACGGCTCATAGCTCAAGACATGTGAAGGATTTACTAGATACTTTCTCAGCATCGAGACGTGGAATAAGTGGTGTACCCCGGCCAGATTCGGCGGTAGGGCTACACGATAAGCTAAAGTCCCAACTCTGTCAAGTATCTCGAACGGCCCAATCAATCTCGGACTGAGCTTGCCTCTCTTCCCAAACCTCATAACACCCTTCATAGATGCTATCTTCACGAAAACGTGGTCACCTACGGAAAACTCAAGATCTCTTCTCCTCTTATCAGCATAACTCTTTTGACGACTCTGAGCGGTCTTCATCCTGTCTCGGATCTTGCCCACTACATCTGCAGTCTGTTGAACAATCTCTGGACCAAGTTCGGATCTCCCGCCGACCTCATCCCAATGAATCGGCGATCTGCACTTCCTTCCATACAGTGCCTCGTAGGGAGCCATACCTATAGATGATCGGAAACTGTTGTCGTAGGTAAACTCCACTAGAGGTAGTTTCGATTCCCAATTCCCATGGAAATCGATCACACAAGATCGCAACAAATCTTCCAAAATCTAAATCACTCACTCAGAATGGCCATCTGTCTGAGGGTAAAATGCTGTACTGAATAGCAACTTCGTCCCCATGGCTGCATGTAAACTCTTCTAGAAGGACGATGTGAACCTCGGGTCCCTGTCGGACAAAATAAAAACTGGGATCCCGTGCAATCGGACTATCTCCCTGATATAGAGCTCTGCACACTGAGTCAGGAGAAATTTGTCTTCATCGGTAAGAAATGCGCTGAATTAGTAAGTCGGTCCACTATAACCCAAATGGCATTGGATCATCTAACTGACCTCGGCAAACCAACAAAAAAGTCAATGGTGATATTATCTCATTTCCACTCGAGGATAGGGAGCGGCTTAGGCATTCCTGCTGGCCTCTGATGCTATGCCTTCACTTGCTGACATGTGAGGCATTCAGATAAAAATCGGCGGATGTCTCGCTTCATGCCTGGCCACCAATACAAAATCTGCAAATCCTTGTACATCTTGGTACCTCCAAAGTGGTTAGAATACGAAGATGTATGCGCCTCTGTCAAAATATCCTCTCTGATTGAATCAACACTAGGCACTCACATCCTTCCTCTGTACATCACCATACAATCATGCACTGTGTAGAGTATGCTGCCCTTGGTTTCTTCCTTCAGTCTCGTTGCTCATCTGAAGGCTAACCTCTAAGGATTCGATCTAGTGATGAAGACTGGACTGTCAGATTAGACAGCTTAGGATACACCTCTAAATGAAACCTCTGAATCTCTGACTAAAGAGATCTTTGCTATGACAGCTGTGCTACGACTGCAACTTTCCTTCTCAAGGCATCTGCCACAACATTAGCTTTCCCTGGATGGTAGCTAATTTCACAATCATAGTATTTCATTAACTCCAACCATCGTCTTTGTCTCATATTCAGCTCTTTCTGCGTGAAAAAATACTTGAGACTCTTGTGATAAGTAAATATCTGGCATTTCTCGCAGTACAAATAATGTCTCCATATCTTCAACGCAAAGACAACGGCAGCTAACTCAAGATCATGAGTCGGATAATTCTTCTCATGCACTTTCAACTTTATGGAGGCATAAGCTCTAACCCGACCATGCTGCATCAAAACGGCGCCTAAATCGAGCTTAGAAGCATCGGTGTGCAGCACAAAATTGCCATACCTAGCTGGCATCTTTAATGCCCGAGAATTTTATTATTGTAATCTGAAGTTAATAATTGATACATTGATGTGATTATAGAAGGAAAAGATCAGATTGGGGAAGCCAAAAGAAGACATATTATGTGCAAGGACTAAACCTCTCGCGCATATGCGCGATCGAACAGGGCGCATATGCGCGAGGTAGGCAGAGAACCTCGCGCGTATGCGCGACCAGGACCCGCGCATATGCGCGAGCATGGTAGAGAACCTCGCGCGTATGTGCGAAGAGAGGACGCGCATATGCGCGAGCTGAGGAATTCAGAATATGCCGAGACAGAGTGTCTCGCGCATATGCGCCGGGGGAGGTCGCGCATATGCGCAAGACGTGCTGCACAAAGATGAAGCCACCTGGTCCTTGACATGAACATTGAATATACAATCCTTCATTTCACCAGCAAAAAGAAGGAGGAAAGAAACGAGAAATCATTGGAGAAGATTCAAGTTCTTGTTCTTAGAATTTGGTTTGCGGAAGATCCGTTCGTTAGAATTTCAATCCGACTTCAGTACCGTGCTTCTCTCGACAAAAACTTCAACTGGAAGTAAGTTTTATTATGTTCTTGTATGATTTGAAAATCTGATATTGGAGGAATCATGACATGACTGTTATTATCTGTTCCTGAGATTGTTGTCATCGTATAATTTAAACCGGATTGAAGAACAGAAACTGTATGAAATTGTTAACATTTTCAGATATGATTTGATTGAGACTATACAGATTTGATATCAGATTGAGTTTGTTATCGATTATGATTTGTATCTGTTGATATTGTATTGCTGGGTATATTGAGATTGCGATGTTATGCCATCGAAACAGAATTAGATTGAGTTCTAATTATATCCAGTATTGATTGGGTTGTATATTGATATTGTACTCCTCAATATTGTCATTGCCAGATTGAGTATTGACATATTCGAATTCAAGACTTTGACTTCGTCAGATTGACAAGAGAAATGTATAAATCAATGTTGAATCGGGAAGATACGACTCGAGTTAGATTCGACTTTAGTTTCCCAAAACCACATACTTTATTTATTGCATTGATGTTTGCAATTCATGAGATTGATATGCTTAGTCTATTGATTTATAGTCAAGCATGTATAGAGTTTGGGCAGATGTGCCTAGTCTTTGGCAGAGCCACCAAGACACTGGACTTTTGGTGTATCGATGTTGCTTAGAAGTAGATCGATTTCTATCGCTGAGATTCGATACAGAATGCCAAAGTCTGATTTAGATCGGGATCCCTAGATTAGAGAAGAGTCGAGTATGAGATTATGAGTTGAGAGTTGACTTACAGTTTTATATCGATTCATGTCTTTCAGAGTTTGATACATGTTATTGATATCTGTTCCATGATTTTATATCTGTTTATATGATTGCATGTATACGTTGTTTATACTGGGAATATATTTCTCACCGGAGTTATCCGGCTGTTGTTGTGTTTGTATGTGTGCATGACAACAGGTGGGATAGGATCAGGGTCGAGAAGAGGATGAGAGATCAAGATTAGCGTGGAGATCCGGACTTAGAAGTAGGTTGGCTTTCAACACTTGATGTATAGTTGTTGAACCCTAATTTGAGATGAATATATTTGTACAAGATTTGTAATTTACTTTTAATATTTATATCAGATTGATTATCTTGTGTTCCGCAATTATGTATAAAAAAAATTTTTAGACCCAAATTAATTAACTGATCCTAATGATGATTAAGAAAACGAATTAGGTTCGGGTCCCCACAGCATGGCTAGCATTGGCGCTGAAATAAGAGCTTGCTTCAAAGTATCGAAGCTCCTTTGACATTCTCCACTCCGTATGAATTTAGCATTCTTCTTAGTCAATGAAGCGAGTGGCACTGCAATCAAAGATAATCCTTGAATAAATTTCCCATAGTAGCCTGCTAAGCCTAGGAAATTGCGGATCTCTGACGCATTCTTCGGCTCAACCCATTCCTTAACTACTGCTACCTTAGCTGGATCCAGCTCAATGCCACAGCTAGAAATTATACGACCCAAAAATGCTACTTTCTCCAACCAGAATTCACACTTACTAAATTTTGCAAACAACTTGCGACTCTGCAAGACTTGCAAAACTATACCCAAATGCTGACTGTGCTCCTCATGGCTCTTCGAGTAGATAAGATGTGAAGGGCCTAAAACTCCTTTCTTGAAAATTTGCGGAAAATTAAAAATTTTCTTTTTAAAAGAACTTAAATGGCCTCATTCATAAAATCACTGGTGAATCAAGTTCAATATTTCAAAATATTGCAGCGGAAGAAAATTAAAGTTTTGCCAACAACAACGATTTAAAAAAATCCAACGACTGATAAAATTGTTTGCGGAAAAAAAATAACAACTGCTGCTCTGAGGTCCTCGGGTGCCACTACTGCCGACCTAAGCTGGCTCACTGGTTCCCGCCCTCGGCCCTGGCCTCATCAGTACCTACAACAATCATGTCTAGTGAGCCTAAAGACTCAGCATGCATATATCACAGGTAACGAGTAAAAATCTGAATTAAAAATATGCATGAGTTAACATATCCTGTCCTGAGGCATACTGAAAATAATCTGTACTGAGCAATTATAATACGTGCATAATTGAACTGGAAATCAATGTAAAAATATTTGCTCCTTGGAGCCTGTACTGAAATATCTGGTAAAATTTTCTGTTGAGATTATGTTTTACGCCTGTGGCCACTGCACTAAGCTGAACTGATCGGTAACTGGCTACCGGAGAGGCTGAAACTAAACTGAGCTGGCCGGTCACTGGTGACCGGGTGGTACCATACTGAACTGATCGGTCACTGGCGACCGTATAAAATAACACTCCCACATAGTGAATGAACCACAAGCCATATCGCATAAATCTCAAAAATAATCATTTTCTATTTAATGCACGTAAAATAATTAACTGGCGTAATGAAAATTCCTGTAATTTTACCAACTGGATTGGATTGGATCGTTCCCAGGCTCGCTGCAACCTAACTGTGCCATGAAAATTATGCAATAGCTTAAACTTGACCAACTACGCAATTTACGTTCAAAAGATGCGACTATGACGCCTAATGACTTCGCATTTAATCATGACTCCGAGCCAACTTGAACCGACACTGAACCGACGTATAGTCATGATTAAAATATGCTGAAAAATCATAAAATAATGTTCCTAAAATGATAGGGTCGAAATCTAGGTGGAATGGAGGCCAAAACACGAAACGCTCTTTCGAGAGTCAATTTGGCACATTGCACCGTAAATTCTCGTACGACCTCAAAAATGATCCGAATGACAAACGGTCAAAAACATGACCTTACTGACTCAATGAGGCACTGTCCAGTCCAAGGCCATGGGCTAAAAGCCAACCAAGAACTCAAACGAGCCTCTGAACCGACACAGCAACTTGCTGAAATTTCCAGCAGCTGCGCAACTACAAGACTTGCGTTGGTTTCGAGGCTATCGGCCATTAGGGAAGTGAACCACCGACCAGAGACTCTTACCAACATCCCAAGGAATGATTTGAACCATGGCTAAGGGCCCTAGGCCAGCCACAATCCGCATCACACCATAACTCAACCGAAGGGTCCAACCGAGAGCATCTTGAATGCGTGTGTAGTGTTTATGCTATGATCGATGTCTTGCGTCATTCCAGTGGCCATTTGATTGACCATGGCACGATCTAGACATCTAGGAGCATGATATGAACCGTGGCTAAGGGCCGTAGGCCAACCAAGATCCATACCAAGCAACAAAAGAAACGAAACCATATGCTGAAAAATGGAAGGGGCCGAATGGGGAAAGGGGCTGTTTTGACGTTTTGATTAAAAACCGATGAACCATGGACCAAGCCACCAAAAGGGAACCTTAGTCACGTCTTAGACATGCTAGGGAAGTGATCCAACCATGGCTATAGGCCCTTGGGGCAGCCAAGATCAGATCCTTCCTCCATGACAACAAACTGAATTTTTCAAACAACATTTCTGCACCTATGGGGACTTGCTGTCATTCTGAATTTCCAGCAAGCATGGGGCTGGTTTGAATGGACCAACATGGTCCTAATGCATCCTACTACATGTATAAAAGCCGCCTTGGGAGCCTGGAGTCGATCCAATACCTGAAACTCACAAACCAAAAGAAATCGTAAAGCTTGCCAAGGAAATCGAAAATTCTGCATGTGTGGTTTCAAAAATGTTTTGACATGGATCTCGATTTTTACATGAATAAACATGATCATGTACTGAAAAATGATAATATGACTTGATTGAGGTTTGAAAGAAATCTAGACATGCCTGGTTTCGTTTCGAAAGAAAACGAACGAAATGACGACGACGCGGCACGGAGGAGGTGGAGCGCTTCTCTTTTCTACCTTACCTTGCTCTCGATTTTTCTCTCTTCTTTTTGGCTAGGTACCTCACGATTTTTCTACTGAAAATGAGTGTGAATTCACTCTGAATTTTCGAAAAGGAGAGGGGGGGAAAAATGGTTATGAGGGGTGAGGAGAAGGGTGCACAATATAAGGAAGAATCAAGACCAAGTCCACTCCCCTTTGAATTTTAAATTTTGAATTGATATCAAATGAGTTGGTGGATGCTTCTAGGAGGTAGTGGCCGAAATTTCTCTCTTGATTCTAGACTAGGATATGTCCATTTATTTAATTAAATTGTGCTCCAAAAAATCCTAAAATTATCCTACTAATTACATGCAAAGAATTGGTCAAAGTTGATGAGTTGGAAAATGAATCTTCTAGCACTAAGGGTGGCCGAAAAATGCATAATAAAATAAAGGGGAATGTTGATTATCTAGTCAACTAATAATCCTTGAAAGCCTTACTAATCCTTTAAATAATTTAGGGAGCTAACCCCTTAATTTAATAACTTAAATGAGTTCATTTCTTAATCACCTCAAATAATTAAATTAAATCCTCAAACCTCCCTTTCTAACTTAAATGAACTTATTTGCTAGCTAAATTAACTTCTGGAAATATTTCTCGAATCTTAAATTCTATCTCAAAACTCCAACTCCGGTCCGGCCTCACTGAAATAACTGAAATGCTAAAAATCAAACTACTGAACTGAAATAATAAATAATTAACTTCAAATAAATGCATCATGCAATGAAGTCAATTAAATTTAAAAATCTAGAATTATGCATGGCTTATACGTCTACTGACTTACGGGTTCTACAATCCTTCCCCCCTTAAATAAATTTCGTCGTCGAAATTAGAACTCACCGAATAACTCAGGGTATCGACTTCTCATCTCCGGCTCAGACTCCCACGTAGCTTCCTCCTCTGAATGGTTGAGCCATTTGACTTTGACTCGCTTAACCAACTTGTTCCGAAGTTTCTTCTCCTGTCTGTCTAGGATCTGCACGGGTCTCTCCTCATAAGATAAGTTCGGAGTAAGCTGCAACGGCTCTAAATTCAGCACATGCGAAGGATTTGCCATATACTTCCTCAGCATGGAGACGTGAAAGACATTGTGTACTCCGGCCAGATTTGGCGGAAGAGCCACATGATAAGCAAGCGTCCCAACTCTGTCAAGGATCTCAAACGGTCCAATGAATCTCGGACTGAGCTTCCCTTTCTTGCCAAATCTCATGACACCCTTCATAGGTGCCACTTTCACGAAGACATGATCGCCCACTGCAAACTTTAACTCTCTCCTCCGCTGATCGGCATAACTCTTCTGTCGGCTCTGAGCAGTCCTCATCCTATCACGGATCTTGACTACTACATCTGCTGCCTGCTGAACAATCTCTGGACCCAACTATGCTCTCTCTCCTACTTCATCCCAATGAACAGGAGATCTACACTTGCGGCCATACAGCGCTTCATACGGAGCCATACCTATAGACGACTGGAAACTATTGTTATAGGTGAACTCTACCAATGGTAAGTTCGACTCCCAACTCCCAGAGAAATCAATGACGCAAGCACGGAGAAGATCCTCTAAGATCTGAATAACTCGCTCCGACTGTCCATCTGTCTGCGGATGGAAAGCTGTGCTAAACAGCAACTTCGTACCCATAGTCGAATGCAAACTCTTCCAAAACGAGGAAGTGAATCTGGGATCTCTGTCGGATACGATAGAAACTGGAATACCATGGAGTCGGACTATCTCTCGGATATACAGCTCTGCATACTGAACCATGGTGAAAGTCGTCTTAATAGGCAAGAAGTGCGCTGATTTGGTAAGACGATCTACAATCACCCAGATAGCATTCGATCCTCTGGCTGACCTCGGCAATCCGGTCACAAAGTCCATGGTAACATTCTCCCACTTCCACTCGGGAATAGGGAGAGGCTTGAGCAAACCTGCTGGTCTCTGATGCTCGGCCTTCACTAACTGGCAAGTCAGGCACTCGGATACAAAACGCCTGATGTCCTTCTTCATCCCTGGCCACCAATACAATAGCTGCAGATCTTTGTACATCTTCGTACTCCCAGGGTGAATGGAGTACGGGGACGTATGGGCCTCTGATAAGATGTCTGCTCGTATAGAATCACTGCTAGGAACCCATATCCTATCTCGGTATCTCACAATACCGTCGCTGACTGCATACGAAACACTGCCCTTGGCTTCATCTCTCTTCTTCCACTGTGCCAACTGCTCATCTGCTGCCTGACCGCTGCGAATACGGTCAATAAGAGAGGACTGGATAGTCAAGGTAGATAAACGAGGAACTCTACCTCGAGGGTAAGTCTCAAGATCAAACCTCTGCATCTCAATCTGAAGAGGTTTCTGCATCGTCATATGAGCCATCACTGCGACTTTCCTGCTCAAAGCATCCGCAACTACATTAGCTTTACCCGGGTGGTAGCTAATGTCACAATCGTAGTCTTTCACAAGCTCCAACCAACGCCTCTGACGCATGTTCAGCTCCTTCTGCGTAAAGAAATACTTGAGGCTTTTGTGGTCGGTAAAGATCTGGCACTTCTCTCCATACAGATAGTGCCTCCTAATCTTCAAAGCAAAAACTACGGCCGCTAATTCCAGATCATGGGTAGGGTAATTCTTCTCATGAATTTTCAGCTGTCGAGAAGCATACGCTATCACTCTCCCATGCTGCATCAAAACTGCACCTAAACCAAGCTTCGAAGCATCGGTATAAAGGACAAACTCACCAGATCCTGACGGTACAGCCAAAACAGGTGCTGAGATAAGAGCTTGCTTCAAAGTATCGAAGCTCTTCTGACACTCCTCGCTCCACACAAACTTTACATTTTTCTTGGTCAGTGCTGTGAGTGGAACGGCGATGGATGAGAATCCCTGAATGAACTTCCTGTAATATCCTGCTAGCCCAAGAAAACTGCGGATCTCTGATGCATTCTGAGGCACAACCCAATCTCTGACTGCTGCAACTTTCGCCGGGTCTACCTCAATGCCACTGCTAGAAACAATGTGGCCCAAGAACGCCACCTTCTCTAACTAGAATTCGCACTTGCTGAACTTTGCGAATAGTTTATGTTTCTGCAATGTCTGCAACACTGTTGTCAGATGCCTGCTTTGCTCCTCCCGACTCTTGGAGTAGACGAGAATGTCATCTATGAACACTATCACAAACTGGTCGAGGTACGGCTGAAATACGCGATTCATTAGATCCATGAAGATCGCTGGCGCATTCGTCAGACCGAACGGCATCACTAGGAACTCGTAGTGGCCATAACGAGTCCTGAAAGCTGTCTTCGAGACATCAGCATCTCTCACCCTCAACTGGTGATAACCGGAACGCAGATCTATCTTGGAGAAAATCGAAGCTCCCTGCAACTGGTCAAACAGATCCTCAATCCTCGGCAGTGGGTATTTATTCTTCACTGTAACCCTGTTCAACTCCCGGTAGTCAATGCAAAGCCTCATCGAGCCATCCTTCTTTTTCACGAATAAGACTGGCGCGCCCCATGGAGAAAAGCTCGGGCGAATGAACTCCTTGTCGAGAAGTTCCTGGATCTACTTCTTAAGCTCTGCCATCTCTGTCGGTGCTAGTCGGTACGGCGCTTTGGATATCGAAGCCGTACCTGGCATAAGCTCAATGGAAAACTCCACATCTCTCTCGGGTGGCATACCAGAGACGTCTTTGGGAAAAACGTCTAAGAAATCTCTGACAATCGGAACATCTGAGGCTGACTGGCTGGGTTCCTCGGGGACAGATAAAAAGGTCGCTAGAAATGCCCGACTCCCTCTATGCATGAGCTTCCTAGCCTGAACATAAGGAATAATGCGCGGTAAAGGAAAGTACCTGTCCGGCTCAAATAAGAACTGCTCCATTCCAGGCGGTCGGACAAGAACGGATCTCCGCTGGAAGTCTATCAACACTCTGTTCCTCAATAGCCAGTCCATCCCTAGGATGATGTCGAATTCCGGCATCGGTAGCACCATCAGATCCGCATAAACAAGATTACCGTTCAAATCAAGGTCTATATCTCGGATAACATTGGTGGCTGCCATCTCCTCGCCTGACGGCAACACAACTGAAAAGGCTGTATCTAGCCCAATGGTCTGGATCTTGAGAAATTTTGCAAAGACCTCCGAAATAAATGAGTGAGTGGCCCCGGAATCTATCAAGGCCTTGGTAGCGGAACCAGATATAAAAATTCTCCCTGAAAGAGCGGAGTTCTAAGTTGAATCCCACTACAAGATCTAAAATTATAGACATGCAAAGGTCAATGTTCCTCTAGCTTAATTTCCTCTGAAATAAATCTGAGTAGAGCATGCAATCCTATAACAGTTCTAAGTTCAAAATCTAAATCCCGATTCCCAAAACACGGAAATTCAAATAATAGCTTAAAGTTTAAAGGTACCTGTCAACAACATAGTCTCCGGGTTGGTTTCCGCGGCATGGAGAGCAAAAACCCTGCCTTGGGTAGACAAATTCCTCTGAGGGCACTGCAGCAATATGTGGTCTGGACTGCCACACTTAAAACACTTTCCTGAGCCAGCCATACATGCTCCAGGATGGCGACGTGAGCACCTGGGACAAACTGGGTGCTCCTGAGTCCTCGGGGCTGTGCGTCCCCGCTGCTGCTGCTGCTGCTGGCCTCGGTTCCTGGGCGGTCCATGAAAAGGCCTCTTATTCTGCTGCTGATGCTGATGAGGAGGAGGGCGATGCGGTGCCTGGACTGGGCGCTTGCCCTGGCGATCCCTCTCGATATCCCGCAGATCCTGCTCTGCGGCTAAGGCCTTGGAGACGGCAATCTCATAAGTAGCAGGGTCAGATACCCTAACAACCCGGCGCAAGATCGGCCGTAAACCCACCAGGAAGTGCATCAGCTTGGCTCTGGCATCATTCGCGATCAGGGGCACAAAGTGACAGCCCCTCTCGAACTTACGGATGAACTCCGTAACCGTCATATCCCCCTTTCTCAGGCTCATGAACTCGGTGGTCAGCCTGGTGCGAACCTCCTCAGCAAAATACTTGGAGTAGAAAACCTCCGTAAAGCGGGTCCAAGAAAGTGTAGCCAATGTCAGGGCTACCGAAGCTCCTTCCCACCATAAGCGGGCGTCTCCAGTGAACAAGTAGGTGGCACATCGGACTCGGTCTGCGTCCCCCAGCTTCATAAAATCGAAGATAACCTCGAGGGATTTGATCCATCCCTCGGCAACCATGGGGTCAGATGTCCCAGAGAATTCCTTCGGGCGCATCTTCATGAATCGCTCATAAACAGCCTCGGGCCCTGTCGGCCTGGCTGCGGCTGCGGCTACGGCTGCGGCATTGCCCCCCGCAAACTGTGCGAAGAACTGTGCCATCCCAGCTAACATCTGGGCACTCATGTCCGGTGGGGGCGGTGGAGGAGGTGGTAGGTCTCCCTCTGGTCTACGCTCCTCCCTGTCCTCTCGGCGAGGCTCCACCTCTCTGTTGCGCTCTAAAATGCGTCTAGGGGGCATACTGTTCCAACATAACCCATACGTAACTAACATGCATAATTCCATAATTTATTTTAAATGAACACTGAAATACTGAAAATCTGGAAGCATGCTGACAAACTAATTCATGCTTTAACTAAAATGCTGAACAAAATGCTGAACTGAAAAACTTACAGACCAAAGGCGTGGCTTCGTGAGCTTCTCGCGGTCAGTAGTAGTGAAACCCTATACAGAACCACCGCTCTGATACCAACTGTAAAGGGCCTAAAACTCCTTTCTTGAAAATTTGCGGAAAATTAAAAATTTTCTTTTTAAAAGAACTTAAATGGCCTCATTCATAAAATCACTGGTGAATCAAGTTCAATATTTCAAAATATTGCAGCGGAAGAAAATTAAAGTTTTGCCAACAACAACGATTTAAAAATATCCAACGGCTGATAAAATTGTTTGCGGAAAAAAATAACAACTGCTGCTCTGAGGTCCTCGGGTGCCACTACTGCCGACCTAAGCTGGCTCACTGGTCCCCGCCCTCGGCCCTGGCCTCATTAGTACCTACAACAATCAAGTCTAGTGAGCCTAAAGACTCAGCATGCATATATCGCAGGTAACGAGTAAAAATCTGAATTAAAAATATGCATGAGTTAACATATCCTGTCCTGAGGCATACTGAAAATAATCTGTACTGAGCAATTATAATACGTGCATAATTGAACTGGAAATCACTGTAAAAATATTTGCTCCTTGGAGCCTGTACTGAAATATCTGGTAAAATTTTCTGTTGAGATTATGTTTTACGCCTGTGGCCACTGCACTAAGCTGAACTGATCGGTAACTGGCTACCGGAGAGGCTGAAACTAAACTGAGCTGGCCGGTCACTGGCGACCGGGTGGTACCATACTGAACTGATCGGTCACTGGCGACCGTATAAAATAACACTCTCACATAGTGAATGAACCACAAGCCATATCGCATAAATCTCAAAAATAATCATTTTCTATTTAATGCACGTAAAATAATTAACTGGCGTAATGAAAATTCCTGTAATTTTACCAACTGGATTGGATTGGATCGTTCCCAGGCTCGCTGCAACCTAACTGTGCCATGAAAATTATGCAATAGCTTAAACTTGACCAACTACGCAATTTACGTTCAAAAGATGCGACTATGACGCCTAATGACTTCGCATTTAATCATGACTCCGAGCCAACTTGAACCGACACTGAACCGACGTATAGTCATGATTAAAATACGCTGAAAAATCATAAAATAATGTTCCTAAAATGATAGGGTCGAAATCTAGGTGGAATGGAGGCCAAAACACGAAACGCTCTTTCGAGAGTCAATTTGGTCTCGTACGACCTCAAAAATGATCCGAATGACGGAACGGTCAAAAACATGACCTTACTGACTAAATGAGGCACGGTCTAGTCCAATGCCATGGGCTAAAAGCCAACCAAGAACTCAAACGAGCCTCTGAACCGACACAGCAACTTGCTGAAATTTCCAGCAGCTGCGCAACTACAAGACTTGCGTTGGTTTCGAGGCTATCGGCCATTAGGGAAGTGAACCACCAACCAGAGACTCTTACCAACATCCCAAGGAATGATTTGAACCATGGCTAAGGGCCCTAGGCCAGCCACAATCCGCATCACACCATAACTCAACCGAATGGTCCAACCGAGAGCATCTTGAATGCGTGTGTAGTGTTTATGCTATGATCGATGTCTTGCGTCATTGCAGTGGCCATTTGATTGACCATGGCACGGTCTAGACATCTAGGAGCATGATATGAACCGTGGCTAAGGGCCATAGGCCAACCAAGATCGATACCAAGCAACAAAAGAAACGAAACCATATGCTGAAAAATGGAAGGGGCCGAATGGGGAAAGGGGCTGTTTTGACGTTTTGATTAAAAACCGATGAACCATGGACCAAGCCACCAAAAGGGCAACTTAGTCACGTCTTAGACATGCTAGGGAAGTGATCCAATCATGGATATAGGCCCTTGGGGCAGCCAAGATCAGATCCTTCCTCCATGACAACAAACTGAATTTTTCGAACAACATTTCTGCACCTATGGGGACTTGCTGTCATTCTGAATTTCCAGCAAGCATGGGGCTGGTTTGAATGGACCAACATGGTCCTAATGCATCCTACTACATGTATACAAGCCGCCTTGGGAGCCTGGAGTCGATCCAATACCTGAAACTCACAAACCAAAAGAAATCGTGAAGCTTGCCAAGGAAATCGAAAATTCTGCATGTGTGGTTTCAAAAATGTTTTGACATGGATCTCGATTTTTACTTGATTAAACATGATCATGTACTGAAAAATAAATGATAATATGACTTGATTGAGGTTTGAAAGAAATCTAGACATGCCTGGTTTCGTTTCGAAAGAAAACGAACGAAACGACGACGACGCGGCACGGAGGAGGTGGAGCGCTTCTCTTTTCTACCTTACCTTGCTCTCGATTTTTCTCTCTTCTTTTTGGCTAGGTACCTCACGATTTTTCTACTGAAAATGAGTGTGAATTCACTCTGAATTTTCGAAAAGGAGAGGGGGGGAAAATTGTTATGAGGGGTGAGGAGAAGGGTGCACAATATAAGGAAGAATCAAGACCAAGTCCACTCCCATTTGAATTTTAAATTTTGAATTGATATCAAATGAGTTGGTGGATGCTTCTAGGAGGTAGTGGCCGAAATTTCTCTCTTGATTCTAGACTAGGATATGTCCATTTATTTAATTAAATTGTGCTCCCAAAAATCCTAAAATTATCCTACTAATTACATGCAAAGAATTGGTCAAAGTTGATGAGTTGGAAAATGAATCTTCTAGCACTAAGGGTGGCCGAAAAATGCATAATAAAATAAAGGGGAATGTTGATTATCTAGTCAACTAATAATCCTTGAAAGCCTTACTAATCCTTTAAATAATTTAGGGAGCTAACCCCTTAATTTAATAACTTAAATGAGTTCATTTCTTAATCACCTCAAATAATTAAATTAAATCCTCAAACCTCCCTTTCTAACTTAAATGAACTTACTTGCTAGCTAAATTAACTTCTGGAAATATTTCTCGAATCTTAAATTCTATCTCAAAACTCCAACTCCGGTCCGGCCTCACTGAAATAACTGAAATGCTAAAAATCAAACTACTGAACTGAAATAATAAATAATTAACTTCAAATAAATGCATCATGCAATGAAGTCAATTAAATTTAAAAATCTAGAATTATGCATGGCTTATACGTCTACTGACTTACGGGTTCTACATAAGAATTTTGTCAATGAAAACTATGACGAACTGATCTACGTATGGCTGAAATAATCGATTCAACATTACCATAAAAATTTCTGGAGCATTCGTCAGTCCAAACGACATCACTAAGAACTCAAAATGCCCATATCTAGTTCTGAAGACTGTCTTATGAACATTTGCATCTTTTACCTTCAGCTGATGATAACCAGATCGTAGATCTATCTTCGAGAACAATGTAGCTTCTTGCAATTGATCGAATAAGTCTTCGATCCTTTGAAGTGGGTATTTGATAGGTGTAGTGTGAGGTGAGGACATAAGCACGCTGGAAAGACTTGTCTTGATACAGTGAGGACAGTCGTCGAATTTGGGATGTTACAGTTGGTATCAGAGCCGACCTCTCTTAGTACGGTGTGGTTCGGGGACGAACCAAGCGGAAGCTGGTGGGCATGCGAGGCCCGGGGCCGAAGAGGGCGGGGGGTGATCGCCGGTGCCATTAGTTGCACGGACAATGAGCGGCTACTGGAAGGCTTCTAGGTGGAGGGAACATGAATGAACCGAACCCACACGGGAATGAGAGGGATTCCTAGACTATTCAATGTAATGGACTGTACAGTTGAAGAGGGCTTAAAAGATTTGATTTGTACTACTCATATCACGAAGGTGCATCTTCTTTTCGGTAGCTCATCACATAAGAACTTCAAAGTTAAGCGTGCTTGACTTTGAGCAATTTTGGGATGGGGGTGACCTCCTGGGAAGTTTCCCAGGGTGCGTGTGAGTGAGGACATAAGCACACTGGAAAGACTCGTCTTGATACAGTGAGGACAGTCGTCGAATCTGGGACGTTACATGTAGTTTTACGTGTTTTTTCGCATTATTTTTGTGTGTGTTTGCATTGTGCATACGTATATTTCATTTACATTTTGTTTGTTTTAGAGTAAGCCATGAATATGATCTTGTCTCACTTGTGCGTGATGAATTTGGAGGAAAAATGACCGGAAAACTGAGATCGGACAAAAGGTGCAAGCCAAGAAGACAATGGGCAGAAAATCTGGCGCCCGAGCGGTAATTTTATACCGCTCGGGCGCGAGAAGCGAATAGAGTAACTGAAGCCTAGAGAGCATGTGCTCGGGAGGTGATATTCTACCACCCGAGCGCGAGTGCCGCACTTCCCAAGCAAGACTACAGAGGGTGTGGAGCTCGAGCGGTAATATTCTACCGCCCGAGCGCCACCTAAAAATGGAAAGATTTCTTTAGCCAATTTCTTCCCTTGTTTCTGAAGAGGAGAGAATATGGAAGGGATTTGGACGTTTTTGGGAGGATATTCAGACATTATTGACAGCCACAACAATCTTGGAGAGGATTTGGCGGTTGGAGTTGAAGATTTCGAGATTACCGGGCATCGTTCTTCGCATTTTTTGTCAAGTCTAGTATTTCTTGTTTAGTATTCATCGTTTAAACATTGTTTCGTTTATTTTCACTATGAATTCGAGTAGCTGAATAAAATATTTGTTGGGATTTAAGGGGAACCTACCCCGAACTTTGATTTAGTTAAATTATATTTTGATTTTTGCTTTATTCTTGAGTGTGCTACTGTTTTTCATTGTGTTGTTAGAGCGTAGCTAACTTTAACAACGTTTTATATTGCGAGTTAATTCGAGAGAATAGCTTGTGATAAGAGCGAATAGCATAGTCCGTGGATCTACAATTTACATAGACATATGAAATTGGATACACGCCGATAGTCATAGTCTGGTAGGACGAAAACTAGGGGATTTCATAGATCGACATGCGATTCACTCTTGATAAATAATTAAAGACATTTAATTATTTCATTGAGTTGAGTTAGTTTGGCATAGCTCGAGAGGGCGTGTTCAATCGAATAGGAAATCCCAACGGAAGCGTAAATCACTATCGAACGAATTAATTAATGTACGAGGGGTAGGTAAACTGAAATTCCCAATAAATTCACTTCTCATTGAATTTTAATTAACCATTCTATATATTATATCTCATTATTTAATTCCTGGATATTTTTATTTGCATGTTTATTTGAGCATAGTAGTAATAAACAACTATTCAAATTTCGTTGCTAAAGATTTGATAACTGGAAATAATAATTGTCAAATACAGTCTACAGTGGAACGATACTCGTACTCTCGTTCATTATACTATTACTTGACATCGTGGACTTGAAATTAATTTTCGAGCATACAAAATCATATTTTTTATTAAGGATTCCACAGTGCAAGTTTTGCTCGATCAAGTTTTTGGCGCCGTTGCCGGGGACTGTTAATTCAAAATTTTATTTTTAGTTATTTTCTTTAGCATTGTTTTATTTTTCTTGGGCTAACACTCCACATTCTATTCCTGATATCTTCTCCTGTGCATTCCAAAGTCACTTGACGTGGAGCTTGAGCAGTTTGATTCGGAAATTGAAAGAACTTTCCGCAGAAGAAGACAGCAGCAGAGACTGAAGGAACTGATTGAGAGGCACGTGCACGAGCATGAGCATGAGGAGGAACACCATGAAGGCAGACATGTTGAGATGCCACGCCGCATACCGATGCTAGAGTATGCTCAGCCTTCTTTGGATGGTGCACGCCCCAACATTGTGAGGCCTATTGTGCGGGCAAAGTACTTCGAAATCAAGCCAGCCATAATTCAGATGATTCAGAATACAGTCCAATTTGGAGGATCTGCAGTAGATGACCCAAACACGCACATCGCAGATTTTTTTGAAATTTGCGATACTTTTAAAATTAATGGAGTTTCTGATGACGCTGTTAGGTTGCGTTTATTTCATTTCTCCTTACATGACAAAGCTAAAACATGGTTAAATTGTTTACCTGTAGGTACGATCACCACATGGGAGGACATGGCGAAAGCGTTTCTCATTAAATACTTTCCTCCATCTAAGACCATGAAGCTGCGGACTTACATCACCACATTTGCTCAATTCGAGCAGGAGTCTTTATATGAGGCATGGGAGCGTTTCAAAGATTTATTACAAAGATGCCCTCATCACGAACTACCACTTGGGTTAGTCGTTCAAACCTTTTACTATGGCTTGCTTACTCCTAATCGTACTATGATAGATACTGCTGCTTGTGGAAACCTCTTTATAAAAACTGTTGAGGAAGGATGCGAGTTATTGGAGGAGATGGCTGCTAGTATGTATCATCCTCAATATGAAAGGAACAACCAGCGAAGAAGTGCAGGAGTTCACCAGGTAACTGACATTTCCGCTATTACTGCACAACTTGATGTCTTGAACAGGAAATTGGACGGCTTGAATATGAGTGGCATGGCTATGCGTCTTCAAGAGATATTTTGTGAAAAATGCGGAGGAGAACACTATATTAAGGACTGTCAAGATAGTGGTTCTTTTTATTTGCAAGAAGAGGCACCAATGAATCAAGTGGGAGTCCAAAACCGTCCAAGGAATTATTCGTACGCGAACACATACAATCTTGTATGAAGACAACATCCCAACTTCTCATGGGGTGGCCTAAACTTTCAGAATCGACCACAGGGAGGAAAATAATATGGGAAACAACCAATGTACAGATCTGACCCTCCTAGAGAAGAAAAGTCCAATTTGGAGTAGATGATGTCTAAGTTCATCTGATCTACCGAAACTGGACTCCAAAATCAAGATGCATCGATAAAGGGGCTAGAGAATCAGATTGGACAGTTAGCAAAGATGATAGCAAGTAGAGAGCCGGGCACCTTGCCAAGTAACACAGAGACCAATCCAAAAGAGCAAGTGAAGGCCATCGAGTTGAAGAGTGGAAATATCTTAGAGGCTAGAGGGACAGAAAAAACTCAAGTACGGGATGAACAGATTGAGTCATCAAAAGGTAAGTCTTCGTGTGGGGACCCGAACTTAATTCAATTCTTAATCACTTTCTGGGAATAATTAATCAATTAAAATAAACAGGGTCTAAATTTTTTTTTAAAATACGAGAGTACGCAGCATATGAAATAATTCCTATCTCATTTACAAGATCACTATTCAGATCTAAGTACAAGTCCTGTACAATCATAAATCATAATAACTAATGTTTCTTCACTACATCTCAGGTGATATAACAGATATACTCCTAAGTCCGGATCTCCACGCTAACTGTCTTCTCTCATCCTCTTCCTGACCCTGATCCAGCCCCACTTATTGTCATGCACACATACAAAACAAGACAACAGCCGGATAACTCCGGTGAGAATAAATCCCAGTATAAACAATGTAAACATGCAATCATATAAAAACATATATAAACGCATAAATAAGATAACATTAACATGTAGCAACTCAACAAACATGAATGATATAAACACTGTAAATCAACATGTCGTATCAGACTCAACTCAACCGACGCGTCGTCTCAGACTCGACTCAACTGACGCGTCGTCTCAGACTCGACTCAATTCTAATCTAGGGATCCCGGTATCTGAATAATGATAAATATACCGAATCTCAGTCGATAGGAATGAATCAATCCCTAAACGGCATCGATATAATTCATATATCCAGTGTCTGGGCGAATCGGCCGCAGAATTGACGAATCAGTCAAAGATAGGCGAATCAGCCAATGACTAGACGAATCAGTCAGTAACTAGACGAATCAGCCAAGGACTAGGCGAATCAGCCAATGACTCAATACATACAATGTCTATGAATCAATAGGCCATACAAATCAATCTCATCAATTACAAGTATCAATGCAATAAACTAAAGTATGTGATTTAGGGAGACTCGAGTCAAACCTCACTCGAGTTGTGCAATCCCAACTCAACATTAATTTATACCTTTCTTTCTGATACTCTGACTCTGTCGAAGTCTCGAACTCAAAGCCTGTCAATACTCAATCTGACAATAACAATATTGAGGGTACGACATCAATACACCACTCAATCAATACTGGATATAATCAGAATTCAATCAAATTCTGTTTCAACAATATAATGTCATAATTTCAATATATCCAGCACTACCATATCAGTCAGATATCAATCTCAACCCTCATAATCGATAACAATTCAATTCTGATATCAAATCGACTCCACAACTACTCCGAAAATCATAACAATTTCATACGGTATTTGTTCTCCAGTCCGGTTTTGATTATAAGATGTCTAACATGACAAGAACATCATATATGAATCATATCAGATTTTGACAATACCATAATTTCAAATCATATCAAAACGTAGCAAAACTTACGTCCAGTTGTAGCCTACGATGATAGGAACTCAATACCGAAGTCGGATTCGAAATCGGACGGGCGGATTTCTCACAAAAGGCGTAAGGATTTCTTTCTTCCTCTGAATCCTCCCTTTTCTTTGTTTTCTTCTTTTTGGAAGAATTGCAAGGTATATATATATATATATACACCCACGCACATGCAGTAAGGCAAATGGCACATCCTTCAAGCAACACGTCTCGCGCATATGCGCGACATCAACCGGCGCATATGCGCGAGACCTTAAGTCTCGGCGCGTGTCTTCCCAACTGCTGACGCATATGCGCGACACATTTCCGCGCATGTGCGCCCAACTCTCTGGACCTCTCGTGCATGTGCGCGTATACAAGTCGCGCATGTGCGCCCAGCTCTCTGGACCTCTCGCGCATGTGCGCGTATACAAGTCGCACATGTGCGCCCAGTGTTCTGTCCCGCATCATGGGCTCCCGCACTACTCGCGCATATGCGCGCTTACTCTTCGCGCATATGCGCGAGACCTTCGGCTCTCGCATCAACAATCTTACATGCAAAATTTTCATTCGTGTCTCGATTAGCCCTTTCATAATTGTCTCGATTAAAATCAATAATCATAATTTAACACGATATAAAATCTCGGGCATTACACTTCGAACTCTACACCAGCACCCACTGCACAATCTAAAATTGTTATCCCTCCACCTTTTCCTGCAGCATTAAAAAAGGCGAACTTAGTTGCGCAATTCGGTAAGTTCTTAGAAATATTCAAGAAATTACACATCAATATTCCCTTTGCTGATGCTCTGATGCAAATGCCAAGCTACTCTAAATTTCTTAAGGACATCTTAGCAAACAAGAGAAAATTGGGGGATCACATGACAGTTAATCTAACTGAAAATTGCTTTGCTTTGGTGCAAAACAAGATCCCCCCAAAAGTTAAGGATCCAGGGAGTTTTTCTATTCCTTGCATGATTGGTGATGTTGTTTTTCATAAGGCTTTGTGTGATCTTGGTGCGAGTATTAATCTTATGCCTTTCTCTTTGTTTAGAAAACTTAGATTGGGAGAACCGAAGCCAACGAGGATGTCTTTACAGCTAGCAGACAGATCTGTCAAGTATCCATGGGGAGTTATTGAGGATGTGCTAGTGAAAGTGGACAAATTCATTTTTCCTACAGATTTCGTGGAGCTCGACATGGAGGAGGATATAGAGATGCCTTTGATTTTGGGGATACCGTTCCTTGCAACTGGCAAAGCTCTAATCGATGTGCAGGACGGGAAGTTGAGATTGAGAGTGGGAGAAGAGGAGATTACTTTTGACGTTTTTAATGCACTTAAGCACACACTGCATTCTGATAGTTGTTATGGAATTGATGCTTTTGATTCTCTTGTGTTTAACTATGTGCAGGATGCTCTTATGGACCCTTTGGAAGCCACTCTCATTATTGAATCACGAGAAGACGAATTGGATGCAGAGAAAACCGAGATAGTGGCATACCTCAATGCCAACCAGCAATGGAAGAGGCCAATAAGGATGAGATTAGAGGACTTGGGGGATCGAAGAGACTTTATCCCTCAGAAGTCAAGCCTAGAGGAGCCACCAACTCTAGAGCTCAAGCCATTACCTCCACATCTGAAATACGTCTATCTAGGTGAGAATAATAAACTTCCTGTGATTATTTCTTCTTCTTTGACAGATCTGATGAAGGACAGACTGTTGAAAGTTTTGAAAGCGCACAAGAGCGCATTTGCATGGTAAGTGACGGATATCAAAGGGATCAATCCATCAGTCTGTATGCACAAGATATTAATGGAAGAAAAGTACTCACCCCTCGTGCAACCTCAAAGACGACTCAATCCAAAGATTCAAGAGGTAGTGAAGGCCGAAACTATTAAGCTCCTCGATGCAGGTATTATCTATCCTATTTCAGATAGTGAATGGGTAAGTCCTGTTCAATGTGTGCCTAAGAAAGGTGGGATTACGGTGATCACTAATGAAAAGAATGAACTCATTCTCATGAGGACGGTTACGAGGTGGAGAGTATGTATTGACTATAGGAAATTAAATGATGCTACCCGTAAAGACAACTTTCCCCTTCCCTTTATTGATCAGATGTTAGAGAGACTAGCGAGGCATGAGTTTTACTGTTTTCTAGATGGGTGTTCGGGGTATAATCAAATCACTATTGCACCTGAGGTCCAAGAGAAAACCACTTTCACTTGTCTTTATGGAACTTTTGCTTTTCACCGTATGCCTTTTGGTCTTTGTAATGCCCCTGCTACATTTCAGCGCTGCATGACTGCTATATTTCATGATATGATTGAAACCTTTCTTGAAATATTTATGGATGACTTTTTTATCTTTGGTGCAACGTTTGATGACTGTTTGCAGAATTTGAAGGTGGTGTTGATGAGATGTGAGGAGACGAATTTGGTACTGAATTGGGAAAAGTGTCATTTTATGGTACAAGAAAGCATAGTGTTGGGGCACAAGATATCACAGCATGGAATAGAGGTGGATAAGGCAAAAGTGGAAGTTATCAAGAACTTACCACCTCCGACATCCATAAAAGGAGTTAGAAGTTTTCTAGGCCACGCCGATTTTTATCGGCGTTTTATAAAAGATTTTTAAAAAAATTGCTAAACCTCTATCTTCCTTACTTATGAAAGATGTGCCTTTTGATTTTAATTCTAACTGTTTACAGGCATAATGATATGAAACTTTGTACGAACAAATAGCAAACACGATTAAAATCGAATCGCCCCCTAAATTCAATAACGAACAAAGAATCGTTGTTGTCCCGATCTTTTGAATCAAGTTTGAATGTGTGATATTCACCTCTAAATTATAAAAACTTAGCAATAAATATTCACGGATTAAACAATTGAGAAACAGACGAACCTTCAAGGAACTTGCCCCTGACAATCCGTATGATATCAATCGACAAACGCCACAAGAACGAATCTTGATAAGTTTGATTTTAGAATGAACACAAAGCGAAAGCTTTGAAAAGCTTGAGAGAAAAACTCTAAACTTTGATAAAATATAAATGATAATCTCCAAAGTGTGTAAAATTTCGTCCAAAACATGTTTATATGTAAAAAAGATAACAATAATCTAGTTACCAAAAGAAATAAAACTCTAGAAAGGAAAATATTCTCGCGCAGCCGTCTCAGACACGGACCCCGTGTAGACCTCCGTGTACGGGTCCGTGTACTCTCGGGAAAATCATCTTCAGCTGGAAACAAGGGGCACGGACCCTGTGTCCACCTCCGTGTACAGGTCCGTGTAGGCTCGGCTGTTCACAAAGATGCCTGAAAATTGTTCCTTTGGCCTCCAACGCGCTAAGTCGCAAGCTTCCAATTCATCCTCTACTTGATTGTGATGCAACCCGAACCCTTCGATCCTTTTTTCCAAGCTTTCATTGGTTGAATGAAGGGCAACATTCAACATCTTCAAGCGTACTCTCGGGATCTATTTTTGGAACATATAGTGGCTGGCTAGATTCATATCATACTCCCTTTCTTTAAAAAGATTTGTCCTCAAATCTTGTCTTTCTTGATAGCTAGGAAGGTCAATACATTTCATGCCTTTTCCATAATCTTGCAAGTAGAGTTTAACCATGCTCGGGATCGAACCGGCTATTTCATTAAAATAAAATAAACCAACCTTGCACAGATGTACATGAAGTGGTTTATTCAAAATAAATAATCGCTCATCCTCACTCTTTTGGGCCATATATATAATTTATTTTTTGTTTGTTTGGCCTCTTTTTCACACAACTCTTTTTGTTCATCGATGGTCATCTCGCTTTTTTTATCACTTTTTTTTTCGGCCATCTCATTTTCTTTTTCTCTCAACTCATAACAAATTGATTCATCAATACATATTA
This sequence comes from Primulina tabacum, assembly GCF_025594145.1. Taxonomy (NCBI): domain Eukaryota; kingdom Viridiplantae; phylum Streptophyta; class Magnoliopsida; order Lamiales; family Gesneriaceae; genus Primulina; species Primulina tabacum. Next base: position 22,189,652 of record NC_134556.1, on the reverse strand, counting down.
CATTCGTAGACAATTGATCAAAAGAAACAACTTGTACATCATCTAACAACTCACCCTCCACAGCACAACACTCAATACTCGCATGAGACACAATTGGAGTATCAACATTCAAATCATCCACAAGTTTGGCATCAAAGTTGGAAGTGGAATCCACTACCTTTACATCCTCATTTGGACAATGATGAAAATCATGTCCTACCTCTAGACACCGCAAACATAGAATATCAGAAATAAAATTATGTGAGAATTGCGATGTACCTTGATATCCACATTTTGAACTCCTTGTTGGTGCCGCCGTGCTTCTCTCCTCTTTACTCATCCTCCCACTCTCATCCACTCCCCCATATCTTTCACGCAAATGTTTGAATTCTTCCTCCATTCTTTTCCCAAATTCTACCAACAATGACTGAAACTGACTATCAAGCATATTGCCCCTTTTTTTTTTTCGGGTGAACAGTACGTGAACAGTAACTCCGGCGAATGAACAGTAAATCCGATTCGCAGTGAACAGTAACTCCGCGTGAACAGTGTTTCCGTCAATGAAAAAAGCGATGAACAGTGCGTGAACAATAATTCCGTTGATGAAGAGTAAATCCGAAAGTGATGAACAGTGCGTGAACAATAATTCCGGCGATGAACAGTAAATCACGAATTTTTTTATTTATTTATTTTTTGTAGATTCAACAAATCCGTAGAAATCGCTACACGAAAATCGGTATTGAAAATCCTACGAAGAATTGAACGGATACGCTTACTTGAATAAAAAAAAAACCAAAAGCTCTGATACCAAATGATATGAAACTTTGTACGAACGAATAGAAAACACGATTAAAATCGAATCGCACCCTCAATTCAATAACGAACAAAGAATCGTTGTTGTCCCGATCTTTTGAATCAAGTTTGAATGTGTGATATTCACCTCTAAATTATAAAAACTTAGCAATAAATATTCACGGATTAAACAATTGAGAAACAGACGAACATTCAAGGAACTTGCCCCTGACAATCAGTATGATATCAATCGACAAACGCCACAAGAACGAATCTTGATAAGTTTGATTTTTGAATGAACACAAAGCAAAAGCTTTGAAAAGCTTGAGAGAAAAACTCTAAACTTTGATAAAATATCAATGATAATCTCAAAAGTGTGTAAAATTTCATCCAAAACATGTTTATATGTCAAAAAGATAACAATAATCTAGTTACCAAAAGAAATAAAACTTTAGAAAGGAAAATATTCTCGCGCTGCCGTCTCAGACACGGACCCCGTGTAGACCTCCATGTACGGGTCCGTGTACTCTCGAAAAATCATCTTCAGCTGGAAACAAGGGGCACGGACCCCGTGTCCACCTCCGTGTACGGGTCCGTGTAGGCTCGGCTGTTCACAAAGATGCGTGAAAATTGTTCCTTTGGCCTCCAACGCGCTAAGTCGCAAGCTTCCAATTCATCCTCCACTTGATTGTGATGCAACCCGAACCCTTCGATCCTTTTTTCCAAGCTTTCATTGGTTGAATGAAGGGCAACATTCAACATCTTCAAGCGTACTCTCGGGATTTGATTTTGGAACACATAGTGGCTGGCTAGATTCATATCACATAAGAGGATTTGAAGGAGCGCTTGGTGACGGCTCCTGTCTTGGTGGCACCAGATTGGAATCTACCCTTCGAGGTCATGTGCGATGCCAGTGATACTGCGGTTGGTGCTGTCCTTGGCCAAAAACAGAACAAGGTATTTCACACTATATAGTATGCAAGTAAGACTCTAGATGAAGCACAATTAAATTATGCCACCACCGAAAATGAATTACTTGCAGTAGTATTTGCACTTGACAAGTTCCATTCATACCTTGTTTTGTCGAAAGTAATTGTGTTTACTAACCACTCTACCCTTAAATATCTGCTTGCTAAGAAAGAGGCCAAACCACGATTGCTTAGGTGGATATTACTTCTCCAAGAGTTTGACCTCGAAATAAAAGATAAAAAAGGCGTAGAAAATGTGATAGATGATCATCTTTCTAGGCTAGAGCATGTTAGTACAAATTGGGAAAACGACGAGATTGATGATTGGTTTCCGGATGAGCAGCTGCTAGCGGTGAAAAATTGTCCCTGGTTTGCAAACTTCGCGAATTTTCTTGTTACATGCTCACCCCCCAAAATTTAACATTTCACCAAAAAAAAAATTCTTTTCGGACGTGAAAAATTATTTTTGGGAGGAACCCTTCTTGTTCAAAATATGTGCAGATTCTATGATCAGAAGGTGTGTTTCAGAGGAAGAGTTTGGTCAAATTCTCAACCATTGCCATGACCGTGAGGTAGGTGGTCATTTCGGACCAACAAGGACGGCATCTAAGGTACTTGAATGTGGCTTCTTTTGGCCAAACCTCTTTAAAGATGCTCATTCTTATGTGCTAGCATGTGATAAATGCCAGCGGACAGGTGAACGACGTCTGCTTCAATTAGATCAATTGGAAGAATTCGAAATCTGGCATATGATCTCGCACTATCATACAAGGAAAAAACAAAGAGGGCTCATGACAAGTGAATCATCGAAAGGGAATTCAAAGAAGGCGAAAATGTCCTACTCTACAACTCCCGGTTGCGACTGTTTCTTGGAAAATTGAAGTCACGATGGTCTGGTTCATTCGTGATTTCTTAAGTATACCCGTCGGGAGCTGTAGAATTGCAAGATGGAAAGGATAGGACATTTACGGTCAATGCCCAACGACTGAAGCACTACATAGGTGGCACAATTGAGCCACAAGTTGGAATCACCCGGTTCCCGGACAATCTGAATTGAAACTGACCGACGATCCAGCTCTCGACTATAAATTGAGAACTACCTCTCTTCCATACTTTATTCGATTTTACTATTTTAGTTTTTTTTAAGTTTAAAATTAATAAATAATAATAAAAAAAATATTTTGGGCGAAGGTTCGCGACCGAGCGGTAAAAAATAACCTCTCGAGCGTGAACACCTCTGACATGATGAAATCTCCAGAGAGATTGACACTCGAGCGGTAATTTTTTATCGCTCGAGCTCGCCTGCACATAAATTCAGCCGCCCCCTTCCCCTTTCTCATTCTGAATTTTTTTTCTCAATCCCTACTCCTCACTTGCACTCACTCTCATTTTTGCAGCACAATTCACTCCAAACATCAAGAATCACGCACCGTGGCTCACCCTCATCCGTAAGAATCAAGCGTCTCTCGCTTCTCCGGTCATCTTCTTCCCTCCGGTCACCATCTCCATCATCTACCACCATTGCACCCAAGAAACAAAAAGGTACTCCCGGCTCTTCCTCCTCATCTTCGTCATTTGATAAACATCGTTTTGTGAGTGGGCGGCTAGGGCTAGATATGAACACGCTTAGATTCATCGAAACCCAATTTTCGAGAGGTAATTCCGTAGGCAAATGGAAGATAGATATTTAGATCCACTTGTGGAGTTGGGGAGACGTGGATGGGAAAAATTTGGAAATCAACCTACGACGGCAGTGGTCTCAGTGGTTCGGGAATTCTATGCAAATGCCGCGGAAGGGAAGGATGGTAAGGTTTTTGTTAGATGTCGACTTGTTCTATGTGACTCGGTTACAATTAACGCACTGTTAGAGATGCCTGAAGTTGATGACTCTCGATTTGAAGCATTGGTAGCCGACCCCAATTATGATATGATACTCGCAGCACTGTTCCTTCCGGGCGCGATGTGGAAACCGTTGGGCGGAGCACCGAGCTGTTTTGACGAGAAGTATTTGAAAGCCGGAATTTCCCTATGGTATCTATTTGTGGCCCAAAGGATGATGCTGGTCTCGCATAAGAGCGAGGTGCAAAAAGAGCGGGCGGTGCTACTATTTGCCTTGACCGAAGGGTACAACATCAATGTGGGCAAACTTATAAACTCTCAGATCATAATGAGTGCTCACAACAGTCATGTCGGTCTCTTCTTCCCCACCATCATCTCGGAGTTGTGTGCAAGATCAGAGGTTGTTTTCCGGGATGACGTGGAATGGCTACAACTGGTGAAACCTATTTGTGTGGAAGACTTACAGCGGAAGAGCGCTAAACGACAAATAGGCTTCCCCACTCGCAAGAGAGATGTGGGTGGATCGATTACAGCCGCCTCACGTAGCCGGCCGCCACAACCCCGCAGGCGAACCCAAAATGACAAAATGGATGAATCCCTCGCCTTCATGGCGCATCAGGATTAGGTCAACTCGAACGTCAATGACCATTTTGCTTACGTTGAATCCATGATGCGCACTATGCTCGTGCACTGGGGGTGTTATCCCAGGGAACATACCACCATCCCCGCCATTCATTGCCACGTTCCATTTTCAGTATGCCTATCAGCAGCAGGGGGATGCTCCGGGGTTGCCACCGCCAGAGCATGACGAGGACGAGCCGTGATCAGGGGAGTTCACTGTTTCCCTTTTCTTTTATTTTTTTGTTAATTTTCTACTGCATTCTATTTTTGGTTCTTATTGTTGTTTCATTCAGTCATTTTTTTTCATTTGTGCCTATGTCTGCATTCATATGTTGTTTATGTGTTTCAGTTTTCTTTTTTTTTGTGCAATGGGGACATTGCACACTCTTAGTATGAGGGGGTCATTTAATTTGTGTTGTGCATGTTTGTTAGTTGATGGTGAAACAAGTAAGTTGGTAGCCGATGATGATGTTGGGTTAAATGAACTACATGTTGCCTAGTCTTGTCACTAATTATGAATCTGCCGGTGAATTATGAATTTGTATATGCACAAATACTGGGTTTTGGTAGTTGTGTAAATGACAGTTGAGTTTAAAAATCTGTGGGAAAACTAGAAAAACATGATATGCGAGTAGAACTTGAATAAATTTCTGTTGACAGTCGTGACTGACCAGTGGCATGCACTCGAATAGAAAACTTTAATCCACCTGGAATAATCTTCGTCCCGATCATGCATCGAACCTCAAAAGTCGCCCCTAGGCCAGATAAATTAAAATACCGCATATTCAAAGCCCATGGGGTATAAATGAAAAAATTATGCAAAAAAAAAATTAAATAGAATTAGAATGTGAAGAAAAAAGGGGATGTAAGGTGTGGGGGAGCCAAAAAAGGAAGAAATCCTATCCCGATGTTAAAAAGATGGAGATATAAGGCGTTGAGGAATGTCAGCTAAAAATGCTTACAAGTGCATAATGAAAATGATCAGTATACTCCCCATATTTTTTAACTGTCTGAAACATCTATGGATATTGACCCCCTAATCCTTGTTGGACAACTATGAAATTCTGTCGCTTTGTGTTAACTTGTTGGTCACGAATAGAAACAGAACTCAGGATAGGGAAACTTGCGTTGAATTGTTGATTTGGTGACTTGCATGATTCGCAAATGAAACTATCTGAAGCACGAGCTGGTGAACCCACAGCACACACACGACCACATTTTCTGGTCAAATCAAAATGCTATAAGATGCTTTAAAAAGGGGGTGTTAATAAATGCTGTGAGTTGACTAATTGGGTGTAGTTCAAAAACCCGCTGAGGCATGAGATGTTAGTTTGCTGTTTCACCATCAGGTTAGTTGTTTTTAGTACTTTAAATTTGTAGTTTGGTTCACGTTTTGGTTGTGGTCTGTAACCTATCTTGCTTGAGGGCAAGCAAGAGGTTAGTATGAGGGGGTTGATAGGTGTAGTTTTTACGTGTTTTTTCGCATTATTTTTGTTTGTGTTTGCATTGTGCATATGTATATTTCGTTTACATTTTGTTCATTTTAGAGTAAGCCATGAATATGATCCTGTCTCACTTGTGCGTGATGAATTTGCAGGAAAAATGACCGGAAAACTGAGATCTGACAAAAGGTGCAAGCCAAGAAGACAATGGGCAGAAAAGCTGGTGCCCGAGCGGTAATTTTATACCGCTCGGGCGCGAGAAGCAAATAGAGGAACTGAAGTCCAGAGAGCATGGCGCTCGGGCTGTAATATTCTATCGCCCGAGCGTGAGAAATGCCTTCCGAAGAGTTGATGTACAGAAGACTCGGTGCCTGGGCGGTGATAATCTTGAAAGGGATCGATTTTATGGTGTTCAAATGCGCAACGGAAGTTCAAAAACTTTTCTAGGGCATAAAACCGAAATTTTAATTAAAATTTGAACACCTTTGTACTAGTGTGTAACATATACTAAACACCTTTGTCATACATAGGGTGTTGAGAAATTATACCTATCAACCTCTTGAGGTTGATGATGGCTCCAACCAAGTTGTAAACAACTTGGCTCTTCAAAGGCAAGACAAATCTACAAGCTCTCCTTGTCCTTGAGTCCTTCCTTCAAAATCAAGCCCACCACTAACTAGGTAGATCCCCTCATATTTTGCACTAGAAAAATATGAGGATTTTTCTTTGAGAAGTGTAAGAATTCCTCAACAAAAATGAAGAGAAAAATGGAGAGAATTAGGAGAGGAATTTTTGGCCAAAGTGAGGGAGGGAAAGAGGTTGGAAGACATTTCTTGGTCCTTGAAAAAGTTGAGTTAAGCATGTGCATGCCATGCCTTGGTTATTCAAAAAGTTGTCTCCCAACTCTTCACCTCCCATGCATGCATTTTAGAGTGGGCTTGTAACAATTACAAGGCCCATGGACTTTAATTTAATTGTCTCAAACGTATTTGAGCCCAATTAAACTTTACTTATTTTACTCAAATCCACTAGTTAAATAATTATTTCCAATTGGGCTCTACAAGGCCCAATGTTATTTAATTAATTCAACACTTGAACTAATTTAATTATTTGGACTCTACTAGGTCCACTAGTGTTTAATTAATTCAACACTTGAATTAATTTAATTTAGTCTATAATAATGTTTATTAAAATCACAATTTTCAAATACATTATTCACTTGGCCTCCTTTTAATCTAGGAACACTTCCACAAATTAAAAGTTATATTTCTCTCATAGAAGTCATACTTCTAATTTTTCCTTACGCATACAAACCCATTTATAAGCCGTTCAACACATTGAACTATTTTACTTCTCAACGGGATCTAGAAAGCTAGTACTTGTGTGGCCCTCAATGGTTCATTGATACAACTAGCCGTGGGTTCACATCTCCATGTGATTCGGACTAAAAATGTCCTTATAGGCGCATACCCTAATTGCTCCATTCTTACTTATCAACTCCTTGATAACAAGAACGTCAGAACTCAAGTCTGATAGTACCCAACCAACCATGTTAAATGCCTAGCAGCATCGCTTACATGATTCCCTAGGTATCAAATGATAGTGCCTGCAAGAACCATTCAATTATGGTTAGCGTACAGTACGGTCCCTTCAACTCATATATCCTGACCGATTCGACAACCATTGGTTTATCGAGAGTTGTCAATGAATCGATACTATGAGTCATGTCGTAGTTGCATCGATGGTGTAATCTATGAAACCCCTTTCATAATTACCACCATACTCTGATCAGAGATTTCAACCTACATACACATGAGAATACATAGGATATCCATACCCGAAGGTAAGCGGTGAATCCCCGACTACAATGCATCGACTCCTATATGTTTCGACAGAACACCCAACCTTGCCATCTGATGACCCCATGAGAGTCGGTAAACAAGTCAAAGTGTAATTCTAGCACATAGAGTCTCAATGTTGTCCCGGGTCATAAGGACTAATGGTATACAACTATAAACTAGGACTTTTTCACTCGATAAATGAGAACCACTTGGGAAGTCCTTTATGGAGGGTTGTTCAGCGCACTCTACCAGGAGCACCTATCTGCATGCTCGGACATCACAATGTCCCGTACCAATGAAACATGGTACTCACATCGCAGATACTAGTCTCGAACTCGAGCGGCCTATATCCTTCTTAGTCGCGGCTGAATCGACTAGGAACTATTTAGAATATACAGTATTCCAAATATGAGTTTCATGATACTCATCATATGAGCATCTCATATTCTTTCTACTATTTGTATATTCAAGGGCTTTATTTATGCAACTAGCATTGGTATACAGATAAAGATGTGCCAAAATAATAATTTCAAATATTATTAAATAAAGACTGTTCATACATAGAGTTTCATTGTGAACACTCGGCCAACACTTGGCTCGACGGGCACCTACTCTAACAATCTCCCACTTGCACTAGAGCCAACTACCCATATGCTTCAAACCCATTGATTCGCGATGCTTCTCGAATAGTGGTCTAGGTAAAGACTTAGTTAGTGGATCAGCAACATTATCTGCGGAGCCGACTTTGTCAATCGTGACATCTCCTCTTTCCACGATCTCTCTGAGGATGTGGTACTTTCTCAATACGTGTTTGGACTTCTGATGAGACCTCGGCTCATTTGCTTGAGCAATGGCTCCCGTGATGTCACAAAACACCGGGACAGGAGCAACTCCATTAGGAATGACGCCCAACTCTTGGACGAAATTCCTTATCCAAACAGCCTCCTTTGCTGCAGCTGATGCAGCAATATATTCTGCCTCAGTGGTGGAATCCGCAGTACTGTCTTGCTTGGAACTCTTCCAAGAGACAGCAGCACCATTTAGCATGAATATGAACCCAGAGGTTGACTTCGAGTCATCGATATCGCTTTGGAAGCTAGAGTCGGTATAGCCTTCCAATTTCAGTTCTCCACCCCCATAGACCAAGAACAACTTATTGGTCCTTCACAAATACTTAAGGATGTCTTTTACAGCTTTCCAGTGTGGAAGACCAGGGTTGGATTGATATCCACTCACTACACTTAGTGCAAAAGCCACGTCATGACGTGTAGATATCATCCCATACATGATGCTACCAATCGCAGATGCATAAGGAATGCTTGTCATCGCCGCTATCTCTGCATCAGTCTTGGGAGACATAGACTTGGATAGGGACACGCCATGACACATTGCTAGATGTCCTCTCTTGGACTCATCCATCGAGAACCGCTTCACGATGGTATCAATGTATGTGGACTGGGTGAGACCAAGCAATCTTTTTGATCTATCTCTATAGATCTGTATTCCCAATACAAAAGATGCTTCACCCAAGTCCTGCATCGAGAACTTACTCGCTAACCATATCTTAGTAGATTGCAACATCCCTACATCATTCCCAATGAGTAGAATGTCGTCAACATGAAGCACAAGGAATGTCACAGCACTCCCACTGACCTTCTTATACACACAGGGTTCCTCAGGATTCTTAGCAAAACCAAACTCTTTGATTGTACTATCGAATCAGAGGTTCCAACTCCTAGATGTCTGGTTTAGATCATAAATAGATCTTTGAAGTTTGCATACCATATGTTCACTTCCGATAGATGTAAACCCTTCGGGTTGAGACATGTAAATCTCTTCCTTAATATCCCCATTAAGAAAGGCTGTCTTAACATCTATCTACCATATCTCATAGTCATACCATGCAGCTATGGCTAGCAAAATTCTTATGGACTTGAACATTGCAACTGGAGAAAAGGTTTCCTCAAAGTCAACTCCTTGTCTTTGAGTATATCCTTTTGCCACCAATCGCGCCTTGAAGGTCAATACATTCCCATCCGTCCCCAAGTTTCCTCTTGTAAATCCTTTTACACCCTATGGGAACAATTCCCTCAGGTGGATCCACGAGATTCTACACTTGGTTCGGATGCATGGAATTCATCTCAGATTCCATCGCTTCAAGCCACTTGGATGAATCGGCATCAGATAACGCTTCCTTGTAGGTCCTTGGATCACATCCATGGATAGGCTCATCATGGCCCTCTTCAAGAAGCAGACCATACCTCATAGGTGGTCTCGAGATTCTCTCGGATCTTCTAGGAGCTTATATCTCCTCTCTTGGCTCTTCGGGTGTGGGTTCTATAATTGTGGGCGTCTCTCGAACCTCTTCGAGTTCTATTATCTCCCCTTTTCTATCCAATAGAAATTCCTTTTCCAAAAAGGTTGCATTTGTAGAAACAAACACCTTTGTTTCTTGGGGATGATAGAAGTAATATCCAACAGAATTCTTTGGATATCCCACAAAGTAACATAAAATGGATCGACTATCCAATTTGTCTCCCACTACCTGCTTCACATAAGCAGAGCACCCGCATATTCTAAGATAAGAATATTTGGGTGGCTTACCCATCCATATCTCATATGGAGACTTGTCAACTGCCTTTGAATGGACATTGTTCAACAATAGTGCCGCTGTCTCAAGCGCATATCCCCAAAAGGATGGCGGCAACTCCGTGAACCTCATCATAGACCGAACCATGTCCATCAAAGTCCGGTTACGACGCTCCGAAACACCATTCAACTGTGGTGTAGCGGGTGGAGTCCATTGCGAGAGAATCTCATTCTCCCTAAGATACTCTTGGAACTCGGCACTGAATTACTCACCACCTCGATCCGATTGAAGTGTCTTAATGCTTCGTCCCAATTGCTTCTCTACTTCACTTCTGAATTCTTTGAACCTTTCAAAGGCTTCAGACTTGTATTTCATCAAAGACACATACCCATACCTCGAAAAGTCATCGGTAAAGGTGATGAAGTAGGCATGTCCATGCTTAGTGGTAATGCTAAGCGGACCGCACAAGTTGGTATGGATCAAATCCAATAACCCTTTGGCTCGCTCCACATGGCCCTTAAAGGGAATTTAGGTCATCTTTCCTTTTAGATATGATTCCCAAGTCGTGAGAGCATTAATATCAGACATATCAAACATGCACACTCCCACTAGCTTGTTCATCCTTCTTAGGGAAATATGTCCTAATCGAGCATGCCATAATTGTGCCGAATTTAGAGTATCTTGTTTGCGCTTGTTTGTTGTTATAGCTTGGACATTGTTAAGTGGAATATCTTACAATTTTAAGGTGTAGAGATCGTTTTCAAGTTCTCCAGTACCAATTAAACATTCATTCTTGTAAATATTGCAAACACCTTTGCTAAATAAACAAGAAAATCCATCTTTATCTAACATAGAAATGGAAATAATGTTCTTCACCAAGTCTGGTACAAACAAAATATCTCTCAAAAATAACTTAAAATCATTGTTCAAATACAAGCAAACATCTCCTACGGCCTTGGCAGCGATCCTTGCTCCATTGCCCATCCTCAAGAAGGTCTCACCTTCCCTGAGCCTTCAACTTCTTCCTATCGCCTGCAAATCATTACAGAGATGTGAGCCACATCAGGTATCCAATACCCAAGAAGTAGAGTTAATTGAAATGTTTACTTCAATATAGAACATACCGTTTCCAGAACTCTTCTGGGCCAGATATTCCATGCAATTACGCCTCCAATGTCCAGGCTTCTTGCAGTGATGACAGATGTCAACAGTCTTGTCAGCCTTCACTGGTGTGGCTGCCACAACGGGACCCGGAGTCTGCTTCTTCAAGGGCACGTTCTTCTTGGGACGTTGGAAAGAACGCTTCTTTCCCTTCCCAGGTGGACCGGTCTTCGTACCAGATGAAGAGCCCACAAAAAGAACTGGCTTCTCTTTCTTGATGGTGGACTCAAAGGTCACAAGCATGTTCACCAACTCCTCAAGGGTCGGCTCCATCTTGTTCATGTTGAAGTTCACCACAAAAGGATCAAATGAGCTAGGCAGCGATAACAGCAACACGTCGGTGGTCAACTCCGAAGTCAATTTCAAATCCATGCCAACGAGCTTGTCCACGAGCCCAATCATCTTTAGGCCATGCTCATGGACCGAGGCCCACTCTCGCATGCACAAAGTGATCAGCTCCTTGACGGTAGCATGCCTAAGAGGACGTGTTTGCTCTCCAAAGAGCTCTTGAGGTGCAAATGAATGTCAGCAACACTCTTTGCATCCTCAAAACGCCTCTGCAACTCATCATTCATGGAAGCCTGCATTTAACACCTGGCCTTTAAGTCATGGTCACACCAATCCTTGTAGGTCTGAAATTCCTCAGGAGTGCAGCTAGTCGGAGCCTCAGCAGGGGGCGAATCAGTCAGTGTATAAGCAATCTTTTCCGAGTTCAAGACGATTTTCAGATTTATTAGCCAAGTGATGTAATTAGGTCCGGTTAATACGTGTTTTTCAAGTATGGCAGAAAGCGGATTACGAATTAAAGACATTGTCAAATTTTGTACTGAAAAGTAAAACAGATAAATGTTAATGACTATTTTAAAATATTTAGTAAGATATAAAGTATGGACTTTTACTTTATAAATTTTCGCTCCCACTGTTTTGACACTTTCACTACCTTCTAGTGAAAACGGGAAACTCCTTTCTTCAGTAGGTACGTAAGGTCCAATTAGCGAATTATGATCCCGATTAATATCAGCCAATCATAATCCCTAAAAGGTAGTTTCCAATTGCATAACAATGCAACCCGCTACGTAAACTTTTGTCTCACGTTTGATTAGAACGATATGACGTCGTTCATCTTCACGTGTCAAGCCTTACCCATTGATGTTGAACCTTAATGGACGGTCTTCATGAGTTCCCCCAATAATATGAGCCGAAATCATGGGAGTTCCACGTAGTTCACATCACCATGTCAATGGATGTCACAGCTTTCCGGCACCCAGGGCCCCCCCAATAATATGAGCCGAGCTCCGAGTACTGGTAGCGTTCATTATGCACCCATTGTCGATGGAAGACATGGAAATTATAAACAAATTTTTAATTTCCCTTTTCGTGCTTGATATTAATTTTGAATCTTATTCAAAATGAGGGTTATTTAATTTTGAAAGGTCTCATCATTAATTTTTTTTAAAAGCTCGCCATGTTTGATTGTATGTTTGCCGGATTCATGCAACTTTGTTATTATCAAAATAATAACGCACATACTCATTATTTATTACATATCATGCATATATTATAAACAGTAAACAAACAAGGATGATCAATCGCCCCAATACTAATGGCCCGTGTGAGCTAAACACGGGCCTAGGTCCAATCCTAGGGTAATGCAAGGGATGCAAATGCAACTATTACATTAGCTTCCAATATTTACATGTCTTCGATCTTCATAATCATGATGGCCACCATCTTCCAATCTTGATCCTTCACTATACTAATATTTACAAATTAATATCCATGGCAAATAAGCTGCCCGAAATGGGCAGCAACAAGCTGCCCGAAATCCCCTCTCAAAAACCTTGATTTTTGTTGCAAATATTTCATCTCATGCGGTTAGAAATCGACCTCAATATAATATTATGTATATGCTACACAAACTAGTACCCTTAGCTCATGATACCACTTGAAAGAGATCGATTTTATGGTGTTCAAATGCGCAACGGAAGTTAAAAAAATTTTCTAGGGCATAAAACCGAAATTTTAATTAAAATTTGAACACCTTTGTACTAGTGTGTAACATATACTAAACACCTTTGTCATACATAGGGTGTTGAGAAATTATACCTATCAACCTCTTGAGGTTGATGATGGCTCCAACCAAGTTGTAAACAACTTGACTCTTCAAAGGCAAGACAAATCTACAAGCTCTCCTTGTCCTTGAGTCCTTCCTTCAAAATAAAGCCCACCACTAACTAGGTAGATACCCTCATATTTTGCACTAGAAAAATATGAGGATTTTTCTTTGAGAAGTGTAAGAATTCCTCAACAAAAATGAAGAGAAAAATGGAGAGAATTAGGAGAGGAATTTTCGGCCAAAGTGAGGGAGGGAAAAGGGTTGGAAGACATTTCTTGGTCCTTGAAAAAGTTGAGTTAAGCATGTGCATGCCATGCCTTGGTTATTCAAAAAGTTGTCTCCCAACTCTTCACCTCCCATGCATGCATTTTAGAGTGGGCTTGTAACAATTACAAGGCCCATGGACTTTAATTTAATTGTCTCAAACATATTTGAGCCCAATTAAACTTTACTTGATTTTACTTAAGTCTACTAGTTAAATAATTATTTCCAATTAGGCTCTACAAGGCCCAATGTTATTTAATTAATTCAACACTTGAACTAATTTAATTATTTGGACTCTACTAGGCCCACTAGTGTTTAATTAATTCAACACTTGAATTAATTTAATTTAGACCGTAATAATGTTTATGAAAATCACAATTTTCAAATACATTATTCACTTGGCCTACTTTTAATCTAAGAACACTTTCACAAATTAAAAGTTATATTTCTCTCATAGAAGTCATACTTCTAATTTTTTCCTTACGCTTATAAACTCATTTATAAGCCGTTCAACACATTGAACTATTTTACTTCTCAACGGGATCTAGAAAGCTAGTACTTGTGTGGCCCTCAATGGTTCATTGATACAACTAGCCGTGGGTTCACATCTCCATGGGATTCGGAATAAAAATGTCCTTATAGGCGCATACCCTAATTGCTCCATTCTTACTTATCAACTCCTTGATAACAAGAACGTCAGAATTCAAGTCTGATAGTACCCAACCAACCATGTTAAACGTCTAGCAGCATCGCTTACATGATTCCCTAGGTATCAAGTGATAGTGCCTGCAAGAACCATTCAATTATGGTTAGCGTACAGTACGGTCCCTACAACTCATATATCCAGACCGATTCAACAACCATTGGTTTATCGAGAGTTGTCAATGAATCGATACTATGTGTCATGTCGTAGTTGCATCGATGATGTAATCTATGAAACCCCTTTCATAATTACCACCATACTCTGATCAGAGATTTCAACCTACATACACATGAAAACACATAGGATATCCATACCCGAAGGTAAGCGGTGAATCCCCGACTACAATGCATCGACTCCTATATGTTTCGACAGAACACCCAACCTTGCCACCTGATGATCCCATGAGAGTCGGTAAACAAGTCAAAGTGTAATTCTAGCACATAGAGTCTCAATGTTGTCTCGGGTCATAAGGACTAATGGTGTACAACCATAAACTAGGACTTTTTCAACTCGATAAGTGAGAAATACTTTGAAAGTCCTTTATGGAGGGTAGTTCAGTGCACTCTACCAGGAGCACCTATCTGCATACTCGGACATCACAATGTCCCCTACCAATGAAACATGGTACTCACATCGCAGATACTAGTCTCGAACTCGAGCGGCCTATATCCTTCTTAGTGGCGGTTGAATCGACTAGGAACTGTTTAGAATATACAGTATTCCAAATATGAGTTTCATGATACTCATCATATGAGCATCTCATATTCTTTCTACTATTTGTATATTCAAGGGCTTTATCTATGCAACTAGCATGGGTATACAGATAAAGATGTGCCAAAATAATAATTTCAAATATTATTAAAATAAAGACTGTTCATACATAGAGTTTCATTGTGAACACTCGGCCAACACTTGGCTCGACGGGCACCTACTCTAACAAATCTACCGCCCGAACGCGAGTGCCGCACTTCCTAAGCAAGACTACAGAGGGTGTGGCGCTCGAGCGGTAACCTAAAATGGAAAGATTTCTTTCGCCGATTTCTTCCCTTGTTTCTGAAGAGGAGAGAATATGGAAGGGATTTGGACGTTTTTGGGAGGATATTCAGACATTATTGACAGCCACAACAAGTCTTGGAGAGGATTTGGCGCTTGGAGTTGAAGATTTCGAGATTACCGGGCATCATTTTTCGCATTTTTCATCAATTCTAGTATTTCTTGTTTAGTATTCATCGTTTAAACATTGTTTCGTTTATTTTCACTATGAATTCGAGTAGCTAAATAAAATATTTGTTGGAATTTAAGGGGATCCTACCTCAAACTTTGATTTAGTTAATTTATATTTTTATTTTTGCTTCATTCTTGAGTGTGCTACTGTTTTTCATTGTGTTGTTAGAGCGTAGCTAACTTTAACAACGTTTTATATTGCGAGTGAGTTCCAGAGAATAGCTTGTGATAAGAGCGAGTATCATAGTCCGTGGATCTACAATTTACATAGACATATGAAATTGCATACATGCCGATAGTCATAGTCTGGTAGGACGAAAACTAGGGAATTTCATAGATCGACATGCGATTCACTCTTGATAAATAATTAAAGACATTTAATTACTTCATTGATTAGAGTTAGTTTGGCATAGATCGAGAGGGCGTGTTCAATAGAATAGGAAATCCCGTCGGATGCGTAAATCACTATCGAACGAATTAATTAATGAACAAGGGGTAGGTGAACTGAAATTCCCAACAAATTCACTTCTCATTGAATTTTAATTAACCATTCTAGATATTATATCTCATTATCTAATTCATGAATATTTTTATTTGCATGTTTATTTGAGCGTAGTAGTAATAAACAACGATTCAAATTTCGTTGCTAAAGATTTGATAACTAGAAATAATAATTGTCAAATACTGTCTCCAGTGGAACGATACTCGTACTCTTGTAATTATACTATTACTTGACATCGTGCTCTTGCGATTAATTTTTGAGCATACAAAATCATATTTTTTATTAATGATTCCACAGTGCAAGTTTTGCTCGATCAGTATTTATTCTTGATCGTTACCTTATTCAACTTTCCGTAGTCGATACACAACCTCATGCTCTCATCTTTCTTCTTTACGAAGAGCACTGGTGTGCCCCATGGTGAGAAATTAGGGCGAATAAATTCCTTGTCAAGAAGCTCCTGAATCTGCTGTTTGAGCTCTAACATCTCAGCTGAAGCTAATCAGTACGGTGCCTTAGAGATTGGCATGGTGCATGGCATGAGATCAATGGAAAACTCTACCTCTCTCTCTGGTGGAAGGCCTGTGACATCATCCGGAAAAAACGTCACAAAAATCTCTGACTACTTGTACATCAGATATCGACGGAGTGGGTGTGTCAGGCACTGAAACAATGCTAGCCAACAAAGCCTGACACCCCTTAAGAATAAGCCTCTGTGCCTGCATGCAAGAGCTCATGCGAGGGAAACACCTCCATCTATCCGGCTCAAAGAGAAACTGCTCCATGCCCAACGGTCTTACCAACATCGATCTTTTCTGAAAGTCAATAAGAACTCTGTTCTTCGTCAGCCAATCTATTCCCAAGATGATATCAAATCCTGGCATCGGCAACACAATCAGATCGATATACACTAGGTGGGCCTTGCAATTCAAGATCAGTGTCTCTGACCACGCTAGTTGCTGATAACTTTTCCCTGGATGGGACTGTCACTGAATAGCTCACGTTGTGTCCAATAGACTTGACGTCCAGATGACTAGCGAACCTCTCCAAAATAGAAGAGTGAGTGGCCCCGGAATCTATCAAGGCCTTCGTGGTGACTCTCTTTATGAAAATATTTACTGAGATACGTTAGCACAACACACAAAACTTATATCCCAAAATTCTAATATTAACCTCATGCATAGTAGAAAACCTCTACACAAGTCATCAAAAATAATAAGTAACACACTAACGATCCCAAATAAAATTCAAAACATGCACATGAAAGGTAATATGGTGCTGAATTAATAAGTTACTAGTCGACAGGGTCGTGTCTGGGTTCGCCTCCTCTGCCTACATGACGAATGCTCTCCCCTGAGTCGGCTGCCTCCACTGTGAACAGTCCTTCAACACATGATCGCTGGCTCCGAATTTGAAACATTTGTCTGATCCCCATAAACACTGTCCATAATGCTGGCGGTGGAACTTCGGGCACACCGGGAGCTCATCGGCCTCTGAGGAGCCTTTTGCTGAGGAATAGGACCCTTGCCTTTAGGCGGTCCCTGAAATGGCCTCTTCCCCGGCTGTCCCTGGAATGGCCTTTTAAATTGAGGTCACTGCTGCTGCTGCTGAGGTGCCTGATAAGGCTTCTTGCCCTGCCTATCACTCTTGATGTCCCTTTGGTCCTGTTATGCCGCCAGGGCTCTAGACACCACAATGGCATAGGTGGTAGGACCAGCAAATCTCACATCATGGCGCAAGATCGGCTGCAATCCATCCATAAAATGCCTCAGCTTCTCCCGGGCATCATTTTCAATCAGGAGCACATAGTGACACCACCTCTCAAACTTTCTGACAAAATGTGCAACGCTACCGTCTCTTTGTCGCAGCGTCATGAACTCCCTGGTCAGTCTGGATCGTACTTCTTCAATGAAGTACTTGGAGTAGAAGACCTCTATAAAACAATCCCAAGTCAGTGTTTGCAGGTTCACTGACACAGATGCGCTCTCCCTCCACAATCTGGCGTCTCATGTCAGTAGAAAACTGGCACATCTTACCCTGTTTGCATCCTGCAGCTCCATGAACGCAAAAATTACCTCGATGGACTTAATCCATCCTTCAGCTATCATCGGGTCAGTAGTCCCCGAGAACTCCTTCGGATCCATTCTCCAAAACCTCTCGTAGACTGCCTCAGGTCTAAGCCTCGCCTCTGTGTCTACTTGAGTCTGGTTCCTCGCAAACTTTGCGAAGAACTGAGTCATCCCTGTGAGCATATGAGCCTGCATATCTGGGGGTGGACGAGGAGTCGTGGCCCTCTCCCCATCCTGAGGCTCTCTATCCTCATCGCCTGCTCCACGCAAAATCCTATAACATAATATTAATATCATAAGATGCACGTAATTTGAACTTAAAACATGTACATGCTGAAATCAGTGACTTGATGCTTATTACATAAAAGAATTTAAAACATTAAAACTTACATACTTGAGGTGTGACTTTGTGAGCTTCTCGCAACTGGCAGTAGGCATAACCATTTAAAAGAACAGCGCTCTGATACCAACTGTAACGTACCGCACTTTTAAACAATTTTGAAATTTGCGGAAAAATATAATTTTCTTAAATAAATAATAATCATTCAAATTGCGTTAAAATAAACTATTCGTCTAAAATATTTGAAATAAAAATGATTACAAATATAGTTTGCAAAAAGAACAGGTTTAAACAACGTAAAGCAATCTCGTGAAAATCAGAGTATTTGAATCAACATGCATAAATTTTTAAAACATTGGCGGTCCTCGGGTTTAGCCTCTTGCTCAGTCCAAGCCGGCTCCTTGGCCCCTACCTCTCGTCTCCTCATACTCGTCATCACCTGCATCGATCAAGTCTAGTGAGTCTAAAGAGTCAACATGTATAAACTGGAGATAACAAGTAATACGTAATAAGATCACATGCATCTTTAAAGTAGAACGTACATACTTAAACTTGAGCGTAATAACATAAACTTAGACGTGCCATCATCATAAAATTTTTCATGAACATACTCGCATCATACATACTTGAACATGCATAAACTTCATCATTTTGCGTAGATATATGTTTCAAAACAAGTGACTCATAACATAAATGCGCCTGATCAGACTAAACCACAGCAATGGGCTGGCAGGGAAAATCAACTACCACATACATGAGATCCCCGGTCATGCTTTACTGGGTGGATTGATTCATGGTCATGCTTTACCGCTTCCCAATCCTGATCTAAACCCGGTAATGCTTTATCGGAGTGGAGAGATCCTCGGCCATGTTCCCCGAGTTCCAAACCCGTTCATAATTGGTCACAAGACATTTAGCATACCTCAAAAACATAAAATATTTTCTTTTGCACGTCGAACATACTTACATGGCGTTGAGGGATTCATTGGGGTCTTGCTTAGGGCCACTGCTGCACATACTAACACAATTTTCATGCACATAATTTTCGTAACTTAGACGTAATAGTCATGCTCGTCACCCGAAACGACACTTTACTTATGACGTTCTAAATCACTCAGGACTTGACCTCGTTTAATCAATGTACTAAACCATAACATCAACCCCTGAAACAAATCTTAAAATGATGTGCGAACATTTCCCAAAACATAGAAAACATGGGCCTAAAAATAGTGATTTAATAGTCATGAACAAGCGCCTAGGCGCTAGCCAGAGCTGCGCTACGGCACTGCCTAGCGCCTAAACGCTAGGCACAAGCGCCGCGGCGCTAGCCAGGCCGCAGGCCTAGTGCTGCGGTGCCACAAGGGCAGAACCACCTAGCGCTCCGGCGCCACAAGGGAAGCGCCGCGGTGCTAGACTTGCGTAGAACGGGCGATGCGGCGCTCCCTGGTGAGCGCTGCGGCGGTAATTCTGTGCAAACTCGACCCCAAAGAACAAAATTTTATGCAAACACTATGTCTTACCGAATTGACTCGAACCAACACTTCAAGATTCATCTTAGGACACTATGGCAATGATTCAACTCACACAAACGCCTCGGAACAACGAAACACGACCTGCAATACAACACAACTCATGAACACGATATTTTGAGACCAAAACGTTTCCTACGACTTCTAATGCAATCATGTTCCTATCGACACGAAACAAAGCACCAAAAATCACCTCAACCTCATACGCAATATACTTAGTCACAACAGTGATAACCCAATGTTCCCTAACAAAGCCTGCAACAAATAAACTTTAAGAAAACATTTTCAGAAAATCACAGTTTGAGCAGTCCCATGAAAACGATCATTACTCACTCGTTTCTTGTCCAATTATTACGAATTTACTCTCAAATAGAAGGTATCGAAAAGTACTACATTTTATATGTTGTGTGGGGACCCGGACGCTAATTCATTTCTTAATCGTCTGTGGGAATAATTAATTCAATTATAATAAACATTGTCTAAATTTTTTTTTTTTATATAAGTGCCAAATGCGGAATGTAATGGAATTAATTCAATATATACCTCATGACAAAGTACAAGTCTTGTACCATATACAGTCATTTAAAACTAAGGTTTAACAATTACAATTCAAGTGTTCAAACCCTATCTATAATCCAAGTCCGTAGTCTCCACTCTAATCACGATCTCTCTCTTCATCTCCTCGACCATAATCATGTCCCACCTGTTGTCATGCACACATAAAAACATGACAACAGCCGGATAACTCCGGTGAAAAATATATCACAGTATAAATCAACGATACATGCAATCATATAATCAATATAAAGCATGAGACAGATATCAGTAATATGAATCAAAATCTGAAAGCATAATTCAATATAAATCTGTAAATCAACTCATGACTCCATATCTCAGACTAGACTCATTCCTAGTCTAGGGATCCCGGTTTCAAGACGTTGGCATTCCTATATCGAAATTCAGTAAAAGAAGTAAATTCCACCTCTAATCAAACATCGATATAAACCAAACATCCGGTGTCTTGACCTATCCGTCACAGACTTTGGCAACCTCAGCCAATCATTATTCGGTGACAATGTGCAATGGGTCAGTGACGGTTCCATCACCATAAGGCCCGTCTGTCACAAGACCAATCGTCTAATACATGCTTTCTATAAATCAATAGAACAAGCAAATCAATCGAATTAATGCACACAATAACAATAAGTATGTGGTTTAGGAAAACTCAAGTATTTTACACTCGAGTCGTTCTCCCGGTTCGACATTGACTTATACCTTTCTTTCTGTAAATCTGATTCTGTCGAAGTCTCTGATTCGAATCTGTCAATACTCAATCTGGCAATGACAATATCAAGGAGTATAATTTCAATACATTACTCAATCAGTACTGGATATAATCAGAACTCAATAAAATTCTGTTTCAACGGCATAACGACGCAGTCTCAATATACCCAGCTAAAAGGGATCGATTAAGGTGCCCGAATTCGCAACGGAAGCAACAAAATTTTTGAAAATCATATTTTATAGCATAAAATTTCGAGCACCTCAATACTAGTGTCTAGCAAATACAAAAACACCAAGATGTCATACATAGGGTGTTTAGAAATCTTTACCTATCAATCTCAAAGATTGATGCTCACCACCAACTACCTAGAACCCCTCTTATTTTGCACTAGAAAAATAAGAGGATTTTTCAATGAAAAGTGGATTGTTTCTCCAACAATTGAAGAACAAAGTGGAGAGAAAAATGAGGAGAATATCCCCTTCAAAATTTCGGCCATCACATTGTGTAGGAGGGAAGGGAAGACTTTTCTTGGTCCTTGAAAAAGTAGAGTCCACCTTTAGCATGCCATGCAATTTTTTAATAAAAAGTATTCCCCAACTCTTCACCTCCCAAGCATGCAATGTGACTTGGGCTTATAACTATTACAAGGCCCATGGACTTTATTTAAATGTCTCAAATACATTTGAGCCCAATTAAACTTTACTTGATTTTACTCAAGTCCACTAGTTAAATAATTATTTTCAATTGGGCTCTACAAGGCCCAATGTTATTTAATTAATTCAACACTTGAATTAATTTAATTATTTGGACTCTACTAGGCCCACTAGTGTTAAATTAATTCAACACTTGAATTAATTTAATTTAGTCCATAATAATGTTTATGAAAATCACAATTTCCAAATACATTATTTATTTGGCCAACTTTTTAATTTAAGAACACATTCATAAATTAAAAAATTACATTTCCCTCATAGAAGTCATACTTCTATTTTTTCTTACGCTTATAAACTCATTTATAAGCCGTTCAACACATTGAACTATTTTAACTTCTCAACGGGATCTAGAAAGCTAGTACTTGTGTGGCCCTCAATGGTTCATTGATACAATTAGCCGTGGGTTCACATCTCCATGTGATTCGGACTAAACATGTCCTTATACGAGCATACCCCAATTGCTCCATTCTTACTTATCAACTCCTTGATAACAAGAACGTCAGAACTCAAGTCTGATAGTACCCAATCAATCATGTTAAACGCCTAGCAGCATCGCTTACATGATTCCCTAGGTATCAAATGATAGTGCCTGCAAGAACCATTCAATTATGGTTAGCGTACAGAACGGTCCCTTCAACTCATATATCACGACCGATTCGACAACCATTAGTATATCGAGAGTTGTCAATGAATCGATACTATGTGTCATGTTGTAGTTGCATCGAAGGTGTAATCTATGAAACCCCTTTCATAATTACCACCATATTCTGATCAGATATTTCAACCTACATACACATGAGAACACATAGGATATCCATACCCGAAGGTAAGCGGTGAATCCCCGACTACAATGCATCGACTCCTATATGTTTCGACAGAACACCCAACCTTGCCACCTGATGACCCCATGAGAGTCGGTAAACAAGTCAAAGTGTAATTCTAGCACATAGAGTCTCAATGTTGTCCCGGGTCATAAGGACTAATGGTGTACAACCATAAACTAGGACGTTTCCACTCGATAAGTGAGAACCACTTGGAAAGTCCTTTATGGAGGGTTGTTCAGTGCATTCTATCAGGAGCACCTATATGCATGCTCGAACATCACAATGTCGTCCCCTACCAATGAAACATGGTACTCACATCGCAGATACTAGTCTCGGACTCGAGCGGCCTATATCCTTCTTAGCGGCGGCTGAATCGACTAGGAACTATTTAGAATATACAGTATTCCAAATATGAGTTTCATGATACTCATCATATGAGCATCTCATATTCTTTCTACTATTTGTATATTCAAGGGCTTTGTCTATGCAACTAGCATGGGTATTCAGACAAAGATGTGCCAATATAATAATTTCAAATATTATTAAAATAAAGATCGTTTATACATAGAGTTTTATTGTGAACATTCGGCCAACACTTGGCTCGACGGGCACCTACTCTAACAATCTCCCACTTGCACTAGAGCCAACTACCCATATGCTTCAAACCCATCAATTCGTGATGCTACTCGAATAATGGTCCAGGTAAAGGCTTAGTTAGTGGATCAGCAACATTATCTGCGGAGCCGACTTTGTCAATCGAGACATCTTCTCTTTCCACAATCTCTTAAAGGATGTGGTACTTTCTCAATACGTGTTTGGACTTTTGATGAGACCTCGGCTCCTTGGCTTGAGCAATGGCTCCCGTGTTGTCACACAACACCGGGACAGGAGCCACTCCATAGGAACGACGTCCAACTCTTGGATGAAATTCCTTATCCAAACAGCCTCCTTTGCTGCATCTGATGCAGCAATGTATTCGGCCTCAGTGGTGGAAAACGCAGTACTGTCTTGCCTGGAACTCTTCCAGGAGACAGCAGCACCATTGAGCATGAATACAAACCCAGAGGTTGACTTAGGGTCATCAATATCGCTTTGGAAGCTAGAGTCGGTATAGCCTTCCAATTTCAGTTCTCCACCCCCATAGACCAAGAACAATTTTTTGGTCCTTCTCAAATACTTGAGGATGTCTTTCACAGCTTTCCAATGTGGAAGACCGGGGTTCGATTGATATCTACTCACTACACTTAGTGCGAAAGCCACGTCAGGACGTGTAGATATCATCTCATACATGATGCTACCAATTGCAGATGCATACAGAATGCGTGTCATCGCCTCTATCTCTGCATCAGTCTTGGGAGACATAGACTTGGATAGGGACACGCCATGACACATTGTTAGATGTCCTCTCTTGGACTCATCCATCGAGAACCTCTTCACGATGGTATCAATGTATGTGGACTGGGTGAGACCAAGCAATCTTCTTGATCTATCTCTATAGGTCTGTATTCCCAATACAAAAGATACTTCACCCAAGCCCTGCATCGAGAACTTACTCGCTAACCATATTTTAATTGATTGCAACATTCCTACATCATTCCCAATGTAGTAGAATGTCATCAACATACAGCACCAGGAATGTCACAACACTCCCACTGACCATCTCATACACACAGGGTTCCTCAGGATTCTTAGTAAAACCAAACTCTTTGATTGTACTATCGAATTTGAGGTTCCAACTCCTAGATTCCTTCTTTAGACCATAAATAGATCTATGAAGTTTGCCTACCATATGCTCACTTCCGATAGATGTAAACACTTCAGGTTGAGACATGTAAATCTCTTCCTTAATATCCCTATTAAGAAAGGCTGTCTTAACATCCATCTGCCATATCTCATAGTCATACCATGCAGCTATGGCTAGCAAAATCCTTATGGACTTGAACATTATAACTGGAGAAAAGGTTTCCTCAAAGTCAACTCCTTGTCTTTGAGTATATCCTTTTGCAACCAATCGCGCCTTGAAGGTCAATACCTTCCCATCCGCCCCAAGTTTCCTCTTGTAAATCCATTTACACCCTATAGGAACAATTCCCTCAGGTGGATCCATGAGATTCCACACTTGGTTCGAATGCAAGGAATTCATCTCAGATTCCATCGCTTCAAGCCACTTGGATGAATCGGCATCAGATAATGCTTCCTTGAAGGTCTTTGGATCACATCCATGGTTAGGCTCATCATGGCCCTCTTCAAGAAGCAGACCATACCTCATAGGTGGTCTTGAGACTCTCTCGGATCTTCTAGGAGCTTGTATTTCCTCTTTTGGCTCTTCGGGTGTGGGTTCTTCAATTGTGGGTGTTTCTCGAACCTCTTCGAGTTCTATCATGTTCCCTTTTCTATCCAATAGAAATTCCTTTTTCCAAAAAAGGTCGCATTCCTGGAAACAAACACTTTTGTTTTTTGGGGATGATAGAAATAGTATCCAACTGAATTCCTTGGATATCCCACAAAGTAACATAAAATGGATCGTCTATCCAATTTATCTCCAACTACCTGCTTCACATAAGCAGGGCACCCCCATATTCTAAGATAAGAATATTTGGGAGGCTTACCCATCCATATCTCATATGGTGTCTGCCTTAGAATGGACATTTAGTGGAATATCTTTCAATTTTAAGGAGTAGAGATCGTTTTCAAGTTCTCTAGTACCAATTAAACATTCATT
Organism: Primulina tabacum; assembly: GCF_025594145.1. Lineage (NCBI taxonomy): Eukaryota > Viridiplantae > Streptophyta > Magnoliopsida > Lamiales > Gesneriaceae > Primulina > Primulina tabacum. The sequence continues at coordinate 22,164,131 of NC_134556.1, read as the reverse complement.
CTTGTAAATGTTGCAAACACCTTTGCTAAATAAACAAGAATATCCATTTTTATCCGCATAGAAATGGAAACAATGTTTTTCACAAAATTAGGTACAAACAAAGCATCTCATAAAATTAACTTAAAACTATTGTTCAACAATAAGTAAACATATTCAACAGCCTTGGCAGCAACTCTTGCTCCATTGCCCATCCTCAAGAAGGTCACACCTTCCCTAAGCTTCCTACTTCTTCCCATCACCTGTAAATCATTACAGAGATGTGAGCCACAACCGGTATCTAATACCCAAGAAGTAGAGTTAGATATTCCCTGCAGTTACGCCTCCAATGTCCAGGCTTCTTGATGTGATGACATACATCAGCAGTCTTGTCAGCCTTAACTGGTGTGGCTGCCTCAACGTGATTCGGAGATTGCCTCAACAAGGGCACGTTCTTTTTGGGACGTTGGAAAGGACGCTTCTTTCCCTTCCCATGTGGATCAATCTTCGTACCAGATGAAGAACCCACATAAAGAACCAGCTTCTCTTTCTTGATAGTGGACTCAAAGGTCACAAGCATGTTCACCAACTCCTCAAGGGTCGGCTCTAGCTTGTTCATGTTGAAATTCACCACAAAAGGATCAAATGAGCTAGGCAACGATAAGAGCAACACGTCGGTGGTCAACTCCGAAGGCAACATCAGATCCATGCCAACGAGCTTGTCCACGAGCCCAATCAACTTCCGGCCATGCTCATGGACCGAGGCCCCATTTCGCATGCGCAAAGTGATCAGCTCCTTGACGGTAGCATGCCTAAGAGGCCGAGTCTGGTCACCAAAGAGCTCCTTGAGGTGCATATGAATGTCAGCAGCATTCTGTGCATCCTCAAAATGCCTCTGCAGCTCATCATTCATAGAAGCCTGCATATAACACCTGGCTTTCAAGTCATGATCACACCATTCCTTGTAAGTCTGCAATTCCTCAGGAGTGCAGTCAGTCGGAGCCTTAACAGGAGGCGACTCAGTCAGTGTATATGCTATCCTTTCCGAATTCAAGACAATTTTTAGGTTTCTTAGCCAATTGAGGTAGTTAGGTCCGTTTAATACGTGTTTGTCGAGTATTGCAGATAGCAGATTGCGAATCGAAGACATTGTCAAAAAGTGTACTGAAAAGTATAACCGATAAATGTTAATGACTATTTTAAAATATTTAGTAAGATATAGAGTATGGACTTTTACTTTATAAATGTTTACTCCCACTGTTTTGACATCTTTCACTACCTTCTAGTCAAAACGGGAAACTCCTTTCCTCAGTAGGTACGCAAGGTCCAATTAGCGAATTATGATCCCGAATAATATCAGCCAATCACAATTCCTAAAAGGTAGTTTCCAATTGCATCTCCATGCAACCCTTTACGTAAACATTTGTCTCACGTTTGATTAGGACCCAATAATATGACGTCGTTCATCTTTACGTGTCAAGCCTTACCCATCGATGTTGAACCTTAATGGACGGTCGCCATGAGTTCCCTCAATAATATGAGCCGAAATCATGGGAGTTCCACGTAGTTCACATCACCATGTCAATGGATGTCACAGCTTTCCGGCACCCAGGGCCCCCCAATAATATGAGCCGAGCCCCGAGCACGGGTAGCGTTCATCATGCACCCATTGTCGATGGAAGACATGGAAATTATAAACAAATTTATAATTCCCCTTTTCGGGCTTGATATTAATTTTGAATCTTATTCAAAATGAGGATTTTTAATTTTAAAAGGTCTCATCATTAATTTTATTTAAAATCTCGCCATGTTTGATCGTATGTTTGCCGGATTCATGCAACTTTGTTATTATCATAATAATAACGCACATACTCATTATTTATAACATATCATGCATATATTATAAACAGTAAACAAAACAAGGATGATCAATCGCCCCAATAGTAATGGCCCGTGTGAGCTAAACACGGGCCTAGGTCCAATCCTAGGGAAATGCATGGGATGCAAATGCAACTATTACATATGCTTCCAATATTTACATGTCTTCGATCTTCATAATCATCAAGGCCACCATCTTCCAATCTTGATCTTCCACTATAATAATATTTACAAATAAATATCCATGGCAAATAGGGATACATCTCATGGGGTGGGAACGGGCCATAAACCAAGCCCACTTTGAATTTGATAATTATTAGAATCATTCAACACAAAATATCCTAGCATACCCCTAGCAAATTGGGCTTGGGCTTTTGATCATCCTTCATGCATAATATCACATATCATATACCATCAATTAATTATCACAATAATTAATTGATCCAATATTATATATTTTGATCCAATCACTAATCGCCACGATTATAAACTAAATTAACAAAGTATACAAGCTCCTTTGTCTACTTTCCAATTAGTTTATTTATAACCGAATTTCTTGTAAATCACCATTTACTATAAATAATTAAAGTCCAACTTAAATTATTTATTTCATGAGAAAATATTTGCAACTTTTGTAAATTTAAACTTAAGGGCCCAAAAAATTCATTTTTCACCAAAAATATTTTGGCCTATTTAAATTCACAAATATGTTAGCCATCCAATGGCCCAACAACTCAAGGCCTATGACACTTTGATAATCCAAAACACTTTTGGAAACCCTAGTGGTCATCGTCGTCGCTGGAGCTCCGTCGCCGGATTCCGGCCAACAAGCACAAAATTTTTTTTTATTATTAAAACATAGGGGCTGTTCGGGCAGCCCCTTAAGCTGCCCTTGCTGCCCAAAGTCGTCCCCAAAACCGGCCACGATTTGATGCGAATATTTGTCTCATACGGTTAGAAATTGACCTCAATATAATATTATGTATATGCTACACAAAATAGTATCCTTAGCTCTGATACCACTTTAAGGGGATCGATTAAGGTGCCCGAATTCGCAACAGAAGCAACAAAATTTTCGAAAATCATATTTTCTAGCATAAAATTTCGAGCACCTCAATACTAGTGTCTAGCAAATACAAAAACACCAAGATGTCATACGTAGCGTGTTTAGAAATCTTTACCTATCAATCTCAAAGATTGATGTTATGGATCCAACTAAGGTGTAAACACCTTAGCTCTTGATGGCAAGACAATCTTCAAGCTCTACTTGCTCAAAAATTAGGCCCATCACCAACTAGCTAGAACCCCTCTTATTTTGCACTAGAAAAATAAGAGGATTTTTCAATGAGAAGTGGATTGTTTCTCCAAGAATTGAAGAACAAAGTGGAGAGAAAAATGAGGAGAATATCCCCTTCAAAATTTCGGCCATCTCATTGTGTTGGAGGGAAGGGAAGACTTTTCTTGGTCCTTGAAAAAGTAGAGTCCACCTTTAGCATGCCATGCAATTTTTTAATAAAATGTATTCCCCAACTCTTCACCTCCCAAGCATGCAATGTGACTTGGGCTTGTAACTATTACAAGGCCCATGGACTTTATTTAAATGTCTCAAACACATTTGAGCCAAATTAAACTTTACTTGGTTTTTCTCAAGTTCACTAGTTAAATAATTATTTCCAATTGGGCTCTACAAGGCCCAATGTTATTTAATTAATCCAACACTTGAATTAATATAATTATTTGGACTCTACTAGGTCCACTAGTGTTTATTTAATTCAACACTTGAATTAATTTATTTTAGTCCATAATAATGTTTATGAAAATCACAATTTTCAAATACATTATTTATTCGGCCAACTTTTAATTTAGGAACACTTCCACAAATTAAAAGTTACATTTCCCTCATAAAAGTCATACTTCTATTTTTCCTTACGCTTATAAACTCATTTATAAGCCGTTCAACACATTGAACTATTTTAACTTCTCAACGGGATCTAGAAAGCTAGTACTTGTGTGGCCCTCAATGGTTCATTGATACAACTAGCCGTGGGTTCACATCTCCATGTGATTCGGACTAAACATGTCCTTATACGAGCATACCCCAATTGCTCCATTCTTACTTATCAACTCCTTGATAACAAGAACGTCAGAACTCAAGTCTGATAGTACCCAACCAATCATGTTAAACGCCTAGCAGCATCGCTTACATGATTCCCTAGGTATCAAATGATAGTGCCTGCAAGAACCATTCAATTATGGTTAGCGTACAGAATGGTCCCTTCAACTCATATATCCCTACCGATTCGACAACCATTAGTATATCTAGAGTTGTCAATGAATTGATACTATGTGTCATGTTGTATTTGCATCGATGGTGTAATCTATGAAACACCTTTTATAATTACCACCATACTCTGATCAGAGATTTCAACCTACATACACATGAGAACACATAGGATATCCATACCCGAAGGTAAGCGGTGAATCCCCGACTACAATGCATCGACTCCTATATGTTTCTACAGAACACCCAACCTTGCCACCTAATGACCCCATGAGAGTCGGTAAACAAGTCAAAGTGTAATTCTAGCACATAGAGTCTCAATGTTGTCCCGGGTCATAAGGACTAATGGTGTAAAACCATAAACTAGGACGTTTCCACTCGATAAGTGAGAACCACTTGGAAAGTCCTTTATGGAGGGTTGTTCAGTGCATTCTATCAGGAGCACCTATCTGCATGCTCGGACATCACAATGTCCCCTACCAATGAAACATGGTACTCACATCGCCGATACTAGTCTCGAACTCGAGCGGCCTATATCCTTCTTAGCGGCGGCTGAATCGACTAGGAACTGTTTAGAATATACTGTATTCCAAATATGAGTTTCATGATACTCATCATATGAGCATCTCATATTCTTTCTACTATTTGTATATTCAAGGGCTTTATCTATGCAACTAGCATGGGTATTCAGATAAAGATGTGCCAATATAATAATTTCAAATATTATTAAAATAAAGATTGTTTATACATAGAGTTTCATTGTGAACACTCGGCCAATACTTGGCTTGACGGACACCTACTATAACACCAGCAATACAACATCAATCAGATACCAATCCCAACATCTCATAATCGATAATAATACAATTCTGATACTAATTCTCAATCAATTCAACTTTGAAAATCATAACGATTTCATAATCAATCTGTTTCTTAATCTGACTTAGATTCTACGATGTCTAACATGTCAACAACATCATATATGAATCATATTCGATTCTGGTAATATTGTAATTTCAAGACATATGAAAACTTAATAAAACTTACGTTCAGTTGTAGCCTGCGTCGATAGAAACACGGTACTGAAGTCGGATTGCAAATCGTACGGGTGGATCTTTCGCAATCACAAATCTAAAAAGGCGTAAGGATTTTTCACCCTTCTCCAGAAGCTTTTCTCGTTCCTTTATGATTGTTTCTGAGGAATTTTGAAATCTTGTTATATATATATTGCATGCTTGAAACCAAGTGGCTCGTTCTTGTGGCTGCACGTCTCGCGCATATGCGCGACCCTCCTCGGCGCATATGCGAGAGACCTACTTGTCTCCGCAATATTCTTCTCGGCAGCTAGCGGATATGCGCGCACCTCTTCCGCGCATATGCGCGAGGTCCTTCACAACTCTCGGGTACCCTCGCGCACATGCGCGAATCCATGTTGCGCATATGTGCGAGGTTCTCTGCCTGTCTCGCGCATATGCGCCCGGCAGGGTTGCGCATATGCGCGAGGTCTTTTCCTCACACATAATTCAAACTTCTTTTCGGCTTCCCCGGTCTGATCCGTTCTATTTATAATCACATCAATTAATCAATGAATCATTTCAGATTACAATAATCAAAATCTTGGGCATTAAATTTCTCCCCCTCTAAGATACAATTTCGTCCCCGAAATCACAGGCAATCAAATCATATCAGAAAGAAATGTATAACAGAAGCTGAATAGAAAACTCACATCAGTGAAATAACTTTGGGAACCTTTGTCTCATATCTGACTCAGTCTCCCAAGTAGCTTCTTTGACGCCATGACGATTCCACTGAATCTTCACAAGTGGAAAAGTCTTCGTTCTGAGCTGTTTTTCCTTGTGATCGAGAATTTGAATCGGCTTTTCAAAATAGCTCAATGTCTCGTCCAGTTCTACCTCGCCTGGCTAAATAACATGTGAAGCATCAAATAGATATTTTCGCAATAATGATAATGAAAGACATCATGTATCCCAGATAGAGAAGGCGGTAGGGCGAGTCGATAGGCACGATCTCCTATCTTCTCGAGAATCTCATACGGCCCAATATATCGTGGAGACAGCTTCTCTTTCTTGCCAAATCTGACAACTCCCTTGAAAGGTGAAATCTTCAAAAATACTCGGTCTCCTGCCTCAAATACTAACGGTCGTCATCTGATGTTGGCATATTTGGCCTGCCTGTCTTGAGCTGCTTTCATTTTCTTCTGAATCAGCTTCACCTTTTTAGTCATATCTCTTATCATATCAGGTCCAATCTAAGGAACCTCAGAGATATCGTCCCAATAAAGAGGGGATCTGCATTTCTTCCCGTATAACGCCTCGAATAGTGCCATCTCAATACTCGTCTGATAGCTGTTGTTGTAGGAAAATTCACAAAGTGGCAATGCATTTTGCCAGTTAGTGCTAAAATCAAGCACTACAGCTCTCAGCATATCCTCCAGTGTCTGGATAGTCCGCTCCGACTGTCCGTCGGTCTGTGGATGATATGCGGTACTCAGATGTAACTTCGTACCTAAAGCCTGCTGTAAACTCTGCCAGAAGTGCGAAGTAAACCGAGGATCACGGTCTGATACAATCGACTTCGGCACTCCATCCAATCTGACCACTTCTCTGACATAAATATCGGCCATCTGGTCATGTCTGTACGTCTTCTTGTATGGAATAAAACATGCATATTTGGTCAATCTGTCAATCACAACCCAAATCGCATCACAACCTCTGGAGGAACGTGGTAAGTGCGTCACAAAATCCATGAAAATGTGATCCCATTTCCATTCAGGAATAGACAAACTCTGTAACAGTCCTCTTGGTTTCTTCCTCTCGGCTTTCACCTATTGGCAATTCAGACATTTGGATACAAATGTAGCAATATCAGCTTTCATCTGTTTCCACAAAAACTGTCTTTTCAAGTCATTGTACATCTTCCTGCCACCAGGATGAATGCTAAAACGACTGTTGTGCGCTTCTGCCAATATCCGCTGTCTCACATCTGAAACATTCGGCACAAAAATACGGTTATTCACATACAAAACATTATCATGAACCTGATATTCCGATTAATGTCCAGCTCTGACCATAGCAATCGAGTTCTGCACATTCTGATCATTTTTTTGAGTCGCTTTAATTCTCAAAATCAGCTCTAGTTCGACTTGAATAGCATATAATCTCATCGGTCTATAATCTTTCTCAAATACCAATCCAGACAAACAGCAATCTTCTATCAAATTCGAAACACCAATCGTCGATAAGGATAAAAACATACCTTTCGACTTAGTGCATCAGCTGCTGCATTGGACTTTCCCGGATAATATTTGATTTCACAATCGAAATCCTTCAATAAATCATGCCATCTTCGCTGCCTCATATTCATCTCAGACTGTGGAAACAGATATTTCAGACTTTTATGATCAGAATAGATTTCGAACTTCTCACCATATAGGTAGTGTCGCCATATCTTCAAAGCAAATACAATGGCATCCAATTGAAGATCATGAATTGGGTAACGAGTCTCATGTGGCTTCAGCTGTCTCGAGGCATAAGCAATCACATGTCCTCGCTGCATTATAATACAACCCAATCCTCGGTGAGATGCATCACAATAAACCACAAAATCGCCAGTACCTGATGAAATAGTCAATATCGGTGCACTGGTCAGTCTTTTCTTTAATTCAAGAAAGCTGGTCTCACATTCTTCAGACCAAACAAATAGAGCATTCTTTTGAGTCAACTGAGTAATTGGCTTGGCAATGCTAAAAAAATCTTTAATAAATCGCCGGTAATATCCTGCCAAACCCATAAAACTGCGAATCTCGGGTACTGAAGTAGGTCTCGGCCAACTGATCACAGCCTCAACCTTGCTAGGATCAACAGATATCCCGTCTCCAGATATAATGTGACCCAAGAATACAACCTGTCTCAACCAAAACTCGCATTTCGACAGTTTAGCATATAATTTCTCAGCCCTCAGAATTTTCAACACAGTTCTCAAATGCTCGGCATGTTCAATCATATTCATCGAATAAATCAAGATATCATCAATGAATATAATAACGAAATCATCAAGATACCTCTGGAATATGCGGTTCATCAGACTCATAAATACAGCTGGAGCATTCGTCAACCCAAACGGAATGACAATAAACTCATAATGTTCATACCTTGTTCTGAACTCTGTCTTCGAGATACCAGAATCTCTGGCTCTCTGTTGATGATATCCAGATCTCAGATCAATCTTGGAATATACAGAATAACCCTGCAACTGATCAAATAAATCATCAACACAAGGCAAAGGGTACTTGTTTTTTACCGTAGTCTTGTTCAGTTGCCGTTAATCGATACAGAGTCTCATCAAACCGTCTTTCTTTCGAACAAACAATACTGGAGCACCCCAAGGAACATGCTCGGTCTGATATACCCCTTGGCCATTAAATCCTCCAACTGTTCTTTCAACTCTTTCAACTCAATCGGTGCCATTCTGTACGGAGCCCTAGAAATTGGAACTGTACCTGGCATCAATTCAATACTGAATCTATCTCTCGAATCGGAAGCAAACCAGGAATATCATTTGGGAAGACATCAGCGAACTCACACACAACTGGCAAATCAGCCAATGATGGAATCGATTTCAATAGATCAACTGAATAGACAAGGAATCCATCCACTCATTTCTGCAACAATCGAGTCATAGACAATACGGATATCAAAGGAATTCTAGATCGAGAACCCTTACCGTAAAATTTCCACTCATCAGCCATATTCGGTCTGAATCTTACAATCTCGTGGAAACAATCAACAGTAGCTCTATACTTGGTCAACATATCGATACCGATAATACAGTCAAAATCAGACAACCCAAGCACAATACAGTCTAACTCAATATCATGCCCATCATACTGTAGCATACAATGATTCACAGACTTCACTGATATCAAACATGTCCCCAAAGGAGAAGAGACAGACACTACAGCAGATAATGACTCAATAGGCAAAGAATAATCAATGCAAATCGCTCAGATATGAATGTATGCGAATGCACCAGTATCTATCAATACATATGCAGGATACCCAGAAATAAAACAGTTACCTGCAACAACATCGTCAGGTGTAATGCCCTAGATTGTATGTGGATATAATGAAAAGATGAAGTGTTGCTTGAAGAAAGAGACCGCACCCGCGCCTAGAGAAGCACCGCACCCGCGGTGGATAGGCAGAAAGTTGGCCATTTTTACAGTAGGGTCACCGCACCCGCGGTCCAGAAGCAGCTCACCCGCGGTGCTGCTACAGTAGTACTACCGCACCCGCGGTGCAAACCAGACCGCACCCGCGGTCGGCGATGCTAGGATATTGATAGGGTTACCGAGAGTTAGGCGCACCCGCGATCCAAGAAAGAGTGCACCCGCGGTTGATGGACAGAGAGTTGGAGATTGTTTACAGAAATGACACCGCACCCGCGGTGCAGAACTGACCGCACACCGCGGTCGATGTTTATGCAAATGTGGATGGACCGCCGAAGCTTGAGCGCACCCGCGGCTCATGAACTACCGCACCCGTGGTCATGCGTGCTACTTGAAAAATATGACACTTGCCCCTCAACATGCAAGATATATATATTATGTATCATTCATTTCAGCAGTTCCATCAGCTGAGAATCGAGAGGGAGAAGGGATCAAGGAAAAGGAAAGTTCTTTCACTTTTGAAGCTAGCTTGTACAAGATTTTTACATCCAAACGTTAATCCGATTTATGGTTTTGAGTTCCTCTCATCACTAGCTAAAAGAAGATGTAATTTTCATTCAATTCCAGCACATTTTGATATATATGTGTTAGGAGAAGGATGAATTGAGTTTTATAATATGTTTTTGAGATTATTGATATCGTAGAAACGAAACCGGATCGAAGAACGGACGTTGTATGCTATAGTTATTATTTTCCAGCATGTTTAGAATTAAATATGCAGATTTTGAGTACTACCATGTGCTTATGATGATGATTATTAGTTGAGAATTATGAATTGGTGATATATGTTGAGAGATGGATTGACCGGTATCGAGAAATTACGTTGTTATGCCGTCAAATGGTACCGAGGTCAAGTATTGAATTGGATATGTGTTGATTGAGATTAGAGATTGATAGAATATGTATCAACATTTCCATTTCAGATTTGGTATTGACAGATTCGTCTTCGAGACTTTGACTACGACACAGATTGTGCGACGAAAGGTATAATGCATGTCTTTTTTGGGGAAGACACAACTCAAATGAGATTCAATTTGAGTTTCCCAACCAAATCACATACTAGAATTGTTGTTTATCTTTTGATATGAATTTGATTTGTTTATAGATTTATATTCAAATCTCTTGATAGGATGCTTGTCTTGTTTATAGATTTATATTCAAGCCTTTGAGATAGGAGAGTCATTGGCTGACTTGCCAAACTAGATGTTCGGTGGTATCGACGCTTCGGATCAGATTCACTCCGATTGTAGACATTCGATACAGACATGACCGAAGTCTAGGAATAAGACGTACAGTTACCCCGATTGGGAGGGTAGGTGACAGACAGTGACGTCTTATTCACACCGGGATCCCTAGAGTAGAGTCGAGTCGAGTCAAGACATGATTTGATTTGAATTGCATGTTTATATAGATTGGTTTCATAGACTATGGAGCCCATTATTATTGCTTTGATTCATGATTTATGATTATGTATCAGCATGTATACATGTTTTATACTGGGATTTGTTCTCACCGGAGTTTTCAGCTGTTGTTATGTTTGTATGTGTGCATAACAACAGGTGGGGCAGGATCAGGGTCGCGACAAAGATGAGAGATGGACATAGCGTGGTGATCACGGGCGTAGCAGATGAACTAGTAGTTGTACTTTTGATATGTACTGTATTTAGTTACTGGTTTGTAGAATATGAATAAAACGTGGCATGTATATTATGTTTGTTGGAATGTAATGAATATATAATTACCTTGTGCTTGAGTTATAAACATTTGATTTAATGTTAAAAGAAAAATTTTGACCCGTATTTTTGAAACAAGGATCCGATTAATCCCGAAAAGAATTAAGTTAGAGCCCGGGTCCCCACAACAGGTGGTATCAGAGCAGTAGGTTCTGTAGACTGAGATAGAATAGAAAGAGTGGGGTAGATCGAGTCTTCTTCCTTGCTTTTGATGTGCTAGCATGATTTAATGCTTTCCCTATTATATGTTGTATTGTATCTGAGTTGATTTACAGCATATACTTGTAAAGACTGAATCAGAACCGATTCTGGATCAGAGGTATATGATCAGAGGAGGGCTGAGACAGATTGTATAGATTGTATCCTAATCTGTTTGATAATCAGATATGCCGCCTAGAAGAATACCAGAACCAGCTGCAGGTCAAGTGCTAGAACAAGGTAGTACGTCAGGTACTCAGATGGATGTTACTGCAACACCGATGGAGACTTTGTTGAAGAGATTTCAATCATTCCATCCACCTACCTTGAAGGGCACAGAAAATGCAGTGGATTGTGAAAGCTGGTTGGATGATATAGAGATGTTATTTGAATCACTTGCCTATACAGATGAACGTAGGGTGAAGCTGATTGGGCATCAATTGCAAGAAGTGGCCAAGAGTTGGTGGCTAACGGCGAAACGAGCCTTATTACATCGAGGTATTGATATTACTTGGAAAGTCTTTAAAGATGAATTTTATCAACGTTTCTTTCCAGTGTCATACAGAAAAGACAAAGGGGCAGAGTTCGCCAACTTGAGACAGGGGCAATGGAACATAGAGGAGTATGTTGCCAAATTCTCGTCCTTGCTTCGATTTGCACCTCATGTAGCAGGGAATGATGAGGCAGTTGCCGATAAATTCATAAATGGTTTGAATCCAGATATCTTCACCCTAGTGAACACGGGGCGACCCAACACTTTTTCTGAGGCGCTGAATCGAGCGAAGGGAGCAGAGGCTGGCTTGATCAGGCAGCGAAGAGCTTCCTATAGTGTTCAGGGTCAGAGACCGCCACCGTTCGCCACACTGTTTCTACCACCTCCTCCTCGATTTGATAGTGGAATCAGTAGTAGTGGGAAGAAAGATTCTTTGAAAGCTAAGGGTAAGCAGTTCAAGAGAGCAGGGAGCAGTTCATCGAGCTCCAGTGGGTCAAGACAGAGAGGTCCTGGCCAGAGTACAGATGTGACAGGTGTATATTGTACTACTTGTGGAGGCCGACATGCCACAGAGCAGTGTCAGGGAGTGATGGGCAGATGTAACATATGTAAGCAACAGGGACATTTCGCCAGAGTTTTTCCCCAGAGAGGTGCCCAGATATTTCAGAGTGCAGGATCATCAGCATCAGTGACTCAGCCTGAGAGGCAAGCTTCGTCTGTCCATTCCTTCCAGCCGCCATCTGCACAGTCCCAGCCTAGAGCCAGAGGTGGCCAGACAGTGAGCCAACCTCCCAGACAACAAGCTCAGGTGTTTGCATTGACGGAAGAGCAAGCCCAAGATGCACCAGACAATGTGATTGCAGGTAACTGTTTTCTTTGCGGTTATCCTGCATATGTATTGATAGATACAGGTGCATCACATACATTCATATCAGAACGTTTTGCATTGACACATGCATTGCTTGTAGAGTCATTGTCTATTGTAGTGTCTATTTCTTCTCCGTTGGGAAGTGGTCTGATATCTGTGACTTCAGTTAGACATTGCTTACTACAGTTTGAAGGGCATGAGATCGATTTAGAATGTGTTGTACTTGGTTTATCTGATTTTGATTGTATTGTCGGGATTGACATGTTGACTAAGTACTGAGCTACCGTAAATTGTTTTCACAAGATTGTCAGATTCAGACCTGAAATGACAGAAGAGTGGAAATTCTATGGTAAGGGTTCCAGATCTCGGATTCTCTTAGTATCTGCTCTGTCTATGAGTAGATTGTTGCAACAAGGAGCAGAAGGGTTCCTTATTTATTCAGTAGATTTACTGAAATCGAGCCCGGCATTGGCAGATTTGCCAGTAGTACGGGAGTTTGCAGATATATTTCCTGACGAGATTCCAGGGTTACCTCCAGCTCGAGAGTCAGATTTTAGCATTGATCTTATTCCAGGTACCGTTCCTATTTCGAGAGCTCCATATAGGATGGCGCCAATAGAATTGAAAGAATTGAAAGCACAATTAGAAGATCTTCTAGCCAAGGGATATATCAGACCTAGTGTATCTCCTTGGGGCGCACCAGTGCTATTTGTGCGAAAGAAAGACGGTTCTATGAGATTGTGTATAGATTACAGGCAACTGAACAAGGCAACGATAAAGAACAAATATCCTTTTCCTCGTATCGACGACTTATTTGATCAGTTGCAGGGATCATCTATGTATTCCAAGATCGATTTGAGATCTGGATATCACCAGCTGCGAGTACGAGATATTGATATACCAAAGACAGCATTCCGAACCAGGTATGGACATTACGAATTTATTGTCATGCCTTTTGGTTTAACGAATGCTCCAGCGGTGTTTATGGGACTGATGAACCGCGTCTTTCAGATATATTTAGATGAGTTTGTGATTGTTTTTATTGATGATATTTTGGTGTATTCCAAGAATATGATTGAGCATGCCAATCATTTGAGAATTGTGTTGCAAACACTAAGAAATGAAAGATTATATGCGAAACTGTCAAAGTGTGAGTTTTGGCTGAGACAGGTTGTCTTCTTGGGTCATATCATATCTGGAGATGGTATTTCTGTGGATCCGAGTAAAGTGGAAGCTGTGATCAGTTGGCCGAGACCGACTTCGGTGCCTGAGATACGCAGTTTCATGGGTCTAACAGGGTACTATAGACGATTCATCAAAGATTTCTCCAGTATTACGAAGCCGATTACCCAGTTGACACAGAAAAATGCGCCGTTTGTGTGGTCTGAAGATTGTGAATCCAGTTTCCTAGAGTTGAAGAAGAGGCTGACCAGTGCACCTGTCTTGATGATTCCTTCAGGTACTGGCGATTTCGTTGTATATTGTGATGCATCTCACAGAGGGCTGGGATGTGTTCTTATGCAGCGGGGTCATGTGATCGCATATGTCTCTAGACAGCTGAAGCCACACGAGATTCGATACCCCATTCATGATCTTGAATTGGCGGGTATCGTATTTGCCTTGAAATTCTGGCGTCACTATCTTTATGGTGAGAAATTTGAGATTTACTCTGACCATAAAAGCCTGAAGTATCTGTTTTTTCAGTCAGAGTTGAACATGAGGCAGCGTAGATGGCTTGATCTACTGAAAGATTTTGATTGCGAGATCAAGTACTATCCAGGGAAGTCAAATGCAGCAGCAGATGCCTTGAGTCGAAAGGTTTGTGCCCTATCTTTATCGACGATAGGTGTTTCGAATTTAGTTGAAGATTGTTGTTTGTCTGGTTTAGCATTTGACACAGATAGTAGACCATTAAGACTTGCCACGATTCAAGTTGAGCCAGATTTGATTATGAAAATCAAAGAAGCTCAAAGAACAGATCAGAATATACAGCAGTCAATTCAGATGGTCAGATCAGGACATCAGTCAGAATATCAAGTACGTGATTTTGTCCTGTATGTGAATAACCGTATTGTAGTGCCAGATGTTTCAGAGTTGAAACAACAGATATTGTCAGCAGCGCACTGTAGTCGGTTCAGCATTCACCCTGGTGGCAGAAAGATGTACAACGACTTGAAGACACAGTTTTGGTGGAAACAGATGAAATCAAATATTGCCGAATATGTGTCTATGTGCTTAAATTGCCAACAGGTGAAGGCCGAAAGAAAGAAGCCCGGAGGTTTACTTCAGAGTTTGTCTATTCCTGAATGGAAATGGGATCACATTTCCATGGATTTCGTGACGAAGTTACCTCGATCATCCCGGGGTTGTGATGCGATTTGGGTTGTGATAGACTGATTAACCAAATCAGCATGTTTTATTCCGTACAGAATGACGTACAGACATGATCAGATGGCTGAGATATATGTCCGAGAGGTAGTAAGATTACATGGTGTGCCGAAGTCTATCGTATCAGATCGTGATCCACGATTCACTTCTCACTTTTGGCACAGTCTGCAGCAGGCTTTAGGTACGAAATTGCACCTAAGTACTGCTTATCATCCACAGACAGATGGACAGTCAGAGCGGACTATCCAGACTTTAGAGGATATGCTAAGAGCTGTAGTGCTAGACTTTGGCACTAGTTGGCAAGATTCACTACCGTTGTGTGAATTCTCGTACAACAACAGCTATCAAACGAGCATAGAGATGGCACCGATTGAAGCATTGTATGGCAAGAAATGCAGATCTCCATTGTATTGGGATGATATATCTGAGGTACCAGAACTTGGGCCTGATATGATTCATGAGATGACCGAGAAAGTAAAGATAATTCAGAAGAGGATGAAGACGGCACAGGATAGGCAAGCCAAGTATGCCAATATCAGACGTAGACCGCTAGTATTTGAACAAGGAGACAGAGTGTTTTTGAAGATTTCTCCTTTCAGAGGCGTTGTCAGATTTGGCAAACGCGGGAAGTTGTCTCCTAGATACATCGGTCCATACGAGATTCTTGACGTTTTTCATGTATCGATGCTGCGTAGATACATGCCAGATTATTCTCATGTCATTCGGCCTGACGAAGTTGAGCTGGATCAGACATTGAGTTATGTTGAACAACCGATACAGATTCTTGATCGGAAAGAGAAACAGCTCAGAACAAAGACTATTCCACTAGTGAAAGTCCAGTGGAGTCGTCATGGCACCGAGGAAGCGACTTGGGAGACAGAAGCAAATATGAGACAAAAATTTCCCGAGTTATTCTCATGATGTGAGTATTTATTCAGCTTTTGATTTTACTGCTGTTTGTACATACTTTGATTAATTGATTTCACGTTCGAGGACGAACTAATATCTAAGAGGAGGAGAAATGTAATGCCCTAGATTGTATGTGGATAGAATGAAAAGATGAAGTGTTGCTTGAAGAAAGAGACCGCACACGCACCTAGAGAAGCACCGCACCCGCGGTGGATAGGCACAAAGTTGGCCATTTTTACAGTAGGGTCACCGCACCCGCGGTCCAGAAGCAGCTCACCCGCGGTGCTGCTACAGTAGTACTACCGCACCCGCGGTGCAAACCAGACCGCACCCGCGGTCGGCGATGCTAGGATATTGATAGGGTTACCGAGAGTTAGGCGCACCCGCGGTCCAAGAAAGAGTGCACCCGCGGTTGATGGACAGAGAGTTGGAGATTATTTACAGAAATGACACCGCACCCGCGGTGCAGAACTGACCGCACCCGCGGTCGATGTTTAGCAAATGTGGATGGACCGCCGAAGCTTGAGCGCACCCGCGGCTCATGAACTACCGCACCCGCGGTCATGCGTGTTACTTGAAAAATATGACACTTGCTCCTCAACATGCAAGATATATATATTATGTATCTTCATTTCAGCAGTTCCATCAGTTGAGAATCGAGAGGGAGAAGGGATCAAGGAAAAGGAAAGTTCTTTCACTTTTGAAGCTAGCTTGTACAAGATTTTTACATCCAAACGTTAATCCGATTTTGGTTTTGAGTTCCTCTCATCACTAGCTAAAAGAAAATGTAAGTTTCATTCAATTCCAGCACATATTGATATATATGTGTTAGGAGAAGGATGAATTGAGTTTTATAATATGTTCTTGAGATTATTGATATCGTAGAAACGCAACCGGATCGAAGAACGGACGTTGTATGCTATAGTTATTATTTTCCAGCATGTTTAGAATTAAATATGCAGATTTTGAGTACTACCATGTGCTTATGATGATGATTATGAGTTGAGAATTATGAATTGGTGATATATGTTGAGAGATGGATTGACCGGTATCAAGAAATTACGTTGTTATGCCGTCAAATGGTACCGAGGTCAAGTATTGAATTGGATATGTATTGATTGAGATTAGAGATTGATAGAATATGTATCAACATTTCCATTTCAGATTTGGTATTGACAGATTCGTCTTCGAGACTTTGACTACGACACAGATTGTGCGACGAAAGGTATAATGCATGTTTTGTTTGGGGAAGACACAATTCAAATGAGATTCAATTTGAGTTTCCCAACCAAATCACATACTAGAATTGTTGTTTATCTTTTGATATGAATTTGATTTGTTTATAGATTTATATTCAAATCTCTTGATAGGATGCTGTCTTGTTTATAGATTTATATTCAAGCCTATGAGATAGGAGAGTCATTGGTAGACTTGCCAAACTAGATGTTCGGTGGTATCGACGCTTCGGATCAGATTCACTCCGATTGTAGACATTCGATACAGACATGACCGAAGTCTAGGAATAAGACGTACAGTTACCCCGATTGGGAGGGTAAGTGACAGACAGTGACGTCTTATTCACACCGGGATCCCTAGAGTAGAGTCGAGTCGAGTCAAGACATGATTTGATTTGAATTGCATGTTTATATAGATTGGTTTCATAGACTATGGAGCCCATTATTATTGCTTTGATTCATGATATATGATTATGTATCAGCATGTAAACATGTTTTATACTAGGATTTGTTCTCACCGGAGTTTCTGGCTGTTGTTATGTTTGTATGTGTGCATAACAACAGGTGGGGCAGGATCAGGGTCGCGACAGAGATGAGAGATGGACATAGCGTGGTGATCACGTGCGTAGCAGATGAACTAGTAGTTGTACTTTTGATATGTACTGTATTTAGTTACTGGTTTGTAGAATATGAATAAAACGTGGCATGTATATTATGTTTGTTGGAATGTAATGAATATAGAATTATCTTGTCCTTGAGTTATAAAGATTTGATTTAATGTTAAAAGAAAAATTTTGACCCGTATTTTTGAAACAAGGATCCGATTAATCCCGAAAAGAATTAAGTTAGAGCCCGGGTCCCCACATCAGGTGCCTCCTGAGCCTGCTCCTCTGTCAAAGCAAACACTCTGGCCTGCTGTCTAGGAGGCTGGCTCACTGTCTGGCTTTCTCCTGGCCTCTGCTGTGACTGAGATGGTGCTGGCTGGAATGAATCAACAGCAGTCGATCGTCTATCAGTCTGTGCCGCTGATCCAGATGATTCGGCACCCTGTGATCTCTGAGAATCTCTCTGGGGACAAACTCCAGCAAAATGTCCCTGCTGTCTACAGATATGGCAAATGCCAAACACTTCTCGGCACTGCTCTGTGGCATGTTTCCCTCCACAAGTGCTGCAGTAGGCTCCTGTATAACTCTGGCCCTGACCGATCTGTCTCGAGCCACTAGAACTGGATGAACTGTTTCCAGATCTCTTAAACTGCTTCCCTCTAGCTTCCAGGATGTCTTTCTTTCCCCCACTACTGCCGCCACTCTCAAATCGGGGGGGTGGTTGCTGTGGTCTTGGTGCTGAAGGCACAAACGAAGCTCCCTTCTGTCTCATCAGATCGGCTTTGGCTCCCTTGGCTCTATTCAAGGCATCAGTAAAGTTGTTCGGTCGTCCCGTGTTCACCAATGTAAATATTTCAGGATTTAGGCCATTAATGAACTGATTCGCAACCGCTTCGTCGTTTTCAGCCACATGTGGAGCAAATCTCAATAATGTAGAGAACTTGGCCACATATTCCTCAATGTTTAGCTGACCCAGTCTCAAGTTTGCAAATTTTGCACCTTTGCCTTTCCTATACGACACTGGAAAGAACCTTTGATAAAATTCAGTTCTAAAAACATTCCAGGTAATAGTCGTACCTCGATGCTCCAATGCTTTCTTCGTTGTAATCCAACAGTTCTTTGCAACATCATGCAATTAGTGCCCTATCAGTTTCACTCTCCGCTCATCGGTGTAATCCAAGGACTCAAACAGCATTTCAATGTCATCTAGCCAACTCTCACAATCCACTGAAGTCTCAGTACCCTTCAGAGTCGGTGGATGGAACGACTGAAATCTCTTCAGCAATGTTTCCATCGGTGTTGCTGTCACATCCATTGGAGGATTCGAAGTGCTACCATGTTCTGGTATTCTTCGAGGAGGCATATCTAATTAGCAACCAAATACAACAATTCTGTTTTAGTCCTCCTCCGATCATCTTACTGCTGATCGAGAATCGGTTCTGATTTATTCTCAATAATACACGTTACCAAAATCAACTCAGATAAATAAGTAAACATGTATTATATAGAGCAGTAACACATGCTAGCAATCAGAAGTAAGGAAAGAAAACTCATTCTACCCCGCTCACTAGCTCCTATCTCAGTCTAAAGGATCTATCGCTCTAATACCACCTGTTGTGGGGACCCGGACGCTAATTCATTTCTTAATCGTCTGTGGGAATAATTAATTCAATTATAATAAACAGGGTCTAATTTTTTTTTTTTATATAAGTGTCAAATGCGGAATGTAATGGAATTCATTCAATATATACCTCATGACAAAGTACAAGTCTTGTACCATATACAGTCATTTAAAACTAAGGTTTAACAACTATAATTCAAGTGTTCAAACCCTATCTATAATCCAAATCCGTAGTCTCCACTCTAATCACGATCTCTCTCTTCATCTCCTCGACCCTGATCATGTCCCACCTGTTGTCATGCACACATACAAACACGACAACAGCCGGATAACTCCGGTGAGAAATATATCCCAGTATAAATCAACGATACATGCAATCATATATTCAATATAAAGCCTGAGAAAGATATCAATAATATGACTCAAAATCTGAAAGCATAATTCAAGATAAATCTGTAAATCAACTCATGACTCCATATCTCAGACTAGACTCATTCCTAGTATAGGGATCCCGGTTCCTAGACGTTGGCATTCCTATATCGAAATTCAGTAAAAGAAGTAAATTCCACCTCTAATCAAACATCGATATAAACCAAACATCCGGTGTCTTGACCTATCCGTCACAGACTTTGGTAACCTCCGCCAATCACTATTCGGTGACAATGTGCAATGGGTCAGTGACGGTTCCATCACCATCAGGCCCAGTCTGTCACAAGACCAATCGTCTAATACATGCTTTCTATAAATCAATAGAACAAGAAAATCAATCCAATCAATGCACACAATAACAATAAGTATGTGTTTTAGGAAAACTCAAGTATTTCACACTCGAGTCATTCTCCCGGTTCGACATTGACTTATACCTTTCTTTCTGTAAATCTGATTCTGTCAAAGTGTCTGATTCGAATCTGTCAACACTCAATCTGGCAATGACAATATCAAGGAGTATAATATCAATATACTACTCAATCAATACTGGATATAATCAGAACTCAATCAAATTCTGTTTCAACGGCATAACGGCGCAGTCTCAATATACCCAGCGATACAACATCAACCAAATATCAATCCCAACATCTAATAATCAATAATAATACAATTCTGATATTAATTCTCAATCAATTCAACTCTGAATATCATAAAGATTTCATAACCAATATGTTTCTCAATCTGACTTCGATTCTACGATGTCTAACATGTCAAGAACATCATATATGAATCATATTCGATTAAGGTAATATCGTAATTTCATGACATAACAAAACTTAATAAAACTTACGTCCAGTCTGTGTCGATAGAAACACGGTACTGAAGTCGGATTGCAAATCGGACGGGTGGATCTCTCGCAATCACAAATCTAAAAAGGCGTAAGGATTTTTCACCCTTCTCCAGAAGCTTTTCTCGTTCCTTTATGATTGTTTCTGAGGAATTTCGAAAGCTTGTTATATATATATTGCATGCTTGAAACCTAAGTTGCTCGTTCTTGTGGCAGCACGTCTCGCGCATATGCGCGACCCTCCTCGACGCATATGCGCGAGACCTACTGGTCTCCGCAATATTCTTCTCGGCAGCTCGCGCATATGCGAGCACCTCTTCCGCGCATATGCGCGAGGTCCTTCACAACTCTCGAGTACCCTTGCGCACATGCGCAAATTCATGTCACGCATATGCGCGAGGTTCTCTGCCTGTCTCGAGCATATGCGCCCGACAGGGTTGCGCATATGCGCGAGGTCTTTTCCTCGCACATAATTCAAACTTCTTTCCGGCTTCCCCGGTCTGATCCGTTCTATCTATAATCACATCAATTAATCAATGAATCATTTCAGATTACAATAATCAAAATCTCTGTTGAAACCTTTCCAGAAAATCGACCAAATTTTCGCAGTCGAAATGACAGCAGACACGTTTTTAGATCTAAAAATTTTGATCCTGAAATCATTTCAAATGTTTTTTCTCAAACTTTTTCACAACATACATGGATTTTCACTCATAATAAACATCACAACACATAATATAATGAGATCGATGCAGAAACAATAGAATATACATGTCTTTGATCTTTAAAAATTCTGAAATGACGATACCGAAGCGGGAAAGGTGCGAGGGTTGATCCGGAACGATTTGTGGCTCGATTTCTTGCAACAAAATCCATGTAAATTGCTGGGAATTTTTGAAGAGGAAGGGGCAGCTGTTGTTACACTTAGAACCCTAGGTTTCTCAAAAAAAAAAAAAATGAAATGGCATGCAATGAAATTTGTTTGTGTGTTAAACGGCTGAGGTGTGTGTGCGTGCATTTTGTGTAAAATTGTAACGTGTGTGCGATTTAGTGGGGAGGGAATTAAGAGTTTAATTAAGAAAATAAAATACTAATAATCAATTAGTATGCTAAATAAAACATTAATTCTCCACTAATCTACTATACTCCCTAAATTTTAAATAAAATACACATGTGATAAACTTTAAAAATTTAAGAACCTAAAAAAAAATAACCTATTAATTAAATTAGGCTTTAAAAATGCTAAAACTAAATAAATCATTTAAAATGCTTCAATCCTAACTTAAAATAAAATACCACATTTTGAAGTCGCCAATATCGTCCCCGGTCTCTTTTCCTCGATCCCGCATCGAATAATCGCCTGAAACATGAAACTCAAGAAAATATTTTAACGTGCATCACATAAACATAAATAATTTAAAATAATAAAAATTTCTAAATCATGTACCGGTAAAAATCATTTTAAATTTTAAATAATTAATTGAACAAATAAATAAATGCATGAGTTTTACTTGTACTGATTTTGAGCTCTATATCCTTCATGCATAATATCACATATCATACACATCAATTAATTACGACAATAAACAATTGATCCAATATTATATATCTTGATCCAATCACTAATCGCCACGATTATAAATTAAATCAAAAAAGTAAACAAAGAGTTTGTTTACTTTCTAATTAATTTACTTATAACCGAATTTCTTGTAAATCACAATTTACTATAAATAATTAAAGTCCCATTTCAAATATTTATTTCATGAGAAAATATATACAAATTTTGTAGATTTAAATTTAAGGGCTTAAAAAGACATTTTTCACAAAAACATTTGGCCCATTAAAATTTCACAAAATATGTCAACCATCTTATGGTCCAACAACTTAAGGCCCATGACACTTTGATATTCCCAGACACTTTTTGAAATCCTAACCGTCATCGTTGTTGCCAGAGCTTCGTCGCGGGATTCCGGCCAACACAAATTTTGTTTTTTTTATTTTGTTGGGGTGTTTCGGACAGCCCCTTGCGGCCCGAAATGGGCAGCCCTAGCTGCATGAAATTGCAGCAACCATGCGCCGAAACACCACCAAAAACTGTCCCTCGATTCGTTGTATCAATTTCTCATGCGGTTAGAAATTAGTTCTCAATATAATATCATGTATTTGCTACACAAAAAGTGTCCTAAACTCTGATACCACTTGAAAGAGAATCGTTTACGGGTGCCCAGAATGCGCAACAGAAGTTTTAAAAATATCATTTACAAGAGCAAAAACCAAGCACCCCTCACTAGTGTGTAGCAAATACAAAAACACAAACATACATAGGGTGTTTAAGTATTTTATCTATCAATCTCAAAGATTGATGATGGCTCCAACTAAGATGATAAAAAACTTAGCTCTTCAATGGGTAGAAAATCTACAAGCTTCCTTGAACACTCCTTGCTCAAAATCATGCCCACCACCAACAAGCTAAAACCACATTACATTTGCACTAGAAAATGTAAGGAATTTTTCTTTGAGAAGTTTGCTATCAATTCATCAAAATTAATAAGAAAAATTTTGGAAGAAAAATAGGTGAAGTTTCGGCCAAGTGAGAGTGAGAAAGCGGGGGAGCCTTTTCTTGGTTATGTAAAAGTGTTGTGTATTCCAAAGGCGTGCTGGCCTTTAATTTGAAAAAGTTGACTCCCAATCTTTCATTTCCCAAGCATGCAATTTATTTGGGCATGTAACAATTACAAAGCCCATGGAGTTTTATTTAAATATCTCAAACACATTTGAGATCAATTAAACTTTGCTTGAATTTACTCAAGCACACTACTTGAATAATTATTTCAATTGGGCTTTACAATACCCAATGTTATTTAATTAATTCAACACTCGAATTATTTAATTATTTGGAGTCTACTAGGTCCACTTGTGTTTAATTAATTCAATACTTGAATTATTTTAATTTAGTTCATAATAATGTTTATGAAAATCACAATTTTCAAATACATTATTTATTTGGCCAAAGTTTAATTCGGGAACACTTCCACAAATCAAAAGTTACATTCCCCATATGACGAACTTCTCGGATATAATCGAATGTGTAGCTTCCGAGTCTAGCAATGCATGCGTGGCTACACCTGAAATATATATTTTTCCTGCGACAAAACATACCATTAAATGTGATCGCGTTGAAACTTAAGAAATTTTATACCAGCAATTATCCCAAAATCGTCGAAAAATTACTAATTTAACCCAAGTGTCCCTCAAAATTTTCGATTTTAATCCTCAAAATTTTTGAAATTACAAATGGACCCTTAAAGTTTCAGAAAATTACACTTTCGCCCTTACAATTTTTAAATTTGCCATCTTGTCCCCAAAAATTTTCGAACTTAGCCCATAAAATAGCAAAATTCTCGAAAATTAAGCATTAAATCTCAAAAATTCAGCAATTCTAAAATATCCCCTTAAAATTTCGAGTTTTGCATTTTGGTTCTCATATTATCGGTTATTACACTTAGGTCCCTAAAATTTTTAATTCAAGCAATTCAACCCTTAATTCCAACTAGGTAGAATATTCATCCTAATTCTTTCTACGTTCTCAATCTCAAAACTAATTCTCACAAAAATCATATAACCCATGCAATCAAAGTGATAAATCAAAATCTTAAACATAAGGGTTACCGGTTGTCAATCTAGAGTCTAACTCAGCCTCTGCCTCCTCGGCATGTATTACATATGGTCTAGAATTAGTGGGGCCCTTTTTCCTAGGGCAATTCGCCGCCTTGTGACCCTCCTTTTTGCATACGAAGAATCTAAAGGTGCCCAACATGAATTTGTCGTAGTGTAACTTGTTGCACTGCTTACATGGCTGCCCTTCCTCCGGCTTAGGAGCCCCTGGTGCGTGTGTGTGTGGGGGGGGGGGGGGGGGGTCGTTCCTGTCCTGGCCTCTTAAACTATCCATGGGGCTTCTGCTGGTCCTGCTGCCTCGGTGGCTTCTTCTGTGGTTGGGAGCTAGGCTGGGCCTGATGCTTCTTTCGCTGCATCTCGACGTCAATATCATGGAAGGCCTGCTCCGCCTGAAAATCACAACCAGTCTCCTCATCATAACTAGCCGGTCCCATAAGTATCACATTCCGGTGCAATTTAGGCCTGAGGCCATCCATGAAATGCCTCAACTTCTTGGCGACATCTCTAAGCAATAAGGGGCACAAAGTGACATCCCCTGTCAAACTTCGTATAAACTCTGCCACCGTCGAGTCCCCCTGGCGGAGACTCATGAAGTCCCTCGTCAGGAGACCCCTGACATCAGCTGGGAAATACATTCCGTAGAACACTTCCTTGAACTATTCCCAAGTGAGGGTAGCCAAAAATTCATCCTGTGCGAGTCTCCCTCCCATCAAAGGGATGCATCATCTATCAACATATATGTTGCGCACCCCGACCGGGTCACCATCCCTCAGGTCAAAGTACTGAAAGTGGAGCTCCAATGAGCGGTTCCATCCCTCTGCTAAAAATGGATCAGTGGTACCCTCAAAATCCTTCAGGTTGAGCCGTCTGAACTGCTCATAATCAGTCTGGGGTCGGGGAGCCTGCTCCATAAGTCTAGCCATGCCCTCGAGAACTCGAGTAGCTGCATCCAATGGCGGCGGCGGGTGGTCTCTATCGCCTCCAGTAGTATCATCATGGCGATCAGTGCTAGGGGTGCATCTGGGTGGCATGGTATCTGGATATAGTCCAAATTCTAAACATAACCTATCATACAATTTAATCTAGTTTTCAAAATATTTAATCCTTAAATCATAAAGCAGCTAAACGTGTACTGAAATTCATAAATCATGCAATCATGCAGGTGATAGTAGTAAAAATATTTAAAACATAAAATCTTACACACTTGAGGCTTGAATACTGAGCTGCAGAAGCTGGCTGTGGCACAACACTATACAAGACCCTTTCTCTGATCCCAACTGTAACGTCTACTAATTTTAAAATGCTACGAAATTTTTTTTTGTAAATCTCGAAAATCACCTTCTAGGCATGCATGCAAGACTACTGAAAAATACAACCTTTCAAAATAGTCGTAATTCAATGACAAATAAGATACCTGCAGTTCAAAAAATTTGCCAACTCGGCCATCAATAATGTGCGCAGAATAAAACAAAGTAAAAATCTTGTAAAAAAACACCAACATATCGTAACAAATATATAAACTGATCATGTCTACTCAAAACTCATAACGTGATGTGGGGAAGAAAAAATGTCCTCGGGTTAGCATGCGCATATCCAACCCTTCCTACTCAGTCTTCGGCACCTCCTATCTCCTGATAAACATACTCATATGCATCATTCACACCTAGTGAGTCTAAAGACTCAACACACCTGTAACGATAATAGCAAGTACATATACATAACATGCAACAGTGAAAAATACTGTAATAAAAATACATTTCATGAACTTACAAAATTGAATGCATAAACATGGTTTATTAGAGCATAAACATTTTCATAACATATCAATATACACATGTTTGTTTTTTTAATTTGAATTCCGTTCATCAGCTGTGACTTTCGTATCATCGTATTAGGTTATGGATCCATCTACGTATAACCGCGTTACCCAGCGGCGGAAACATCAGCAACAATATTACTCATCCACTGAGTCTTGTCCTTACATATCATCTTATAAGTCACAACCAACTCCCATCCTTCAAAATATGTTATCAGATTCATCACTTATAAAAATCATGCATATACATAAATTTTCTTTAAAATCAAGAATACAACATATTTTTCATATTTTCATAAAAAGGTCATATACGTGATACATAAACATTTTAAAACATGATTAATTTGAGCTCAGGGCACTGCCAAGACTAAAAACTCGACTCACATGCAAAATGACCATTTTGCCGTTGGAAACCCAAAATGACCATTTTATCCCTGGACCTCAAAATTTCGACCCGAATCTTACCAAACTCCTTAAAACACCTCAAAACATATTTAAAAGTATTTTTTAGACGTAAACTCGAGCCCGATTCAAAACTTAATCGATTCGTTTTAAAGCTTGGACCGAGGTCCCGGTTTTAAGCCGAATCAACCCGAAACTTAACCAAATTTTTCCCAACTCAAAGCATGACTTAACTCTACTTGACCAGCCTCTAAACCAACAATCCCAAACCCCTTATGACCCCCAAACCTTAGCCGAAAGTTTCTGGAAATATTTCTACTCAATCTAGTCGAACCCTAGCCATGACCCTAGCACCAAATCACCGACCCTACACCTAAACCGCTAGGACCAGCCATGAAACAGCCACTCCTAGACCACCCAAGGACCCTTCTAGACCAAAACATCCCAAGGACTCAGCCCCATGCACGCTGCCACTCGCCAACACCCGAGAGCCACCAAGAACCACTACCCGAGACCCAACATGACTCCCCCACATTCAATCAGCTTCTCCCCTAACTCCAGCCGTGATTGAGCTAACCTAGGCCACGACTCAGCCCCACCAGGGTATGATCCAGGGCTAGGGACGACCCTCGCACAGCCTGTGCATCCAAACTTCCGATCTATTCCCCAAACGTCCAAACATGCTCTAGGTACGATCGTTTTCCCTTCAAGCTCGACACACCCGAGACTCCAGCACCTAGTCACCATTATTCTCGCCATGTACAGCCACTTAAATCTTATATCTAGCAGCCCCTTGCAAAAAAGGGAATAAAACGTGAGGTGTGATCAAAACGCATGCATGAAATAGAGTAAAAACCGAACAAGTTCGATGCTCCATGCTAGTTCAAAAAATTCCTCATACATATATCAGCATACATAGTGTGAATGATGAGAAAAAGGATGATACAAGGTGTGCCTTAGCGATGAAGTGATCAAAAACTCAAAGAACTACGCGCGGGACGTAAACTTGAGAGGCGGGGAGAGAGCTTTCTTTGAAAACATGAAGGGCCAAAGGTGTGCTGCTGATTTGCTATTGAAAACACATGTGTAGGCTGCTGGTGGAGGGTGAGGGACGGCTAATAGGGTTATATTAGGTTTAGGTTTAGTGTAGTGTAGTGTTTAAATAATAACAAAGCACTAATGGGCCCAAAATTGAATTTTAAAAGGATCAAAAGAGTTTTGAGCCCATTAAGAATTAAAACAAACCCAACCAGTCCAATCACACTCACGAAAAATATTTCGTTTAGGTAAGTTTTTGAAATTAATGCCCGAGCCCTCAAAAAGTCTTCTGAATCGTTAAAATTTGTGTATCGACAAAAATATGATCCGGCGAATAAAAATACCCACCCAAGCCCCATTTTCAAAAAACACCCTTAAAAATACACCATATTAATTAATTAAAATTAACCATTCAATAATAAATATTTTTCCTTGGATATCCCCGTTCTCTGTTCCTCGTTCGAGCGCGAAATTCAACTAGAAATCCTAATGCATAAAACTTTAAAATAAACGCGAAATAACCCTAATCATGCAATATTTAAGTATTAAATACCTAAAAAGCATTAAACAAATATTTTAAATAAAAGCATAGATTGTATGCATTCAGGTTACGTACTTTAAATTTCCTGGACCTCACAATGATGCTGCTGAATCTCTCATCAAAGTCATTCAGAGATTCTCAATCTTCATCTTGATATTTTCTAACTTTTGCATGGATATTGTGAGTTGTTTTTTGGTTTAATCATTTTCTTCACAAAGTTGTTGAACTTTTCCCAGATTTCCATCGACGTGGCACACATTTTGAATTTGCTAAATATGTTCTTGTCAAAAGTTTTATATAGAATATCATTGGTTACACTATCCAAGTTTGCTTTCTTCTTGTCATCAATAGTCCATTATTATCTTAGTTTTTCTAGCATCTGTGGTGCACCATCTTGAGATGTTAGATGAGCTTGCATCCTGATCTTCTAGACATCAAATTATTCCTTGGAAAACATCATCTTGAGCTGATAGATGACCTTGCATCCTGATATTTCAGCCGTCAAATTATTCGTTGGAGAACAATGAAAATTTATTGGATTTCATAGGAAGATATATTGGTTCAGAGGTCAATAAATACTTCACTGATACCGTTTGTTAGGATCGATGGAGGTGCTTTAGAGGAGGAGTGAATAAACACCTCGTAATTTTCTTATTTTCAGAATTGAAGTGACCTTTATTGGTGTTAGCAGTAGAAATCTCATTCTTGACCGTCAAAGTTCAGTAGAAAATTGGTATGCAATGCATGAGTCTATAAAACCTTATGAACAATGAAATTTGGTAGTACAATAATCAAAACACCGAGGGTTGTTTCTAGAAGTTCGAAGGTTGAATCCTTCTATGTCTCTCCTTCTTCTGCTTCCAAAAAGCATTACTAAAAGACTTTGTTACTACAGAGATTATGGAAACTACCCACTTCAGTATGACTTTAAAATGCCTATTGAAGCTCTTAATATCAACTAAAATGAATTTTTTACTTATTTCTCATTAGAATGTCTATTAGTTATAATAACTCACTCAAAGATATGAATAGAGAAATAGTGGTGAGTGTTTGATAGGACAAAAAGATCTATGATAGATTTGATAAAACTTTAAGTGTATCATTCTTATCTGATTTCAGTAGTGCTTCTGAATATCGAATTTGATGTTATAAGATAAAGTCCATAGAATTAATTACTGAAATGTATCATGGCAAATTTATAGTTGTGGTGCAACCTTCGGATCAGCAGTCACCAACCCGCGACCTCTCCATGAGTTGCGGGACCCAAGCTTCCCTTTTTTGCCATAGGCCTTGCACCAGCCTTCCCTTAATCAATCTATGATCATGAATAGACCCCCTTAGGACCCCTGGACACGTCCCAGTAGCAGCCCACAGTCGTGCCCTCCTAGAAACCCAAATAGTGCCCTAGCATAAACATACAGCCTTGTCCTAGTTCTCGTTCAGTCCTATGGACTCTTAAACATATTGAAAAACATCCCCTTTTATGGACTTATCATGACAGCCCCTTTGTGCATCATAAACATGAATTTAAAAGCATGAAAACTCAAGTTTTATCATGTACAAGCCATAAAAACAAAAATATAAGAAAGTGTATCATATTTTTTATGCAACATGCATTAACACACATAAGATGGTATGAACGATGAGCGATGGAGGATTAAGGTGTGTCTTTGCGTGTTTCACGCACGAAAACAATCTTTGACGCGAGAGTTGTTGACAGAGGGACGGAGGAGAAAACCTTGCTGAAATTCCTTCTTCGAAATCATGTGAATGGCCTCAAAAAAAATGTGTGCGTGTTTGCACTCGGCTGCCCTAGGAGTCCTAGTGTTAGGCGTGTGATTAGATTGAAAACTAGGGTTTTAAGACCCAATCTTTTGATATAAATAGTTGGGTAGTAATTTAGGCCTAATAACCCTAGTAAAATATGCTCATTATAGTGTAGATAAAATATTTCGTTTAGAGAAGTTTCCGATAATATTAGTCAAGTTCTCAAAAAGTCCTTATTTTCAATTACCGATTTAAAATATGTCTTGGCACATAAAAACACCTCAAAATATATCATTTTCGTAAATAGCCTATAAAATATATCATTTATTAAATAATTAAAAATAAGCATTTAATAAAAATATTTTTCCTTTAAATTCTTCAGTCTTCGTTCCTCGATCGAGTCTCGAGTAGTCCTTAAAAACACAGTTTTAAGCATTTTAATAGAAAATAATATTTTAAATATGTAAACATGCCTATCACATTTAATTAATGTAATTAAAATAAATTATTTAATTATTTTTCATTTTTCCTAAATTTACATGCAGTTAAATTACGTTATCGTATTTATCATATAATAAGTGTAGTCGTATCAATTTATCAAACACTATTAATTATGTCTAGAAAAGGAAGGCGACGTTAAATGCTTTATGATACGGATTTGACAAAAATGATCAGAATAAATTCCCAAAATTAGCGTACTGAACATTCCTGAATATTCGATCAGCTGAGTCGATGCTTTAGTTAATATGGTACTAAATCAGATAGATGATCGTTGACATATTTTAGTAGCAAGTATGTCCGTTAGATTGGTAGTCTTCTGAGCAAGGCTTCTGAATATCTCAACTATTTATTTTAACAAAGTGCTAGATTAGTTCTTTAATACGAACACATCACAAAAACTTTAATGTTCCAACACATTATCTCTACAAAATATTTATTTAATAAATGAGTAAGTCTCTTGTGACACAGTTCTATATATATGAGATGGGTCGATATATATTTGTTTAATAAAATTGATCCCTAAAATATTCTTATGTGTTGTCAATAGTAGAGAATATAGAGAAGAGAGAATGATTTTTTGTGTGCTTTATTCATCATTGGAGACCTCTATTTATAGAGTAGATTTACAGAACTTGAATAGGTAACAATATCAATAATCACCTATAATATCTTTTCTATAATACTCCCCCTTAGATGATTATCGACTCATTAAATCACTTCTAAGAGATGTGGGAGTTCAAATGCTGCCTCGTTAAACCCTTGTCAGTAAAAACCCAATGGAAAAATCTGAACGAAGGAAAAAAGACTACAACAATAGATACTCCCCCTGATCTCAATCATCTGAGATCCTTCAACTGATGCATCCCTATCTTGTGCACCAATTTCTTGAATGTTGAAGTTGGTAATGTCTTTGTAAATAAGTCAGCTACATTGTCGCTTGAACGAATTTGATGGACGTCAATATCACCATTTTCTTGAAGCTCATGTGTATAGAAAAACTTTGGTGAAATATGCTTTGTTCTATCACCTTTGATGTAGCCTCCTTTTAACTGCGCAATGCAAGCAGTATTATCTTCGAATATTACTGTTGGGTCATCTTTGGCTGTTGGGAGTCCACATGATTCTTGAATTTGTTGTGTCATAGATCTCAACCACACACACTCCCGACTTGCTTCATGCATTGCAATGATCTCAGAGTGATTTGAAGACGTCGCTGTTAAGGATTGCTTCACCGACTTCCATGATATAGCAGTGTCTCCTCGTGTAAACACATAACCTGTCTGGGATTTAGCTTTATGTGGATCAGAAAGATATCATGCATCTGCATATACGACTAAAGGAGACTTTGATTTTGTCGAATAAAATAATCCCATATCAATTGTACCCCGAAGGTAACGAAATATGTGTTTTACACCATTCCAATGTCTTCGGGTTGGACATGAGTTATATCTCGCTAAAAGATTAACAGAAAATGATATATCTGGGCGAGTACAATTTGCGAGATATGACAGTGCACCAATGGCACTTAGATATGGTACTTCTGGACCAACGATTTTTTCTCCATTTTCAGGTGGTCGAAAAGGATCTTTGTTAGCATCAAGTGATCGAACAAACATTGGTGATGCCAATGGGTGTGCCTTGTCCATGTAAAAGCGCTTTAATATTTTTTCTGTATATGATGATTGATGAACAAATATTCCCTCTTGCAAATGTTCAATCTGCAATCCGAGGCAAAATTTTGTCTTTCCTAAATCTTTCATCTCAAACTCATTTTTCAAGTAATTGGCAGTTTTAGTAAGTTCTTCTGGAGTGTCAATAAGATTTAGATCATCAACATATACTGCCACAATTGCAAAACCCTCATATGTTCTTTTTATAAAAGCGCATGGACAAATAGCATTATTTGTGTATCCTTCTTTTAACAAATATTCAATAAGACGATTGTACCACATGCGACCAGATTGCTTTAATCCATATAAGGATTTATGCAGTTTTATTGATAACATAACCTTGGGCGCTTCACCATTTTCTTTCGATAGTTTGAATCCTTCAGGCACTTTCATATATATATATCACTATCAAGTGAACCATAAAGATAAGCAGTTACAACATCCATAAGTCGCATATCATGAGTTTCTGAAACTGCTAAACTGATTAGGAATCGAAAAGTAGTGGCATCCACCACAGATGAATATGTTTCCTCATAGTCAATTCCAGGTCTCTGCGAGAAACCTTGGGCTACGAGTCGGGCCTTGTATCTTACAATTTCACCATTTTCATTCATCTTTCGTACAAAAACCCATCAGTATCCTACTGGGATTACATCTTCAGGTGTTCGTACTACAGGTCCAAACACTTTATGTTTCTCTAGTGAGTCTAATTCAGTTTGTATGGCCTTCTTCCACTTTGGCCAATCATCTCTTTGTTGACAATCCTTAACGGATTGTGGTTCTGGGTCTTCATTATATATGATGTCAAGGGCAACATTTAGGGCAAAGACATTGTCAACAATTGTGTTATTTCGATCCCACAATTTTCGAGATAATATATAATTTATTGAAATCTCATTATTTTCATGAGAATTTGATTCTTCAGGAATAATATTATCCAAGTTTGGTTCATTGATCTCTCTTACTATATCATCCAAGATTTCTTTTTCGGGAGCTTTTGAATTTTCTTTCTCTTGTACCTTTCTTTTTCGAGGTACAATATCCTTTGAACCTTGGTCGACCACGCTTCTGGCGTATTTTAGATTCATTTTCAGGTTGAATAATAGCTGGTCCTACGGGGACATCAATTTTTACAGGGGTATTCTCTGCATGTATATGTGACTTTGTCACATTCTTTATATTAACAAAAGCATCGGGCAATTGCAAATGAATGATTCTTTCAACTTCTTTCTCACATTGATTATTTCGAGGATCATAATGAGATAGTGTTTTCTCATTCCAGCAAATCTTTTGTTGTTCTTCGGGACACAACTTTATTTCTCCTAGATTTGGAAATTCCAATTCATCGAAGTGGCAACCTGCAAATCTCGCAGTAAACAAATCTCATGTTAAAGGTTCAAAAAATCTAATAATAGATGGTGAATCATATCCCACATAAATCCCAAGTCTACGTTGTGGGCCCATTTTGGTTCGCTGTGTAGGTGGGAGAGGGACTTGTACTGCACAACCAAATACTCGAAGGTGAGAAACATCAGGCTCTCGACCATAAGCAAGTTGTAAGGGTGAGTATTGGTGATAATTAGTTGGCCTTATACGAATCAATGATGCAGCATGTAATATGGCATGTCCCCACACAGATGATGGAAGTTTGGTTCTCCTCAATAATGGTCTAGCAATTAATTGCAAACGCTTAATAAATGACTCTGCTAAGCCATTTTGTGTATGGACATGGGCAACCGAATGCTCAACTGAAATCCCTATTGACATACAATAGTCATTAAATGTCTGCGATTTAAATTCAGCAGCATTATCAAGACGAATTGTCTTGATTGAGTGATCTGGGAATTGAGCTCGTAATTTAATAATTTGCGCAAGTAATCTAGCAAAAGCTATATTTCGAGTTGAAAGCTATATTTCGAGTTGAAAGCAAACTAACAAGTGACCATCTAGTAGACGCATCAATCAATACCATGAAGTATCGAAATGGTCCACATGGTGGGTGTATAGGTCCACAAATATCCCCATGAATTCTCTCCAAGAAGGTTGGGATTTCAACATCAATCTTTGTAGGGGAAGGTCTTATAATTAGTTTTCCTTGTGAGCAAGCTACACATGGATAATCATTGTGTAAAAGAATCTTGGTCTTATAATTAGTTTGCCTTGTGAGCAAGCTACACATGGATAATCATTGTGTAAAAGAATCTTCTGGTTCTTTAGAGGGTGTCCATGTGAGTTAATTATTATTCTGCGCATCATTGTTGCCCCAGGGTGACCAAGTCGATCATGCCATAATTTGAAGCTCTGTTGGTCAACAAACTTCTGGTTTGTGACAATGTTTGCTTCGACTGTTTTTATTGTTGTAAAATACATTCCAGAAGGAAGTGCACATAATTTTTCTTTTATCTGCTTCTGGCCAGATATAATAGATGTTATGCAAAGGTATTCGAAATTATTTTCATTTAATGTTTCAATATGGTATCTATTTCGGCGGATGTCTTTAAAGCTAAGCAAATTTCTACTGGATTTGCTCGCATATAGGGCATTTTCAATATATAGGCTTGTATTATTTGGTAAAATGATTTTTGCCTTTCCATAATCTTCAATAATTTTTGATGCACCCGATATTGTTGTAAAATTATTTTCAGCTAATGTTAACTCCATGACAAATCCTGAACATGAACTGAACATCAAAATAAAAACGAGACCACGATAACCTAATAAACAATAGAAATTCAAAGTAGGAACAAGAGCAATGAAAGTAATTACTTATTATTTTCTAATACACCACCACCAATCAAATTATCTATATTTCCATCTGGATTAGCAAAGAAATCAGAGACGTCCAAGTGAGTTATATCAATTGGATCATCATTGTCCACAAAATTTATCTCCATTTTTTCATTTTCCTTGATTGATTTTTGGTACAGATCCACAAGATGTTTAGCCATACGACAGGTACGAGACAATGCCCTTCCACTCCACATCTATAACATTTTTCTTCATATACTTTGGAACTCTTCTCCTTTGCTTCTTCATTATTGGAATTCCACTGCTGGTGGCTTGTTTTATGTTTCTTTCCATTTTGTTGCTGATAGTATCTTCTGTGGCCATGCCCACGCCCACGCCCACGTCCATGTCCACGTCCATTGTTATGATTTTGAGTGGAATTAGCATTCGCTTCAGGAAATGCAATTTCATATTCTTCAGGAAATGTAGTTCCATTTGCTTCAGGAAATGGTGTGGATCCAGTTGGGTGCATTTGGTGATTTTTCTTGAGCAGCTCATTGTTTTGTTCAGCAACTAGTATGCATGAGATGAGTTCAGAGTACCTTTGAAATCCACGTTCAGGATATTGCTGCTGCAGGAGCACGTTTGATGCATGAAAAGTGGAGAATGTTTTTTCTAACATGTCTTGATCAGTGACTTTCTCTCCACAAAGTATCAGTGTGGAACTAGTCTTGAATAATGCAGAGTTATAGTCACTTACGGACTTAAAATCTTGTAACCGTAGGTGCATCCATTCATATCGGGCTCTTGGGAGAATTACAGTTCGTTGATGGTCAAATCTTTCTTTTAGATTTTTCCAAAGCTCTCGTGGCTCTTTCACAGTGAGATATTCGACTTTCAACTCATCATTGAGGTGATGACGGAGAAAAATAAGCGCCTTTGCACGGTCCTGCTGGGACATTTCATTTCCTTTTTTTATTGTATCTCCTAAATTCATAGAGATAAGGTGGACCTCGGCATCCAAAATCCATGATAAATAATTTTTTTCAGTCAAGTCAAGTGCTTCAAATTCAAGTTTGGTGATGTTCGCCATTGCAACTTAAAAAAAATTATATAATTAGAATTATGACATAAATAGAGTAAAATTGCATTACTATTATTGAAAATAAGCATTATAACAAATTATGCATGTTACTACTTTTACTATGTAATTTTGAAATTTTGTTATTCTATTTGTTAAACTAACATCGATGCAGGTGTACATTGAGATGTGCTCAATTAATAATTTATATATCTATTACAAATTGCACTAATTACAAATTGTAGCATTATAAACTAAAGAAAAAAATAAAACTCTTTTATGCACAATTATTCTAAATACGTAAAACAAATATCACAGAATCATGCCCAACTTCATAAACAAGCCATTTATTTCTTGAAAAGGAAAAAAATCCAACACTTTGGACTTAAAGAAATTATAATAAAATTTATGTCTTAAAAAAAATTACTCCCACACCTAGAATTCTCACACCACTGCTGCGGTTGTGAAGAATTATTATTATTATTAATTTTTTTTTTGTCCAATTGATATCAAAAATAGTGTTGTGATTGACTCAAAAGTTATCATAAAACTAGTAAATACTAGTATTCACACAATATTTTAGCGACTATTTAAATCATCAAAATCCAAATAATATAAATCTTAAATAAGCAATCCAAGATATGAAAAAAAAACTTAAATCAAAACAACAATACATTTGTAATCAATATTCTTCAAGAATATTGTCGAAACATATGATAGTTATCTAAATTCTTCAGGAATATGATAACATTATATTTTATATCAATATTATTCATAGATATTGATAGATCTTTATGATTTTAGATCAAGATTCTTCGGGAATATTGATAAATCTTATTCATCTATATTTTATTCATAGATCTATCAATATCTTCAACATAAAGTTGTGTTGTGCTACTGCAGGAGCATCAACATAAAATTAAAAGTTGTGATTCTTCAGGAGCATCAATATAAATCTATAATTTGTGCTGTTTCGGGAGCATCAATATTAAATCTAAATATTGTGCTTCTTCAACAGCATTCATACAAGAATAAGAATAAATTATTTATAAATTTTACCTTGAAGAGCACTCGTGCTGATAACGAGTTTTTTTGTTAATATAGATCCATATAATAATTAGAAAACTAAAACAAAATAATAACAAATTCTACAAATAGAACCAACTATATTAAAACGCAACATATGCATAGGGATACTACTTTCCTATAAAGCTCTAGATATAATCAAAATATTTAAATATTTTGAACTTAAACTGAAAAATTATTATTTAAATAAAAATATAGGAAATTTTAGGACTTGAAATGAAAATTTATTATTATTTGATTACAAGTATAATTAAAATATTAATAAATTGATGTAATAATTCTAATACTTAACAGGAAAGCTACGTGTGTGGAAGGTTAATAAAATATTTAACGAAAGTCATATGTACGTGTATTTTTATCATATGTATTTTTATCAAATAATATAATAATAAAAAATAATATGTTATGATCGAAAAATAGTTGAGAATGAGGGAATAACTTTTTCACAAATATATTTGATTTTTTTAGATTTAGTTGTTTTAGCAGCTCAAGTAACTTTTCATCAAACCAAGTGCTTCAAGCAACTAAAAAAATTTAAGTGCGAAAACAATTCTATTTACAAAATGAAGTGAATATCAAAACCATATAAGTAAATAATAGATAATAAAGAGTGTAGAGAATTTGTTTATGGAAGTTCAAAGATAAAGATTCTATATCTCTATTTCTTCAATTTCTACAAAGATTTCACTACAAGATTAGATTAGTACAATATTTATACAAAACCCACTTTATCTCGGTTCAACAACCCTCTTAACTGAAATTCCTAGCAACTATACAACAAAGTCTATCGGTTCATTAATAAGCTTTCTGACCGTTGCAAAATTTCTCACCACACGGTTTAGCTAAATAATTCAGTAGATGAGTGAGAGTAAACAAGTGCACAAAGTGATCCTAAATTGATATGATAGAATTTAAGCGTGTGCAAATCAGATTCAAAATAAAACTTTGAGATATCCTGATAATCGATTTAGAAAATGCTTGTAAGTATGCAAATTTTCCGAGATTCAGTTATGTGGAACGTTTCTGCTTCATTCCCCTTTCATAGATATTGATTCAAAGACAATAAATTTGAATAGTAATCGTAGATGTACTAGATCCTCGATATCTTATCAAAGGATACTACGTGTCTTTGATGTCTTTCCAACGTAGTGCTAGGCAAAAAATTCTCTTAGACAATATTTAGATATGGTAACCATCATACTTTTTATTATGTTATAGGGAGATAATGTTCGTCCTTACTGATCAAATTCAAAATAAACTATTAGATAATTGTCAATTGGACGCATAGAATGTTTTCATATCAGTCCAATGATTAGTTCGATCGGTCTTTACTTATTCAGCTCAATTTATCCTTGACTATTGTAGAAAATCAGATCAATACCATTTTATTCTTTAAGCATATCAGACAATCTTAATTGAGATCAGTTTAATTCAAGTAACTGTTTAACTGATTAGATTTTGTCATTGGATCAGTTCAGTTTGTAATCATCAAAACTTAAATCTTATCTTAATATATTATTTATACTTCATTTCTTGCTAAATGGACTCCAATTGATTTTTTTTAAAAAAATTTAATTATGTTTGACAAAGTTACTCTCAACATGACTTTCATTTTTTTAATCCATACACATTATTTTTTTATTATAAAATGTTGATTTACTTGTAACTTAAACATAATGTTTTCTTGGTTAACAAAAAAATTAACATTTTAAAATTTAGTAAATAAATTTTATAATATTATAAATATAATATAAAATAACTAAACTATATAAAAATAAATTAGTATAAACTTAAAAATACTTGCGTGTCAAAAATTTAAATTTAACAAACTAAAAATAGAACTTAAAAGAAAATAAAATTTGATATTAAAATGAAGGCCTTTTATTATTTTATTTGATTTTTACAAAATATAAAGCATACCTCTAGTGATTAAATTCAGATTTTTTACAATATAAAGCTATTATTTTGAGCAGTAAAATTTAAAATTTTATTATTTTTTCTATAATAAAAGATTGGTGAGAAAGATAAACAGATCTTTGAATTTGTCCAGAAGAAAATTTAAAATTTATTTCAAGAATAGAAATATAATCTATAATAAATGTTTTAAAAAACCATGCAACAAAATGTATTAATATATTCTGGTTATCAAAATATTTGTAGAATTACATAACAATATATTCAAATTCTTCTTCGGAAAAACTTTTAAAATATCATTCTCTGAAAAATTCTCATTTGGGTTGATAAAATTCTGCATTGATCATCGCTCTAGCACAAGATCCTTCAGTAAAATCAATTTTTGGTTTTATATCCATTAAATATTAAAATTCATTTCTAAAACTGTATCAATTTTTCTAATATTTTGAAAATTAATTTGATGAACAATATTGTTTTGATTTATAATTAAATCTTCTACTGTATCTTTTATAGAAGATTCAACTTCCTCTCTTATTTGAGAAGTAGATGCACAAGATGTTTGTGGAATATCTACGATATAATCTATACAATGAATATTAAAAATTAATTAACATAATAATTTTAATAATAATTTTACAAAAATATTTAAAATTTAATGAATAATTTTTTTTAGATAATAAAGATTGTTAAGTCTCCATAGTCTTTTCATTGAATATATGATTCCTAGAAAGAAATTAAGTTTTTTAAAAAAGAATTCTATAAAAAAAATATAAGAAGATATATGATAAATTATTAAAATAGAATAAAACATCTCCTGATCAGAAAAAATCAAAATATTATATATATTAACATGAATTAAGAGTAGCAATTATTATATTTATAATTGTTTAATTTTAATATTTATTTGTTTTTTTATATATTTTTTACTTTTAATATGTTTAATTATACTTTTTGACAATAGCAAAATAACAATCAACAAAATGTCAATACCGTGAATTTTGTTGAAAATAAGAGATTAAGTATTGAAAATAAGAGTTTTAAATATTGAAAATTAGGGTATGATGATGTGTGTGATGATGTATTTATTTTTGAATAATTTTTACAAAGAAACTTTATAAATAGGTGAAACATATATTACTTAAAAATGCTACTAATTTTTTTTTACAAGCTCATTCTCGAATATTCATAAATTATGTATGCATGCAACATTGCGAAAAAATTTCACCTTTCAAAAATAACAGTAATAATCTACTGATTGAAAATACTGCAATTTTAAAAAAAATAAAACAAATATGAACGAGTAAAAATCCTGATAATAAAATGATTGAGTAAAATATTTATGTCCACTCCTATTTCATAAACGTAATGTGTGGAAGAAATAAGGTCCTCGGGTTCACGTGCGCAGATCCAACTCCGCCTACTCAGTCTTCTGCACCTCCAATCACTTGATCAATTTGTTCACCTGTATCTTTCACACTTAGTGAGTCTAAAGACTCAACACACTTGTAACGTTATAACGAACACATATACCTAACAAGCAACAGTGAAAAGTACAGTAATCAAAATACGTTTCATGACCTTAAAAGCAGAAATGTAAACATATCGTAAAAGCATAACGTGTCAAAACATCTCATCATTCATCATATAATTGTTCGTTTTCTTCAATCGAATTCAGTTCGTTAGTTGTGACTTTCGTATCAGCTCTACTCGATGGATTTATGTACATATAACCGTGGTACCCGACGGTAGGGACATCAGCGATAATATTACCCATCCACTGAACCTTGGCCTTACAGCTCATCGTATACATATATCGTCTGTCACAACCAACTCTCATCTTTCAAAAACATCATCATTTTCATCACTAATCAAAATCATGCGCATATGTAGTTTTTCCTTAAAATCAAGCATGCAACTTATTTTCATAATTACATAAAAATCATATTCGTG
Organism: Primulina tabacum; assembly: GCF_025594145.1. Classification (NCBI taxonomy): domain Eukaryota; kingdom Viridiplantae; phylum Streptophyta; class Magnoliopsida; order Lamiales; family Gesneriaceae; genus Primulina; species Primulina tabacum. The sequence goes on along the minus strand of NC_134556.1, from coordinate 22,123,254 downwards.
ATACATAACGTTTAGAAACATGATAAATTTTTTATCATGGCGCTGTCAGTACTAAAAACTCAACCGGGTGCAAAATGACTATTTTGCCCCAGGAAACCCTAAATGACGATTTTACCCCTGGACATCAAAATTTCGACCACAAGCCAACCAAACTCCTTAAAACACCTCAAAACATAATAGTAAGACGTAAAATCGACCCCGTTCAAAACCTATACCATTCGTTTTAAAACTTGGACTGGGTCCCGATTTTAACCCGAATCAACCCGAATTTCAACCAAAATTTTTCCAACTTTAAATATGACTTAAACCTACATGTCTAGCCCCTAAACAACACGTTCCAGACCACGAATGTGAAAGGAGATCCATTACGGTGCTCAGATGCGTAATGGAAGTTTCAAAAATCATATTTTCAAGTAACAAAGCCGAGCACCCCACTAGGTGTGTAGCAAATAACAAAACAAACACAAACATAGGGTGTTTTTAAAGATCTACCTATTAATCACAAAGATTGATGATGGCTCCAACTAAATTGTTCAACAACTTAGCTCTTGAATGGTAGACAAATCTACAAGGCTTCCTTGAGCACTCTTTTTTCAAAATCAAGCCCACCACCAATAAGCTAGAATCACCTTACACTTGCACTAGAAAATGCAAGGCATTTTCTGTTGGAAACTGAATTTCAAAAGTTTGACAAACTGAGAGTTAATATATTGAACTAACTGATCAAGAATACTGAAAGAAACAGATTTAAAATACGCAAACTATCAGTTACCCTTAACTAAAGGTTAGTATGAAGATTTTCAAAGTCAACTGGACTGGCAAACTTAACTACGCTGACAACTGACTGATCAGTTGGAACTGATCAGTTACTACAATAAGTTGTGAGCCTATCAGCTGATACTTCGGCTGTACACGTCATCAGTTAAGGAAAAGAAAGTTCAGCTGACAACTATACAAAAGCTGACTGCAACAAGTAGTAAGATTGCAAAAGCTGTTGTGTAAGATTGTCAGAAGAATGTTGACATGGCAAACAACGGATAGAATGTTTTAAATCACATTCAATATTACCGTTGGAGGTAAAGCCTATAAATAGCAAAGAAGAGCAGCTGAGAATCTCTATAACTCTGAATCAACCCGATTGATATCCTATTTTATTAAGTAAGCTGTTACTCTGCTGAAATATTTGCTCACACTTATTGAATACATTCATTGAAATCAAGGCTATACTTCGAGCTTACAAGCACAAACTATTATTGTGATTATACTTGATCTTGTAGAGATCAGTTGTGCTAATTTATTTCATTCTAGTTGAGTAGTATTAACTAGATTGTAACTAAGAGTTTTAGTTTGACATTGATAAGTCCAAAAATGAAGTGGGTCTGTACAACTCTTTGTATCGATCAAATTCTTTTAGTGAATATCCTATCTTTGAGATAGAAGTGGTGACATTGGAATGTTTGAAATCTTTGAACATCTATAAAATCTCGTGTCTCCTTATTTCAGCTTTATTCTATCTATCAGTCAGTTTATTTCCGCACTATTTTTGTTAACTGATTGATATCGACTTAAAAGATTCCCGAGTATCAGTTTATCACTACACTGACTCATCAAAGAGGAAAAGGTTTTGAAAATTGTTTGTGTTTATTCAACCACACCTTCTAAACACTATTTCACCTTTACCCGATCCTATCAAGTGTTATCAGAGCAGTTAAATCTTGTTCCTAAATATTCTTATATACAAACTAATTACCATGTTTTCATTCAACAAAATTCCAATGTTCTCAATAGTAGATTTTGATGATAGGAAAATCAGAATGCAGGATCTAGCCGCACAAGACAATGACATGTGGTACGTTATTAAAGACGGACCCATGAAAATATTAAAGGCAAACACTGCTGTTTCCATAACTGATTGGGCACCTCACCGCATTGGAAAATCTTGAGATGAATGGACAACTAGAGACAAAAGAAAAGCCAACTTGGACAACGTGGCTAAAGACATTTTATACAAAACGCTGGACAAAGTCATTTTCAGCAAAATAAAAATGTGCAAAACTGCCAAGAAAATCTGGGAGAAACTGATTCATCTCTGCGAAGGCAATGAGAAAACCAAGGAGAATAAACTATCTGTTGATGTTCAAAGATTCGACAATATCAAGATGAATATTGGAGAATCCATGCACGAATATGATGAAAGAATCAGCAACATAGTAAATGAACTGAATGCGCTCGGAAATGTGTATTCAAATAAAGAGGTCTTCCCAAGGAATGGGATGTTAAGACCATGGCAATGCGAGAATCAAAGGACCTGAACAAGATCAAACTTCATGATTTATTCGCTGATTTAAAAGCCTATGAGTTTGAGTTGCAAACCAGAGAAGCGGAACCTTCTACACCAGCTGCTACAACTGCCCTAACTGCTGTCAAACTGGAACCAACTGGTTCAGTTGACAAATCTGCTGATCAGTTAAGCAATGATGCTATGTCATTATTTATCAAAAAGTTTGGGGGAGATATGAGAAGAAATTAAGGAAACTTTCAAAGACAATATCAAAGAAATAACTCCAAGGAAGAACCTAATGATTGCTACAACTGTTGCAAAACTGGTCACTTTATTGCTGACTGTCCTAAGCCAAAGAAGGACAGTCGAGGCTCAAAATATTACGAGCACAAGAGAAGAACCAAGGATGATAATAAATCTTACAAAAAGAAACATGAAGTGCTTCTAGCAGAAATAGCAAGTCCAAATGGGCAGAATCTGACAGTGCTGATTCGGAACCTGAGAGCTTGAGCTGCTCCAGTGATGATAATGAGGAGATCAAGTGTCTGATGGCTGATGACATAGAACTGGAGTCAACCAGTCAAAATATATTCTATTTTAGTTCAAATGAGTTCAGATGAGATGAACTTATTTCTACACTTCATGACATGGTCAACTAGTATGACATGCTTTCCCTATCTTTTGAAAAAGGCCAGAGTAAAGCAAACTGATCCCAAAGACGATAAAACTGAAACTAATGAATCAGTTGATCTGTTGAGTTTTAAACGGCATATTGCTGAGCTGAATGCTGGAAGAAACAAGAATCAATCTATGATTCAGCAGTTAATGATTGAAAATTCAAAGCAAACTGAGCTTATTAAGGCATTGAATAAATCATCTGTTGCAATAGCTTAAATACAATATAAGCAAAAACCAGTTATTGATAATAATGGTTTAGGGCTCAGCAACAAAGATGAAACTTCAACCAATGTTACTCAGCCAAAATTGAACATGGACAAAGGGAAATATATTCACTTTGTAAAATCAATTGTGGTACAAGAACAACCTGAGCTAAGTAAACCAGTTTTGAACAGCCTATTGAAAATAAGAATAAGGCTAGAAGGTATGGTATTGATTATAGCCCAAAAATTTCAACTGACCCACAAAGTCAGTCATAAAAAAGGTTCAGCAATAAATACCTGAACTATTCAAATGACTACTTCAATTACTATAATAGAAAGCCAGTTCAGAAAAGATATCGGCTGAACAACCAGTTGAACAAGGCTAAAACTCATACTGCTTCATCTGCACACCACACATGAAGCACACACAAGCCGAGAAAAACTATTTGGAACACAGCAACTGGAAAGTCAGTTAGACTGGTCCAAGTCTAGGTTACTAAAGGACTAATCAGTTTAGGACCCAAATAGTTGTGGGTACCAAGATTATATATTGTGTATGATTGCAGGTGACAGGTACAAACAGAGAATCGACCTGGTATCTGGATAGTGGTTGATTGCGTCAAATGACAAGGGATGCAAAATTTCTATCCCAACTGATCAAATACACTGGTCCAAACACCAATTTTGGAGACAAATACAAAGGTAAAATTGTGGGTAAAGGTAAGCTTATCTATGGTTATTTCACTATCAAAGATGTTTTACTAGTTAAGAATTTGAAATATAACTTGATTATCATCAGTCAGTTATGTGACAATAAATTCTCACTTCAGTTCGACAGACACACTTGCTCAGTTAGAGACTCAACGGATGAGGTCATCCTAACTAGCAATCGTTGTGGGAACACCTACAAAGTCAGTTGGACTGATCAACCTTATGCACCAGTTTGTTTTATATCTTCCAAATCTTCTAAAAACTTGTTGTGGCATAAGAGGTTGAACCACCTAAACTTTAAATCTATTGCTTATTTGAGTAACCATGATCTTGTAACTGGTTTGCCCAAATAGATTTTTCAAAAGATAAAATTTGTTCAGCATGTCAGTTTGGTAAGCAAGTAAGATCTTCATTTAAAAATAAGGGTTGTAAATCATCTTCCCGATGCTTAGAACTGCTATATATGGATCTTTTCGGTCCTATATCAGTCATGAGATTAGGGGGAATGAAATACACCTTAATAGTCGTGGATGATTTTTTCAGATTTACTTGGTTCATCTTTCTTAAAACCAAAGATCAAACTGCTGGACAACTGATTAAGCTTTTCAAAAGACTATTAAATGAAAAATCAGTTGGGGTTTATAGAATAAGGTCTGATCAAGGGACTGAATTCATCAATCAAAATCTTTCACAATTTTTAGAAAATATTGGGATCAAGCATGAGCTCTCAGCAGCGAGAACTCCTCAGAAAAATGGTGTAGTTGAGAGAAGAAATTGGACCCTTAAAGAAGCTGCTAAAACAATTCTTGCTGATTCTGGTATTTCTCAGAGGTTTTGGGCAGAAGTAGTAAACACTGCATGTTACACTCAGAACAGATAAATGATTAATAAGAATCATTTGAAAACACCGTATGAGATCTGGCATGGACGCAAAAGCGTGGTTTCTTATTTCAAAATATTCGGCTGCATATGTTTTATTCTTGATAATGTCAAAAATCATTTAAATTTTTTTATGCTAAATCAGCAGAGAGAATATTTATTGGGTATTCATCAGTTAGTAAAGCTTACAGAGTTTTTAACAAATGCACTTTGAATGTAGAAGAGACTATTCATGTTGTATTTGATGAATCTGTGCCAACTGATACAGTTGAGCTAATTGATCGCTTTACAGATATTAGTTTGGAGGATGATAATGAAGAAGAGAATCACATTAATAGAAATATCCATCAAAAACCAGAACAAGAAGTGTTGGATCAATCAGTTGAACAAGAAATTGTTATTGATAATCAGTTGGTAGAACAAAATGATAATAATCAGTTACTAACTGATACAGCCGCAACTGAAACAACTGAAACTGGAGAAAATATTCATTTGCCAAATGTTGAGTACAGATGGAACAAATGCTGAGTCCAGATGGAAGAAATAACATCCACCAGAATTGGTAATAGGTAATTCATATGATCCGGTAATAACTCGAAATCAAATGTTTAATTTATTTATTTATTCAGCTTTCATTTCCCAAATGAAACCTAAGAAAACTGATGACGCTCTTGATGATCCTAACTGGGTAATTGCCATGCAAGAAGAGCTAAATCAGTTTACCAATAACAGTGTCTGGAACTTAGTTCCAAGACCAGTTTCTAAAATCATTATAGGTACAAAGTGGGTATAAAGAAACAAACAGAACGTAGATAGTTTAGGTGTGCGCAACAAAGCAAGGCTTGTAGCACAAGGATATAGGAAAGAAGAAATAATAGATTATGACGAAACTTATGCACCAGTTGCAAGACTGGAAGCAATCAGAATGTTCAGGAATAGATTATGATGAAACTTATCCACCAGAATTGATAATAGGTAATCTATCTGATCCGATAAGAACTCGGAATCAAATGTTTAATTTATTTATTCATTCATATTTCGTTTCCCAACTAAGAGCTAAATTGGTTTACCCATAATAATGTTTGGAACTTAGTTCCAAGACCAGTTTCTAAAACCATTATAGGTACAAAGTTGGTATACAGAAACAAACAGACGAAGATGGTTCAGTTGTGCACAACAAAGCGAGGCTTATAGCATAATGAAATAGGCAAGAAGAAGGAATAGATTATGTTGAAACTTATGCACCAGTTGCAAGACTGGAAGTAATCATAATGTTCCTTGCTTATGCATCATTCAAGAATTTTAAAGTCTACCAGATGGACGTTAAGAGTGTATTTCTGAAGGGTGAGTTGCAGGAAGAAATATATGTTGAACAACCACAAGGTTTTGTTAATCACTCTCTTCCTGATCATGTTTATCAGTTGAACAAAGCCTTATATGGTCTTAAATAAGCTCCAAGAGCTTGGTATGAAACTATTTCAAAATTCCTAACGGATCACGATTTTACTGTTGGATCAGTTGATAAGACTCTGTTCAAATTTTCAAAAAATGATCAAATTTTACTTGTGCAATTATATATTGATAATATTATTTTTGGGTCAAATAACCCCAAATTATGTGAGAAATTTGCCATGTTAATGCAGGAAATATTCGAGATGAGTATGATGGGTGAACTGACATTTTTCTTCGGTCTGCAAGTGAAACAACTGAAAATTGGTACTTTTTTAAGTCAGATCAAATATACAAAGGAAATGCTTAAGAAATTTGGCATGGAAAAATGTTCAGATGCAAGTACTTCTATGAGTTCATCAATCAAACTAGACAATGATCAAGGGGGAATATCAGTTGAGACGACGTTTTAGAGAGGTTTAATAGGTCCATTATTGTACCTAACTGCTAGTTGTCCTGATATTGTATTTGTTGTTTATATGTGTGCTAGATTTCAGGCAAATCCTAAGCAACCACATTTTTCAGCTGCCAAACGCATTTTAAAATATCTTAACGGCATTCAAAATGTGGGCTTATGGTATGCTAAGGACTCTTCTTTCAATTTAGTTGGACATTCAGATTCAGATTATGCAGGATGTAAGCTTGATCGTAAAAGCACTAGTGGATCATGACAGTTTCTAGGAGACAGACTAATTTCATAGTTCAGCAAGAAGCAAACATCCATAGCAACTTCCACAACTGAAGCAGAATATCTTGTTGTTGGAAGCTGCTATGCCCAACTGCTCTGGATTCAGCAACAATTGAAAGACTTTGGAGTCATTGGAAAAGAATCTCGGATATTTTGTGATAATACAAGCACGATGGCAATTACATACAATCCAGTTCTTCACTCTATGATCAAGCATATCGATGTCAGGCATCATTTCATCAGAGATCATGCTCTGAAGAAATCAATAAGGCAGGAATACTGTTGGAACTTTTCAAGTTCGCAATCTTGATTTTGATGATAACAAAACTTGTTAATTGTGTTACTAATGATCTACCTTAGTGTGCAGCATCTAGGTTCACTCACAAGATGCTTTCTTCGCAAAACTAAAGAACCAACTGATCGCATGAAATGAATCAGTCTAACTGGTTACGTCAATTGAGCAGTCCAGCTGATTGTCCAGTTGATAGGTGATTCAGCAGAAAAACCTCAGAAGCCTGGCCAGTCGAAGGAGTGTTCAACTGATGAAGAAACCTAGCTGATCAGTCCAACTGAACAAGTGTGAAATCAGTTCAACTGACGAGTCAACTGATTTCACCAGCCCAACTGAAAGATCAGTTCAACTGACCAGTTCAAAGCATCAGTTAGAATCCTTTAGTTATGGATGAAGACAAACTCTTTCAAGTGGAATCAAGCTGTACGTGAAGGTACAAAGCCATTATCCAGTCAAAGGACAATAATGGATGTTGCATCATAGCATTAAAGACAAAAACGTTACAGAAGGGCAGTCGAAAAGTCGAGACACGAAGTCCAAGAAACGAATTTAAGATGTAACGGATACAACCAATGAGTCTCATTGTACGATCAGTTTTCCAGCCTATATAAAGAGAAGATCAGTGAAGACTCAAACAAAAAAAAAAAAAACAAAACAACACAAGAGAGAGAAAAAAGGGCACGCTTCAAAGTTATATCAGCTTGAGAGAAGCATTCAGCCCAGTTGAGGGAATTCTTTACAGACATATCAACTTAAATTAGAAGCATATTTCCCTCAGTGTCTGATAACATCCTTGTTCAGTTCTCACACACAAACACTCTCATCCACTCAAATACAGTCTTGCACAAAGACGTTAAACTTGTGTATGTAGTCTTTCTCACATAGACATTAAAGAAGTGTTGACTAGAAGGTGCTGCCTTCAGTCTAAGTCTAGGAGTTCAGTTTAGGCAGTGGGTAAGTCCTAGCTGAGTGGGTTTGTACCGGGTGTTGTATAAATCAAATTCTTCTAGTGGATCCTACATGAGGCGGTAGAAGGGGTGACGTAGAAGCAGTTGAAGTCTCCAAACATCCATAAATATATCTTGTGTATTTAACTGTTTAACTATTGTTTTTAAACTGTTTGGATCAATTAGACTATCCATTAGTTCAGCTGTCATCATAACTGAACTAATGAATGCAATAACTAATCTATCCCTTTTCGGTTATTTATTTACATAAAATAAAATACTTTCTAATATAACAGTCTTCTTCACGAAGGATTAATTCGAATTTCTTCCGCTTGGTTTTTAACCAAAGTCAATGTAATTCATCGGTGTTCGTATTCTTAGAACACGAGCTATTGTAGCTCACTAGAGAATATTTTATTTGAAGCATCCGAAAGAATGTTCAACAAACGATCCTTCAATTAGTATCAGAGCAGGTTGTTCTAAGAAGAACATTTGAAGAAAACTGTGTTTTAAAAATATTACTTTAAAATAGTGTTAAAAGCAATTTAAAAGTATCTCATACGATTTTCAAAACTATTTGAAAATATTTATATGTCGCTCTTTGGTAAATAGTAAAAGGGGATCGATTAAGGTGTTCAAATACGCAACAGAAGTTCAAAAATTATTTTCAAAAAGAAAAACCGAACACCTGTACTAGATGTGTAGCAAATACAAAACACGAAATATGTCATACATAGGGTGTTTTAGAATTTTTACCTATCAATCTTAAAAGATTGATTGTGGCTCCAACTTAATTGTCAAACAACTAAGCTCTTCAATGGATGACCCAATCTACAAGCTTCCTTGTTCTTGAAATCTTTCCTTCAAATTAGGTCAACCACCAACAAGCTAAATCCACTCTAATTTTGCACTAGAAAAATTAGAGAATTTTTCATTTGAGAAGAGAGTGTTTCCTCAACAATTGAAGAACAAAAATATGGAGAATAAAATGCTCAAAATTTCGGCCATGGTGGAGTAGGAGAGAAAGGGAGACATTTTTCTTGGTTGTGAAAAAGGTGTTGTGTTGTCCCAAAAGCATGCATGTCTTTTTGACTCAAAAAGTAGTCTCCAACCCTTCACCTTCCAAGCATGCATTTTAAGTGAGCTTGTAACATTTACAAAGCCCATGGACTTTATTTTAATGTCTCAAACACATTTGAGACCATTTAACCATTACTTGATTTTACTCAAGCCCACTAGTTTAATAATTATTTTTAATTAGGCTCTACAAGGCCCAATGTTGTTTAATTAACCCAACACTTGAATTAATTTAATATTTGGACTCTACTAGGTCTACTAGTGTTTAATTAATTCAACACTTGAATTAATTTAATTTAGTCCAGAATAATGTATATGAAAATCACAATTTTCAAATACATTACTCGTTTGGTCAACTTTTAATTTAGGAACACTTCCTCAAATTGAAAGTTACATTCTCCTTATAGAAGTCATACTTCTATTTTTATTTACGCTTATAAACTCCTTTATAAGCCGTTCAACACATTGAACTATTTTACTTCTCAACGGGATCTAGAAAGTTAGCACTTGTGTGACCCTCAATGGTTCATTGATACAACTAGCCGTAGGTTCACATCTCCATGTGATTCGGACTAAACATGTCCTTATACGAGCATACCCCAATTGCTCCATTCTTACTTATCAACTCCTTGATAACAAGAACGTCAGAACTCAAGTCTGATAGTACCCAACCAATCATGTTAAACGCCTAGCAGCATCGCTTACATGATTCCCTATGTATCAAATGATAGTGCCTGCAAGAACCATTCAATTATGGTTAGCGTACAGTACGGTCCCTTCAACTCATATATCCCGATCGATTCGACAACCATTGGTATATCGAGAGCTGTCAATGAATCGATACTATGTGTCATGTCGTAGTTGCATCGATGGTGTAATCTATGAAACCTCTTTCATAATTACCACCATACTCTGATCAGAGATTTCATACTACATATACATGAGATCACATAGGATATCCATACCCGAAGGTAAGCGATGAATCCCCGACTACAATGCATCGACTCCTATATGTTTAGACAGAACACCCAACCTTGCCACCTAATGATCCCTTGAGAGTCAGTAAGCAAGTCAAAGTATAGTGCTAGCACATAGAGTCTCAATGTTGTCTCGGGTCTTAAGGACTAATGGTGTACAACCATAAACTAGGACGTTTACACTCGATAAGTGAGAACCACTTGGAAAGTCCTTTATGGAGGGTTGTTCAGTGCACTCTACAAGGAGCACCTATCTGCATGCTCGGACATCACAATGTCCCCTACCAATGAAACATGATACTCACATCGCAGATACTAGTCTCGAACTCGAGCGGCCTATATCCTTCTTAGCGGCGGATGAATCGACTAGGAACTGTTTAGAATATACAGTATTCCAAATATGAGTTTCATGATACTCATCATATGAGCATCTTATATTCTTTCTACTATTTTGTTATTCAAGGACTTTATCTATGCAACTAGCATGGGTATACAGATAAAGATGTGCCAAAACAATAATTTCAAATATTATTAAAATAAAGATTTTTTATACATAGAGTTTCATTGTAAACACTCGGCCAATACTTGGCTCGACGGGCACCTACTCTAACAATCTCCCACTTTCACTAGAGCCAACTACCCTTATGCTTCAAACCCATCGATTCGCGATGCTTCTCGAACAATGGTCCAGGTAAAGGCTTAGTTAGTGGATCAGCAACATTATTTGCGGAGCCGAATTTGTCAATCGAGACTTCTCCTCTCTCTACAATCTCTCGGAGGATGTGGTATTTTCTCAATACATGTTTGGACTTCAGATGAGACCTTGGCTCCTTTGCTTGAGCTATAGCTCCCGTGTTGTCACACAACACCGGGACAGGAGCAACTCCATAGGAACGATGTCCAACCCTTGGACGAAATTCCTTATCCAAACAGCCTCCTTTGCTGCATCTGATGCAGCAATGTATTCGGCCTCAGTGGTGCAATCCGTAGTACTGTCTTGCTTGGAACTCTTCCAAGAGATATCAACACCATTGAGCATGAATACGAATCCAGAGGTTGACTTCGAGTCATCGATATCGCTTTGAAAACTAGAGTCGGTATAGCCTTCTAATTTCAGTTCTCCACCCCCATAGACCAAGAACAACTTATTGGTCCTTCTCAAATACATGAGGATGTCTTTCACAGCTTTCCAATGTGAAAGACCGGGGTTCGATTGATATCTACTCACTACACTTAGTGCAAAATCCACGTCAGGACATGTAGATATCATCCCATACATGATGCTACCAATTGCAAATGCATACGGAATGCGTGTCATCGCCGCTATCTTTGCATCAGTCTTGGGAGACATGAACTTGAATAGGGACATGCCATGACACATTGGTAGATGTCCTCTCTTGGACTCATCCATCGAGAACCTCTTCACGATGGTATCAATGTACGTGGACTGGGTGATACCAAGCAATCTTCTTGATCTATCTCTATAGATCTGTATTCCCAATACAAAAGATGCTTCACCCAACTCCTGCATCGAGAACTTACTCGCTAACCATATCTTAGTTGATTGCAACATTTCTACATCATTCCCAATGAGTAGAATGTCATCAACATAAAGCACCAGGAATGTCACAGCACTCCCACTGACCTTCTTATACACGCAGGGTTCCTCAGGATTCTTAGTAAAACCAAACTCTTTGATTGTACTATCGAATCTAAGGTTCCAACTCCTAGATGCCTGCTTTAGACCATAAATAGATCTCTGAAGTTTGCATACCATATGCTCACTTCCGACAGATGTAAACCCTTCGGGTTGAGACATGTAAATCTCTTCCTTAATATCCCCATTAAGAAAGGATGTCTTGACATCCATCTGCCATAACTCATAGTCATACCATGCAGCTATGGCTAGCAATATCCTAACGGACTTGAACATTGCAACTGGAGAAAAGGTTTCCTCAAAGTCAACTCCTTGTCTTTGAGTATATCCTTTTGCCACCAATCGCGCCTTGAAGGTCAATACCTTCCCATCCGCCCCAAGTTTCCTCTTGAAAATCCATTTACACCCTATGGGAACAATTCCCTCAGGTGGATCCACGAGATTCCACACTTGGTTCGAATGCATGGAATTCATCTCAAATTCCATCGCTTCAAGCCACTTGGATGAATCGGCATCAGATAACGCTTCCTTGAAGGTCATTGGATCACATCCATGGTTAGGCTCATCATGGCCTTCTTCAAGAAGCAGACCATACCTCATATGTGGTCTCGAGACTCTCTCGGATCTTCTAGGAGCTTGTATCTCCTCTCTTGGCTCTTCAGGTGTGGGTTCTATAATTGTGGGTGTCTCTCGAACCTCTTCGAGTTCTATCATCTCCCCTTTTCTATCCAATAGAAATTCCTTTTCCAAAAATGTTGCATTCCTAGAAACAAACACTTTTGTTTCTTGGGGATGATAGAAGTAGTATCCAACCGAATTCTTTGGACATCCGACAAAGTAACATAAAATGGATCGACTATCCAATTTATCTCCCACTACCTGCTTCACATAAGCAGGGCACCCCCATATTCTAAGATAAGAATATTTGGGAGGCTTACCCATCCATATCTCATATGTTGTCTTGTCAACTGCCTTTGAATGGACATTGTTCAACAACAGTGCCACTGTCTCAAGCGCATATCCCCAAAAAGATGGCGGTAACTCCGTGAACCCCATCATAGACCGAACCATGTCCATCAAAGTCCGGTTACGACGCTCCGAAACACCATTCAACTGTGGTGTAGCGGGCGGAGTCCACTGCGAGAGAATCCCATTTTCCCTAAGATACTCTTGGAACTCGGCACTCAAGTACTCACCACCTCGATCCAATCGATGTGTCTTGATGCTTCGTCCCAACTGTTTCTCTACTTCACTTCTGAATTCTTTGAAACTTTCAAAGGCTTCAGACTTGTATTTCATCAAATACACATACCCATACCTCGAAAAGTCATCGGTAAAGGTGATGAAGTAGGCATGTCCATGCTTAGTGGTGATGCTAAGAGGACCGCACACATCGGTACGGATCAAATCCAATAACCCTTTGGCTCGCTCCACATGGCCCTTCAAGGGAATTTTGGTCATATTTCCTTTTAGACAGGATTCACAAGACGTGAGAGCATTAATATTAGACATATCAAACATGCCACTCCCACTAGCTTGTTCATCCTTCTTAGGGAAATATGTCCTAATCGAGCATGCCACAATTGTGTCGAATTTAGAGTATCTTGTTTTCGCTTGTTTGTTGTTGTTATTGCTTGGACATTGTTTAGTGGAATATCTTTCAATTTTAAGTTATAGAGATCGTTTTCAAGTTCTCCAGTACCAATTAAACATTTATTCTTGTAAATGTTGCAAACACATTTGCTAAATAAACAAAAATATCCATTTTTATCAAACATAGAAATGGAAATAATGTTTTTTCACCAAATCTGGTACAAACAGAACATCTCTTAAATATAACTTAAAATCATTGTTCAACAGCAAGTAAACATCTCCTTTGTCCTTGGCAGCAACTCTTGCTCCATTGCCCATCCTCAAGAAGATCTCACCTTCCCTAAGCCTTCTACTTCTTCCCATCACCTATAACTCATTACAGAGATGTGAGCCACAGCCGTTATCAAATATCCAAGAAGTATAATTAATTAAAATGTTTACTCCAATGTAAAACATACCATTTCCAAAACCTTTCTGGGCAAGATATTCTCTGCAGTTACGCCTCCAATGTCTAGGCTTCTTGCAGTGATGACAAATATCAACAGTCTTGTCAGCCTTGACTGGTGTGGCTGCCACAACGGGACTCGGAGCTAGCCTCTTCAAGGGCACGTTCTTCTTGGGACATTGGAAAGAACGCTTCTTTCCCTTCCCACGTGGATCAATCTTTGTACCAGATGAAGAACCCACATAAAGAACCGACTTCTCATTATTCATAGAAGCCTGCATATAACACTTGGCTTTCAAGTCATGGTCACACCATTCCTTGTAAGTCTGCAATTCCTCAGGAGTGCAGTCAGTCAGAGCCTCAACAGGGGGTGACTCAGTAAGTGTAAACGCTATCCTTTCCGAATTCAAGACAATTTTCAGATTTCTTAGCCAATTGAGGTAATTAGGTCTGGTTAATACGTGTTTGTTGAGTATTACAGATAGCGGATTGCGAATCGAAGACATTGTCAAAAAGTATTGAAAAGTAAAACAGATAAATGTTAATGACTATTTTAAAATATTTAATAAAATATAAAGTATGGACTTTTACTTTATAAATGTTTACTCCCACTGTTTTGACATCTTTCACTACCCTCCAGTGAAAACGGGAAACTCCTTTCCTCAGTAGGTACGCAAGGTCCAATTAGCGAATTAAGATCCCGAATAATATCAGCCAATCACAATTCCTAAAAGGTAGTTTCCAATTGCATCTCCATGCAACCCTCTACGTAAACTTTTGTCTCACGTTTGATTAGGACCCAATAATATGACGTCGTTCATCTTTACGTGTCAAGCCTTACCCATCGATGTTGAACCTTAATGGACGGTCGCCATGAGTTCCCTTAATAATATGAGCTGAAATCATGGGAGTTCCATGTAGTTCACATCACCATGTCAATGGATGTCACAGCTTTCCGGCATCCAGGGCCCCCCCAATAATATGAGCCGAGCCCCAAGCACGGGTAGCGTTCATCATGCACCCATTGTCGATGGAAGACATGGAAATTATAAACAACTTTATAATTCCCCTTTTCGGGCTTGATATTAATTTTGAATCTTATTCAAAATGAGGGTTTTTAATTTTGAAAGGTCTCATCATTAATTTTATTTAAAAATCTCGCCATGTTTGATCGTATGTTTGCTGGATTCATGCAACTTTGTTATTATAATAATAATAACTCACATACTCATTATTTATAACATATCATGCATATATTATAAACAGTAAACAAAACAAGGATGATCAATCGCCCCAAAACTAATGGCCCGTGTGAGCTAAACACGGGCCTAGGTCCAATCCTAGGAAAATGCATGGGATGCAAATGCAACTATTACATATGCTTCCAATATTTACATGCCTTCGATCTTCATAATCATCAAGGCCACCATCTTCCAATCTTGATCTTCCACTATACTAATATTTACAAATAAATATCCATGGCAAATAGGGATACATCTCATGGGGTGGGAACGGACCATAAACCAAGCCCACTTTATAAATTGATAATTATTACAATAATTCAACACAAAATATCATAGCATACACCTAGCAAATTGGGCTTGGGCTTTTGGTCATCCTTCATGCATAATATCACATATCATACACCATCAATTAATTAATTATCACAATAATTAATTGATCCAATATTATATATCTTGATTCAATCACTAACCGCCACGATTATAAACTAAATTAACAAAATATACAAACTCCTTTGTCTACTTTCTAATTAATTTATTTATAACCGAATTTCTTGTAAATCACAATTTACTATAAATAAAGTCCAACTTAAATTATTTATTTCATGAGAAAATATTTGCAACTTTTGTAAATTTAAACTTAAGGGTCCAAAAAATCATTTTTCACCAAAAACATTTTGGCCCATTTAAATTTCACAAATATGTTAGCCATCTAATGGCCCAACAACATCAAGGCCCATGACACTTTGATATTCCAAAACACTTTTGGAAACCCTAGTCGTCATCACCGTCGCCGGAGCTCCGTCGCCGGATTCCGGCCAACAAATATTTTTTTAATTTTAAATAGAGGGCTTCGGGCCGCCCCTCAAGCTGCCCTTGCTGCCCGAAATGGGCAGCCCCTCGGGCAGCAACATGCTGCCCGAAAATGTCCTATGTGTTGGCTTTGATTTTTTTGCAAAATTACATCTCATGCGGTTAGAAATCGACCTCAATATAATATCTTGTATAAGCTACACAAAATAGTATCCTTAGCTCTGATATCACTTGAAAGAAGATCGATTAAGGTGTTCAAATACGCAACGGAATTTCAAAAATTATTTTCAAGAAGAAAAACCGAACACCTCTACTAAGATGTGTAGCAAATACGAAACACGAAATATGTCATACATAGGGTGTTTTAGAATTTTTACCTATCAATCTTAAAAGATTGATTGTGGTTCCAACTTAGTTGTCAAACAACTAAGCTCTTCAATGGATGACCCAATCTACAAGCTTCCTTGTTCTTGAAATCTTTCCTTCAAATTAGATCCATCACCAACAAGCTAAATCAACTCTAATTTTGAACTAGAAAAATTAGAGTATTTTTCATTTGAGAAGAGAGTGTGTGAAGGCGACCGGGTGGTACCATACTGAACTGATCGGTCACTGGCGACCGTATAAAAATAACACTCCCACATAGTGAATGAACCACAAGCCATATCGCATAAATCTCAAAAATAATCATTTTCTATTTAATGCACGTAAAATAATTAACTGGCATAATGAAAATTCCTGTAATTTTACCAACTGGATTGGATTGGATCGTTCCCAGGCTCGCTGCAACCTAACTGTGCCATGAAAAATATGCAATAGCTTAAACTTGACCAACTATGCA
The DNA here is from genome assembly GCF_025594145.1 of Primulina tabacum. Lineage (NCBI taxonomy): Eukaryota > Viridiplantae > Streptophyta > Magnoliopsida > Lamiales > Gesneriaceae > Primulina > Primulina tabacum. The sequence goes on along the minus strand of NC_134556.1, from coordinate 22,106,482 downwards.
ATTTACGTTCAAAAGATGCGACTATGACGCCTAATGACTTCGCATTTAATCATGACTCCGAACCAACCTGAACCGACACCAAACCGACGTATAGTCATGATTAAAATACGCTGAAAAATCATAAAATAATGCTCCTAAAATGATAGGGTCGAAATCTAGGTGGAATAGAGGCCAAAACACGAAACGCTCTTTCGAGAGTCAATTTGGCACATTGCACCGTAAATTCTCGTACGACCTCAAAAATGATCCAAATGACAAACGGTTGAAAACATGACCTTCCTAACTCAATGAGGCACTGTCCAGTCCAAGGCCATGGGCTAAAAGCCAACCAAGAACTCAAACAAGCCTTCTAAACGACACAGCAACTTGCTGTAATTTCCAGCAGCTGCGACCTTGCTTGCATCGCGTCGTTTGCGAGACTTTTGGCCATTGGGGCTTGAACCACCGACCAAAGCCTCTCCACAACGTCCCAAGGAGTGATTTGAACCATGGATAAGGGCCCTAGGCCAGCCACAATTCGCCTCATTCCAGCAACCACCCGAAAGTTCTCACCGAGGGCCCTCATGCGTGCGTGTGTAGTGTTTATGCTATGATCGATGTCTTGCGTCGTTCCAGTGGCCATTTGATTGACCATGGCACGATCTAGACATCTAGGAGCATGATATGAACCGTGGCTAAGGGCCATAGGCCAACCAAGATCCACACCAAGCCAACCAACTCGAAGTACATGTGCTGTCAAAACCGAAGGGCCGAGAGGGGAGGGGGCTGTTGTGACGTTTTGATTAAAAACCGATGAACCATGGACCAAGCCACCAAAAGGGCAACTTAGTCACGTCTTAGACATGCTAGGGAAGTGATCCAACCATGGCTATAGGCCCTTGGGGCAGCCAAGATCAGATCCAACCCCTTGACAAGAAACTGAATTTTCGAACCACATTTTTCTGCACCTAAGGGACTTGCTGTCATTCTGAATTTCCAGCAAGCATGGGGCTGGTTTGAATGGACCAACATGGTCCTAATGCATCCTACTACATGTATACAAGCCGCCTTGGGAGCCTGGAATCGAACCAATCACCTGAAACCACAAAACTCAGAAAAACGTGAAGCTTGTCATGAAAGGGCCGAAATTCTGCATGTGTGTTCCAAAATATTTTGACATGGCTCTCGATTTTTGCTTGCTAAAACATGATCATGTACTGAAAAATAAATGATAATATGACTTGATTGAGGTTTGAAAGAAATCTAGACATGCCTGGTTTCGTTTTGAAAGAAAACGAACGAAACAACGACGACGCGGCACGGAGGAGGTGGAGCGCTACTCTTGCTCTTTCTAGTTCTCGATTTTTCTTGCCTTCCCTCTAGCTAAGACTCAAGATTTTTCTACACTGAAAATGGATCTGTATGGTGAGGTATTTCGGTGGAGAGGGAGAGGGATTGAGTGGTTATGAAGGTGAGGAGAAGGGTGCACAATATAAGGATCATATCAAGACCAAGTCCACTCCCCTTTTGAATTTGAATTTTGAATTGATATCAAATGAGTTGGTGGATGCTTCTAGGAGGTGGTGGCCGAAATTTAGCTTGATTCTAGACTAGGATATGTCCATTTATTTAATTAAATTGTGCTCCCAAAAATCCTAGAATTATCCTACTAATTACAAGCAAAGAATTGGTCAAAGTTGGTGAGTTGGAAAATGAATCTTCTAGCACTAAGGGTGGCCGAAAAATGCATGATAAAATAAAGGGAAATGTTGATTATCTAGTCAACTAATAATCCTTGAAAGCCTTACTAATCCTTTAAATAATTTAGTGAGCTAACCCCTTAATTTAATAACTTAAATGAGTTCATTTCTTAATCACCTCAAATAATTAAATTAAATCTTCAAACCTTCCTTTCTAACTTAAATGAACTTAGTTACTAGCTAAATTAACTTCTGGAAATATTTCTCGAATCTTAAATTCTATCTCAAAACTCCAGCTCCGGTCCGGCCTCATTGAAAATACTGAAATGCTAAAAATCAAACTGCTGAACTGAAATAATAAATAATTAACTTCAAATAAATGCATTTAAAATAATTATGCAATGAAGTCAATTAAATTTAAAAATCTAGAATTATGCATGGCTTATACGTCTACTGATTTACGGGTTCTACAATCCTCCCCCCCTTAAATAAATTTCGTCCTCGAAATTAGAACTCACCGAATAACTCGGGGTATCGACTTCTCATCTCCGGCTCAGACTCCCACCTAGCTTCCTCCTCTGAATGGTTGAGCCATTTGATTTTGACTCGCTTAACCAACTTGTTCCGAAGTTTCTTCTCTTTTCTGTCTAGGATCTGCACGGGTCTCTCCTCATAAGATAAGTTCGGAGTAAGCTGCAACGGCTCTAAATTCAGCACATGCGAAGGATTTGCCATATACTTCCTCAGCATGGAGACGTGAAAGACATTGTGTACTCCGGCCAGATTCGGCGGAAGAGCCACACGATACGCTAGCGTCCCAACTCTGTCGAGGATCTCAAACGGTCCAATGAATCTCGGACTGAGCTTCCCTTTCTTGCCAAATCTCATGACACCCTTCATAGGTGCCACTTTCACGAAGACATGATCGCCCACTGCAAACTCTAACTCTCTCCTCCGCTGATCGGCATAACTCTTCTGTCGGCTCTGAGCAGTCCTCATCCTATCACGGATCTTGACTACTACATCTGCTGCCTGCTGAACAATCTCCGGACCCAACTCTGCTCTCTCTCCTACTTCATCCCAATGAACAGGAGATCTACACTTGCGACCATACAGCGCCTCATACGGAGCCATACCTATAGACGACTGGAAACTGTTGTTATAGGTGAACTCTACCAATGGTAAGTTCGACTCCCAACTCCCAGAGAAATCAATGACGCAAGCACGGAGAAGATCCTCTAAGATCTGAATAACTCGCTCCGACTGTCCATCTGTCTGCGGATGGAAAGCTGTGCTAAACAGCAACTTCGTACCCAAAGTCGAATGCAAACTCTTCCAAAATGAGGAAGTGAATCTGGGATCTCTGTCGGATACGATAGAAACTGGAATACCGTGGAGTCGGACTATCTCTCGGATATACAGCTCTGCATACTGAACCATGGTGAAAGTCGTCTTAATAGGCAAGAAGTGCGCTGATTTGGTAAGACGATCTACAATCACCCAGATAGCATTCGATCCTCTGGCTGACCTCGGCAATCCGGTCACAAAGTCCATGGTAATGTTCTCCCACTTCCACTCGGGAATAGGAAGAGGCTTGAGCAAACCTGCTGGTCTCTGATGCTCGGCCTTCACTAACTGGCAAGTCAGGCACTCGGATACAAAACGCCTGATGTCCTTCTTCATTCCTGGCCACCAATACAATAGCTGCAGATCTTTGTACATCTTCGTACTCCAAGGGTGAATAGAGTACGGGGACGTATGGGCGGATAGAATCACTGCTAGGAACCCATATCCTATCTCGGTATCTCACAATACCGTCGCTGACTGTATACAAAACACTGCCCTTGGCTTCATCTCTCTTCTTCCACTGTGCCAACTGCTCATCTGCTGCCTGACCGCTGCGAATACGGTCAAAAAGAGAGGACTGGATAGTCAAGGTAGATAAACGAGGAACTCTACCTCGAGGATAAGTCTCAAGATCAAACCTCTGCATCTCAATCTGAAGAGGTTTCTGCATCGTAAAATGAGCCATCACTGCGACTTTCCTGCTCAAAGCATCCGCATTTACATTAGCTTTACCCGGGTGGTAGCTAATGTCACAATCGTAGTCTTTCACAAGCTCCAACCAACGTCTCTGACGCATGTTCAACTCCTTCTGCGTAAAGAAATACTTGAGGCTCTTATGGTCGGTAAAGCTCTGACACTTCTCTCCATACAGATAGTGCCTTCAAATCTTCAAAGCAAAAACTACGGCCGCTAACTCCAGATCATGGGTGGGGTAGTTCTTCTCGTGGATTTTCAGCTGTCGAGAAGCATACGCTATCACTCTCCCATGCTGCATCAAAACTGCACCTAAACCAAGCTTCGAAGCATCGGTATAAAGGACAAACTCACCAGATCCTGACGGTACAGCCAAAATGGGTGCTGAGATAAGAGCTTGCTTCAAAGTATCGAAGCTCTTCTGACACTCCTCGCTCCACACAAACTTCACATTTTTCTTTGTCAGTGCTGTGAGTGGAACGGCAATAGAGGAAAATCCTTGGATGAATTTTCTGTAATATCCTGCTAGCCCAAGGAAACTGCGGATCTCGGATGCATTCTGAGGCACAACCCAATCTCTGACTGCTACAACTTTTGCGGGGTCTACCTCAATACCACTGCTAGAAACAATGTGGCCCAAGAACGCCACCTTCTCTAACCAGAATTCGCACTTACTGAACTTTGCGAATAGTTTATGTTTCTGCAATGTCTGCAACACTGTGGTCAGATGCCTGCTGTGCTCCTCCCGACTCTTGGAGTAGACGAGAATGTCATCTATGAACACTATCACAAACTGGTCAAGGTACGGCTGAAATACGCGATTCATTAGATCCATGAAGATCGCTGGCGCATTCGTCAGACCGAACGGCATCACTAGGAACTCGTAGTGGCCATAACGAGTCCTGAAAGCTGTCTTCGAGACATCAGCATCTCTCACCCTCAACTGGTGATAACCGGAACGCAGATCTATCTTGGAGAAAATCGAAGCTCCCTGCAACTGGTCAAACAGATCCTCAATCCTCGGCAGAGGGTATTTATTCTTCACTGTAACCCTGTTCAACTCCCGGTAGTCAATGCAAAGCCTCATCGTGCCATCCTTCTTTTTCACGAATAAGACTAGCGCGCCCCATGGAGAAAAGCTCGGGCGAATGAACTCCTTGTCGAGAAGCTCCTGAATCTGTTTCTTAAGCTCTGCCATCTCTGTCGGTGCTAGTCGGTACGGCGCTTTGGATATCGGAGCCGTACCTGGCATAAGCTCAATGGAAAACTCCACCTCTCTCTCTGGTGGCATACCAGAGACGTCTTCGGGAAAAACGTCTAAGAAATCTCTAATTATCGGAACATCTGAGGCTGACTGGCTGGGTTCCTCGGGGACAGATAAAAGGGTTGCTAGAAATGCCCGACACCCTCTATGCATGAGCTTCCTAGCCTGAACATAAGGAATAATGCGCGGTAAAGGAAAGTACCTGTCCGGCTCAAATAAGAACTGCTCCATTCCAGGCGGTCGGACAAGAACGGATCTCCGCTGGAAGTCTATCAACATTCTGTTCCTCAATAGCCAGTCCATCCCTAGGATGATGTCAAATTCCGGCATCGGTAGCACAATCAGATCCGCATAAACAAGATTACCGTGCAGCTCAAGGTCTATATCTCGGATAACATTGGTAGCTGTCATCTCCTCGCCTGACGGCAACACTACTGAAAAGGCTGTATCTAGCCCAATGGTCTGGATCTTGAGAAAGTTTGCAAAGATCTCCGAAATAAACGAGTGAGTGGCCCCTGAATCTATCAAGGCCTTGGTAGCGGAACCAGATATAAAAATTCTCCCTGAAAGAGCGGAGCTCTAAGTTGAATCCCACTACAAGATCTAAACTTATAGACATGCAAAGGTCTAGGTTCCTCTAGCTTAATTTCCCCGAAATAAATCTGAGTAGAGCATGCAATCCTATAACAGTTCTAAGTTCAAAATCTAAATCCCGATTCCCAAAATGCTGAAATTCGAAGAATAACTTAAAGTTTAAAGGTACCTGTCAACAACATAGTCTCCGGGTTGGTTTCCGCGGCATGGAGAGCAAAAACTCTGCCTTGGGTAGGCAGATTCCTCTGAGGACACTGCAGCAACATGTGGTCTGGACTGTCACACTTAAAACACTTTCCTGAGCCAGCCATACATGCTCCAGGATGGCGACGTGAGCACCTGGGACAGACTGGGTGCTCCTGAGTCCTCGGAGCTAGGCGTCCCCGCTGCTGCTGCTGCTGCTGCTGCTGGCCTCTGTTCCTGGGCGGTCCATGAAAAGGCCTCTTATTCTGCTGTTGATGCTGAAGAGGAGGAGGGCGGTACGGTGCCAGGACTGGGCGCTTGCCCTGGCGATCCCTCTCGATATCCCGCAGATCCTGCTCTGCGGCTAAGGCTTGGAGACGGCAATCTCATAAGTAGCAGGGTCAGATACCCTAACATCCCGGCGCAAGATCGGCCGTAAACCCACCAGGAAGTGCATCAGCTTGGCTTTGGCATCATTCGCTATCAGGGGCACAAAGTGACAGCCCCTCTCGAACTTACGGATAAACTCCGTAACCGACATATCCCCCTGTCTCAGGCTCATGAACTCGGTGGTCAGCCTGGTGCGAACCTCCTCAGCAAAATACTTGGAGTAGAAAACCTCCGTAAAGCGGGTCCAAGAAAGTGTAGCCAAGGTCAGGGCTACCGAAGCTCCTTCCCACCATAAGCGGGCGTCTCCAGTGAACAGGTAGGTGGCACATCGGACTCGGTCTGCGTCCCCCAGCTCCATAAAATCGAAGATAACCTCGAGGGATTTGATCCATCCCTCGGCAACCATGGGGTCAGATGTCCCAGAGAATTCCTTCGGGCGCATCTTCATGAATCGCTCATAAACAGCCTCGGGCCCTGTCGGCCTGGCTGCGGCTGCGGTTACGGCTGCGGCATTGCCCCCCGCAAACTGTGCGAAGAACTGTGCCATCCCAGCTAACATCTGGGCACTCATGTCCGGTGGTGGCGGTGGAGGGGGTGGTTGGTCTCCCTCCGGTCTATGCTCCTCTCTGTCCTCTCGGCGAGGCTCCACCTCTCTGTTGCGCTCTAAAATGCGTCTAGGGGGCATACTGTTCCAACATAACCCATACGTAACTAACATGCATAATTCCATAATTTATTTTAAATGAACTCTGAAATACTGAAAATCTGGAAGCATGCTGACAAAATAATTCATGCTATAACTGAAATGCTGAACAAAATGCTGAACTGAAAAACTTACAGACCAAAGGCGTGGCTTCGTGAGCTTCTCGCGGTCAGTAGTAGTGAAACCCTATACAGAACCACCGCTCTGATACCAACTGTGAAGGCCCTCGAACTACTTGCTTGAAAATTTGCGGAAAATTAAAAATTTTCTTTTTAAAAGAACTTAAATGGCCTCATTCATAAAATCACTGGTGAATCAAGTTCAATATTTCAAAATATTGCAGCGGAAGAAAATCAAAGTTTTTGCCAACAACAACGGTTTAAAAATATCCAACAACTGATAAAAATTGTTTGCGAAGAAAATAACAACTGCTGCTCTGAGGTCCTCGGGTGCCACTACTGCCGACCCAAGCTGGCTCACTGGTCCCCGCCCTCGGCCCTGGCCTCATCAGTAACTACAACAATAAAGTCTAGTGAGCCTAAAGACTCAGCATGCATAAATCACAGGTAACGAGTAAAAATCTGAATTTAAAATATGCATGAGATAAAATATCCTGTCCTGAGGCATACTGAAAATAATCTGTACTGAGCAATTATAATACGTGCATAACTGAACTGGAAATCACTGTAAAAATATTTGCTCCTTGGAGCCTGTACTGAAATATCTGATAAAATTTTCTGTTGAGATTATGTTTTACGCCTGTGGCCACTGCACTAAGCTGAACTGATCGGTAACTGGCTACCGGGGAGGCTGAAACTGAACTGACCTGGCCGGTCACTGTCGACCGGGTGGTACCATACTGAACTGATCGGTCACTGGCGACCGTATAAAAATAACACTCCCACATAGTGAATGAACCACAAGCCATATCGCATAAATCTCAAAAATAATCATTTTCTATTTAATGCACGTAAAATAATTAACTGGCATAATGAAAATTCTTGTAATTTTACCAACTGGATTGGATTGGATCGTTCCCAGGCTCGCTGCAACCTAACTGTGCCATGAAAAATATGCAATAGCTTAAACTTGACCAACTATGCAATTTACGTTCAAAAGATGCGACTATGACGCCTAATGACTTCGCATTTAATCATGACTCCGAACCAACCTGAACCGACACCGAACCGACGTATAGTCATGATTAAAATACGCTGAAAAATCATAAAATAATGCTCCTAAAATGATAGGGTCGAAATCTAGGTGGAATAGAGGCCAAAACACGAAACGCTCTTTCGAGAGTCAATTTGGCACATTGCACCGTAAATTCTCGTACGACCTCAAAAATGATCCAAATGACAAACGGTCAAAAACATGACATTCCTAACTCAATGAGGCACTGTCCAGTCCAAGGCCATGGGCTAAAAGCCAACCAAGAACTCAAACAAGCCTTCTAAACGACACAGCAACTTGCTGTAATTTCCAGCAGCTGCGACCTTGCTTGCATCGCGTCGTTTGCGAGATTTTTGGCCATTGGGGCTTGAACCACCGACCAAAGCCTCTCCACAACGTCCCAAGGAGTGATTTGAACCATGGCTAAGGGCCCTAGGCCAGCCACAATTTGCCTCATTCCAGCAACCACCCGAAAGTTCTCACCGAGGGCCCTCATGCGTGCGTGTGTAGTGTTTATGCTATGATCGATGTCTTGCGTCGTTCCAGTGGCCATTTGATTGACCATGGCACGATCTAGACATCTAGGAGCATGATATGAACCGTGGCTAAGGGCCATAGGCCAACCAAGATCCACACCAAGCCAACCAACTCGAAGTACATGTGCTGTCAAAACCGAAGGGCCGAGAGGGGAGGGGGCTGTTGTGACGTTTTGATTAAAAACCGATGAACCATGGACCAAGCCACCAAAAGGGCAACTTAGTCACGTCTTAGACATGCTAGGGAAGTGATCCAACCATGGCTATAGGCCCTTGGGGCAGCCAAGATCAGATCCAACCCCTTGACAAGAAACTGAATTTTCGAACCACATTTTTCTGCACCTAAGGGACTTGCTGTCATTCTGAATTTCCAGCAAGCATGGGGCTGGTTTGAATGGACCAACATGGTCCTAATGCATCCTACTACATGTATACAAGCCGCCTTGGGAGCCTGGAATCGAACCAATCACCTGAAACCACAAAACTCAGAAAAACGTGAAGCTTGTCATGAAAGGGCCGAAATTCTGCATGTGTGTTCCAAAATATTTTGACATGGCTCTCGATTTTTGCTTGCTAAAACATGATCATGTACTGAAAAATAAATGATAATATGACTTGATTGAGGTTTGAAAGAAATCTAGACATGCCTGGTTTCGTTTTGAAAGAAAACGAACGAAACAACGACGACGCGGCACGGAGGAGGTGGAGCGCTACTCTTGCTCTTTCTAGTTCTCGATTTTTCTTGCCTTCCCTCTAGCTAAGACTCAAGATTTTTCTACACTTAAAATGGATCTGAATGGTGAGGTATTTCGGTGGAGAGGGAGAGGGATTGAGTGGTTATGAAGGTGAGGAGAAGGGTGCACAATATAAGGATCATATCAAGACCAAGTCCACTCCCCTTTTGAATTTGAATTTTGAATTGATATCAAATGAGTTGGTGGATGCTTCTAGGAGGTGGTGGCCGAAATTTAGCTTGATTCTAGACTAGGATATGTCCATTTATTTAATTAAATTGTGCTCCCAAAAATCCTAGAATTATCCTACTAATTACATGCAAAGAATTGGTCAAAGTTGGTGAGTTGGAAAATGAATCTTCTAGCACTAAGGGTGGCCGAAAAATGCATGATAAAATAAAGGGAAATGTTGATTATCTAGTCAACTAATAATCCTTGAAAGCCTTACTAATCCTTTAAATAATTTAGTGAGCTAACCCCTTAATTTAATAACTTAAATGAGTTCATTTCTTAATCACCTCAAATAATTAAATTAAATCTTCAAACCTTCCTTTCTAACTTAAATGAACTTAGTTACTAGCTAAATTAACTTCTGGAAATATTTCTCGAATCTTAAATTCTATCTCAAAACTCCAGCTCCGGTCCGGCCTCACTGAAAATACTGAAATGCTAAAAATCAAACTGCTGAACTGAAATAATAAATAATTAACTTCAAATAAATGCATTTAAAATAATTATGCAATGAAGTCAATTAAATTTAAAAATCTAGAATTATGCATGGCTTATACGTCTACTGATTTACGGGTTCTACACAGTGTTTCCTCAACAATTGAAGAACAAAAATATGGAGAATAAAATGCTCAAAATTTCAGCCATGGTGGAGTAGGAGAGAAGGGGAGACATTTTTCTTGGTTGTGAAAAAGGTGTTGTGTTGTCCCAAAAGCATGCATGCCTTTTTGACTCAAAAAGTTGTCTCCAACCCTTCACCTTCCAAGCATGCATTTTAAGTAGGCTGGTAACATTTACAAAGCCCATGAACTTTATTTAAATGTCTCAAACACATTTGAGACCATTTAACCATTACTTGATTTTACTCAAGCCCACTAGTTTAATAATTATTTCTAATTTGGCTCTACAAGGACCAATGTTGTTTAATTAACCCAACATTAGAATTAATTTAATTATTTGGACTCTACTAGGTCTACTAGTGTTTAATTAATTCAACACTTGAATTAATTTAATTTAGTCCACAATAATGTATATGAAAATCACAATTTTCAAATACATTACTCGTTTGGCCAACTTTTAATTTAGGAACACTTCCTCAAATTGAAAGTTACATTCTCCTTATAGAAGTCATACTTCTATTTTTATTTACGCTTATAAACTCCTTTATAAGCCGTTCAACACATTGAACTATTTTACTTCTCAACGGGATCTAGAAAGTTAGCACTTGTGTGACCCTCAATTGTTCATTGATACAACTAGCCGTGGGTTCACATCTCCATGTAATTCAGACTAAACATGTCCTTATACGAGCATACCCCAATTGTTCTATTCTTACTTATCAACTCCTTGATAACAAGAACGTCAGAACTCAAGTCTGATAGTACCCAACCAATCATATTAAACGCCTAGCAGCATCGCTTACATGATTCCCTATGTATCAAATGATAGTGCCTGCAAGAACCATTCAATTATGGTTAGCGTACAGTACGGTCCCTTCAACTCATATATCCCGATCGATCCGACAACCATTGGTATATAGAGAGCTGTCAATGAATCGATACCACGTGTCATGTCGTAGTTGCATCTATGGTGTAATCTATGAAACCTCTTTCATAATTACCACCATATTCTGATCAGAGATTTCATACTACATGCACATGAGATCACATAGGATATCCATACCCAAAGGTAAGCGCTGAATCCCCGACTACAATGCATCGATTCCTATATGTTTCGACAGAACACCCAACCTTGCCACCTGATGACCCCTTGAGAGTCTGTAAACAAGTCAAAGTGTAGGGCTAGCACATAGAGTCACAATGTTGTCCCGGGTCATAAGGACTAATGGTGTACAACTATAAACTAGGACGTTTCCACTCGATAAGTGAGAACCACTTAGAAAGTCCTTTATGGAGGGTTGTTCAGTGCACTCTACAAGGAGCACCTATCTGCATGCTCGGACATCACAATGTCCTCTACCAATGAAACATGATACTCACATCGTAGATACTAGTCTCGAACTCGAGCGGCCTATATCCTTCTTAGCGGCGGCTGAATCGACTAGGAACTGTTTAGATAATACAGTATTCCAAATATGAGTTTCATGATACTCATCATATGAGCATCTCATATTCTTTCTACTATTTGTATATTCAAGGACTTTATCTATGCAACTAGCATGGGTATACAGATAAAGATGTGCCAAAACAATAATTTCAAATATTATTAAAATAAAGATTGTTTATACATAGAGTTTCATTGTGAACACTCGGCCAACACTTGGCTCGACGGGCACCTACTCTAACAAAGAGTTGAGAAGATTGGCTCTGCGACTAATGTTACAGCCACTTCTTTAGACACTTTACTTATGGGTTTTAATTAGTTTGCAGGGGACTGAGAATCATCTGCAAAGATGCACAGCTAAATTGCTCCTTGAACAAGTCTTCTGTTGCAAGCGTACCAGGTCAGCTGTTCTTCAGACGAAACTCATAAATTCTGGGACGTTGGATGATTAAAATGACCAAGTGCATTCCAGTCGAGCTTAGTCAGAGTCTTCTCGACCAGTTAGTCTGCTAAGAAGTCAAGTTCAAGCAGTTTAACTCGTTTCTCTAGCAAGATAAACTCACAACCGATGCAGCAGTTCAAACAGTCAAGCAACCAGTTGATGATATATCCAGTTCTGTCACACAAACCAACTGATATCTGATGTTGTTTAAAATCTGCTACCGTTGTAGTAATCTTTCTTGTTCAACTGATATATGTACTAAGATGTAAATACAAGGAAATTTATTTAAATAAACATCGTATTTGTTCAGCTGTGTTTTATTGTAACTGAATGGATATTTCCAAATCTCTTGTCTATACTTCTTGAATGATTATAATATTTGAATGAATGACTATATAAATATCTTTCAGATATGGGTTTTTATTCAGTTTCTGATGGGGAGCTTCTTGTTTTTCTCTCAATCCAAAAGGATTATAAATAAGTTTTAAAACTCAGTTGTTACGAAAAATTCTTTCCTTTTCACCAACTGAAAAGTTGTTTCTTAATTCTGTCAATCTCTTTTGAAAGGTTTTAACTCAGTTTTGGAGATTGAGTTTTTGATTATTTTAATTTCATTAAATTCAGTTATAAAGGGGAACCTTTAATGATATTTGAACTTTCTATCCCTTGAACTGAATATATTGCACTTAACTGCTCAGGTTTTGTAATCATAAAAAAGGGGGAGATTGTTGGAACTTAGATTGTTGGAACTTTTCAAGTTTGCAATCTTGATTTTGATGATAACAAAACTTGTTAATTGTGTTACTAATGATCTATCTTAGTGTGCAGCATCTAGGATCATTCAGGAGATGTTTTCTTCGCAAAACTAAAGACCCAACTGATTGCACGAAATGAATCACTCTTACTGGTTACATCAAAATTGAGCAGGTCTGTTGATTGTCCAGTTGATAGGTGATTCAGCAGGAAAACCTCATAAGCCTGGCCAGCCAAAGGAGTGTTCAACTGATGAAGAAACCCAGCTGATCAGTCCAAATGAACAAGTGTGAAATCAGTTCAACTGACGAGTCAACTGATTTCACCAGCCCAACTGAAAGATTAGTTTAATTGACCAGTTCGAAGCATCAGTTAGAATCCTTAAGTTATGGATGAAGACAAACTCTTTAAAGTGAAATCCAGCTGTACGTGAAGGTACAAAGCCATTATCCAGTCAAAGGACAATAATGGACGTTGCATAAGAGCGTTAAAGACAAAAACGTTTCAGAAGGGCAGTCGAAAAGTCGAGACACAAAGTCCAAGAAAAGAATTCAAGATGCAACGGATACAACCAATGAGTCTCACTGTACAATCAGTTTTCCAGCCTATATAAAGAGACGATCAGTGAAGACTCAAACAAAAAAAAAAAACAAAACAACACAAGAGAGAAAAGAAAGGGCACGCTTCAAACTTATATCAGCTTAAGAGAAGCATTCAGCCCAGTCGAGGGAATTCTTTATAGACATATAAGCTTAGATTAGAAGCATATTTCCCTCAGTGTGTGAGAACATCCTTGTTCAGTTCTCACACAAAAACACTCTCATCCACTCGAATACAGTCTTGCACAAAGACGTTAAACTTGTGTATGTAGTCTTTCTCACATAGACATTAAAGAAGTGTTGATTGGAAGGTGCTGCCTTCAGTCTAAGTCTAGGAATTCAGTTTAGGTAGTGGGTAAGTCCTAGGTGAGTGGGTTTGTACAAGGTGTTGTATAAATCAAAGTCTTTTAGTGGATCCTACCCGAGGCGGTAGAAGGGGTGACGTAGGAGCAGTTGAAGTCTCCGAACATCCATAAACATATCTTGTGTATTTAACTTTTTAACTATTGTTTTTAAACTGTTTGGATAAGTTAGAGTATCCATTTGTTCAGCTGTCACCATAACTGAACTGATGAATGCAAAAACAAATCTATCCCTTTTCGGTTATTCAGTTTACATAGGATAAAATGCTTTCTAATATAACAGTCTTCTTCACAAAGGATTACTTCGAGTTTCTTCCCCTTGGTTTTTAACCAAACTTGATTTAATTCATCGGTGTTAATATTCTTAGAACATGATCTATTGTAGCTCATTAGAGAATATTTTGTTTGAAGCATCCGAAAGAATGTTCAGCAAACGATCCTTCAAATACATACCAACTGAACAACAAGCAGTTGAAATCTTCACCAAACCATTACCAGAGTGTAAGTTTTCTCATTTTCGCAATATTATTGGTTTAATTGATCTGTCTTAATTATATCAATGATATTGTTATGTCAGTTGTTGTTAATTTCTATTCAGTTAGTCAAATATCAATTATTAACTATTCAGTTAGCCATTATCAGTTAGTTAACTGTTTGCCAACTAATATAAGATCATGCAGATAAGGAACGAGCAGTGAATTGAAACAAAAATTTTATTGATAAAATCTCATCCAGATTACATGATTCAGTTCCCTTTCAATGGCATCTTGCAAAAGGGACAACCAATTAGATAATTCATGACAGTTAAATCTTCTGAAGCCCTCTAAAGATGAAATCTTTTCCAGCACCTTCCACTCCTTCATAAGCATCAGCTGAATAAAACCTTCATCAGTGGCAAGATCTGAAGTGTGGATGACTTCAAGACGCCTCTTATACTTTCTTGCAATTTCCCTCTGCTTTTCAGTAGCAACTAATCCATCACGTTGAATGGTCTGGAGCTCGTGTATCTTGGTCCAAGTGGACATGCCCTTTAAAAAGACGAGGTCTTCGATAGCTTCCTTCAAACTTTCCAAATGGCGAGGTGTTAATGCAGAAAGAGGGACGTTGGAACTGCTTGAACCATCCATCGGTGTTTAACTGTTATTATCTAATGACTTTGCTCTTATTTATAGACAGAGTAATATTGAAGAAATAGATGAAGACGAAGAGACACCAGTCAACTGCAAACCCTTGATTTATTCAGACAAAGTTTCTCTTACCCTTTATTTTATTTATATGAATTTTATTAAGGGGGAATATTGTATATAAAAGGTTAACTGAGAAGACAATAGTCAGTTGGTCTTCAACTGAAATGACTCAGCTTTCAACTGATCACTCAGTTGCTGACCTAACTAATCTTCTCCAATAAGTTAACTAATTAATTGATAAATATTCCATAATAAGTGATGTGACTGATAGTTACGCATTTAGTGGACGTCTTTTAATGAATAGTATTTTAAAACATGGCCCCACGTAGTCCATTTAAATTCTACACACGTTTTTATCTCACATACACACTATTTTATTCAAATTATCTTAAACTCACACGCATCCAAAGATTTGAACAATCACATACATATGTACTTGTCTGCGCCTCATTTCAGTTTTTCTTTAAGCACATTTCAGTTTACAGAGCAAATCAATTCACAAAACTCTCTTTCGCAAATAACTCATCTTTCAGCAATGGCAAATCAAATTCTGGCATACATGCTAAACACAATGGCAATTGATTTTGATTCAGTCCTGTCTATCCAGGACGAGAATATCAAGAACGTTTTTCTTAAACTAGAGGCTGTTGGACTTAAGATATTTTCTGAGACTATCTTCCCAAGAAATTTATCCAAAAGATAATCAGGATCTCTATGCAAATGGATTTATCTCAACTGACGGCAACATCACTACCACCATCAACAATCAACTGCTGATAATCGACAAAGACTCCTTTAGCAACATCTTTCAACTGCCTGTTGATGGACTGGCACATATCTCCGAGGTGAAATCTTCTGATGTCGAGGAGAGGCAAACTTTCCTATCGGCTGATGGATGGAAAATCAAATTTTCTGATCCCAAGAAAGAGCTGAAGCCAGAAATCTGGTTACTGGCTGACATTGTGGCCAAAGGGCTATTTGCCAAAGCATGATCTTTTGCTACTCTCACCCTGGAAAAATTTCAAGTCATGACTGCTATCATGGCTTGAAAAAGATTACAATGGAAAGGTATCATCTTCAACCTTTTAAAAAATATGTTTCAGTCCTTGAAACAATCAAAAGGATTTGCAGTGCCGCTCTGCTATCTGCTGAAAAGCAAGGGTTTAGTGGGTGACTCTTCTGAGAGGTCATCCAAATTCAAGATATTCAATGACAAGAGTGTTCAGCTGCTAAAGCTCGGGTTGGACATCTCTCCAGAAAAATTCATTAATGTGAAAAAGGAGATTGGGACGCAGGAGGCTCCCAAATCAGTTAAGAAAGCCATAAACACAATTCAGAAGAAGACAATCATATGAAAACTGATTCGGAGAAGACTCCCTCTCTTAAAATCGCCAAGAAGCCCAAAACTCTGAAGACAAAACCAGCAATTGCTCTGAGCACAATCCCAACTAAAAGGCTGATAAAATCAGGAGCTGAAAAGCCGATCAAGGCTACTCCTTTGCGAGCAATACCAGTTGAATCTTAAACTGAAGTTAAGTTACTTCCTCCTGCTGGTCAACTCAAGAAGTCTATCACCGAATCCGGTGATAAGAAGAAACTTGTTGTAGTTAAAACTCCACTAATCACTATCTCTGGCTCAATTTATTTGCCTTTTGCCAGACCCAAATGGGTAGTTATTAGAGAAAAGATTGACGCAACTGAATAAGGAATGAGGATTCCTCATGTTCTGACTGACTCTAAGGGAAAGGACAAGATGACTGAAGAGCCCAGACCAACAAACGCAATTCAAACTCATATTGACCTAATCTAGAAAGAAGTCAATGAGTTTTCTGAGAATAAGCTAAATACCTATGATGAATGGGTCATGTTTAGGACTGAAGTGTTTGCCAGACAACTCCAGAATAAATCAGTTTTGAAGAAATTTATTGCCTTGAAAACTTTAGTCCTGAAAGTGGTCAAAGCGGCCTCAATTGTTCAAGCGTTGCAGAGGAAGAAGTACATCTTTGATCTACTACGTGCAAAGAAGTTTGGACAAATGATTGTTCAGCTACGCCAAAATTATGATCCCACCAGTCCAACTGTTTTTAATGACAAAGCAGTTCATTATCAACTGGACTCGGATCTAATATCACTGCAGATGGAGATTAAGCATTGGGAACTGTATCAAGAACTGAATATTCCAGCAGATTTCCACAATCTTTCATCATACGAACAAACTTAAAAATCAGTTCAACCGCAAATTCTATAATGCCCGAGATTTTGTCCTGTTAATCCAAGATTATTTATTTATAAATTGATGTGATTAAAGAAGGATCAGACCGAGAACAAATTTGGAAAAGCATGAGAATTGGTGAGTATTTTTCCAGCAGACTTCGCGCACATGCGCGGCAGAGTGGGGTGCATATGCGCGAGTAGCAAATGCCGAGGCAGAAGAACTCGCGCATATGCGCGAGAAGAGGGGCGCATATGCGCGAGCATGTGAAATGAAGAAGTGCCGAGACAGTAGGTCTCGTGCATATATGCTGGGACAGGGCGCACATATGCACGAGCTGATGAATCCCGAATTGCCGAGACAAAGAGTCTCGTGCATATGCGCTAGTGAAGGTCGCGCATATGCGCGAGACGTGGCAGTACAAAGATTGAGCCACATGTCTTTGCCATGCATATAATATGTAAATGTATTAATCTTCCTTCAGAACTTGCAGCTGAGAACCGAGGAAAATCCATAGAATTCCTCGAACTCTTCAAATTCTAGACTTGTGATTTTGCGAGATCCGTACGTCAGAATTTCAATCCGACTTTAGTTCCGTGCTCATTTCGTCAATGGCTTCAGAAAGATGGAAGTTTTCTTGTGTTCTTGCATGGTTCAAAAGTTTGATGTTGAAGAAATCATGATATGATTGATATTATCTGTTCCTGAGTTTGTGATAATTGTATAACCAAAACCAGATCGAAGAACGGATACCGTATGAAATTGTTATCATTTTCCAGATTTGAATTGATTGAGAATATACAGATTTGGTATTGGAATTGTGTTTATCGATCGATTATGAGTTGCGATTGGTATCTATTGATATTGTATTGCTGGGTATATTGAGATTGTGCTGTTATGCCGTAGAAACAGAATTAGATTGAGTTATGATCATATCCAGTATGATTTGAGTTGTATATTGATGTTGTACTTCTCGAATGTCATGCCAGATTGGTATTGAAGATTTCAAAGACAGAACAAAGCCAAACCCCGAGAAAAGAAAGGTATAAATCAATGTTAAACCGGGAAGATACGACTCGAGTCAGAGATAGCTTGAGTTTTCCAAAATTACATACTTTATTGTAATTGCTTTTATGTTTGCAATTCATGAGATTGATATGCTTAGTCTATTTATTCATAGCAAAGCATGTATTGAGTCTTTGGCAGATGTGCCATGCCTTTGGCAGAGGTGCCAAGTCAATGGACATTTGGTTTATATCGATGTTGTTTAGGAGTAGATCGACTCCTATTGTAGAGATTCGATATAGAAGGCCAAAGTCTGAGAATAAGAACGTACAACCATCTAGCTGGGAAGAGTAGGTGGGAGACTATTGCGTTCTTATTCTAACCGGGATCCCTAGATAAGAGTCGAGTCAATATTATGAGTCAAAGAGTTTGATTTATTGTTTTGTATCGATTTATGCTTTCGTAGACTACGATGCATATTGTTTTATAAATGTTCTATGCTTTTATATATGTTTATATTAAATGCATGTATATGTTGTTTATACTGGGAATATAATTCTTACCGGAATTATCCGGCTGTTGTTGTGTTTGTATGTGTGCATGACAACAAGTGGGACATAATCAGGGTCGAGAAGAGGATGAGAGATTGAGTTTAGATTGGAGATTCGGACCCAGAAGTAGAGTTGATTTTCATCACTTGATATGTAGTGAAGGAACATTAATTTGTATGACTTACTTTTGTACAAGACTTGTACTTTTGATCATGTTGTAGATATTAAACTTGATCTTGTAGTTTGAATGAGATGGGACCTAACTTATTAAAGACTTTGTACATTTGTTTATAAAGTGTTCAACATTTAAAAAAAAATAATTTTATGACCCAATTTATTTAATTGTTCCCAATTAATCCTAATGATGATTAAGAAGAATGAGTTAGCGTCCGGGTCCCCACACCAGGTGATATCAGAGCTGTAGTTGTACTTTTCTTTAGACTGAGATAGAATCGAGTGAGCGGGGTAGATTGAGTTTTCTTTCCTGCTTTTGTAGTGCCAGCATGTTTTACTGCTTTTGAAAATACATGTTTACCTGATTATTTGATTTGATTGGAAACGTGTATTATTGAAGAATGAATCAGAACCGATTCTTGATCAGAGGTATGATGATCAGAGGAGGACTGAGACATATTTGTTATATTTGGTTATTAATGAAAGGGGATCGGTTACGGTGACCGAAAGCGCAACGGAAGTTAAAAATTTTGATTTTTCATGGAATATTTCGGCCACCTCATAATATTGTGTAGCAAATACAACAAACACCAAATATCATACATAGGGTGTTGAGAAGTTTACCTATCAATCTCAAGGATTGATGTAATGGCTCCAACTTTGTTGTCAAACAACAAAGCTCTTCAAGGCAAGACAATCTACAAGCTTCCTCCTTTGAACACTCCTTGTTCAAAAATCAAGCCCACCACTTGCTAGGTAAATCCCCTCTTAATTTGCACTAGAAAATTAAGAGGATTTTTCAAGGAGAAGAATATTTCTTCCTCAACACTTGAAGAAGAAAAGAAGAGAAAAACTTGGAGAGAAAAATCCAAGAAAATTTCGACCAAGCTAGTGTAGAATGAGGGAGGGAAGAGTTGTCTTGGTAGTGCAAAAAGTTGATCCAAAAAGTTACATGCTATGCATTATTTTAATCAAAAGTATCCCTCGACTCTTCACCTCCCAAGCATGCAATGTTACTTGGGCCTGTAACTATTACAAGGCCCATGGACTATTTAAATTGTCTCAAACATATTTGAGCCCAATTAGACTTTACTTGATTTTACTCAAGCCCACTAGTTAAATAATTATTTCCAATTGGGCTCTACAAGGCTCAATGTTATTTAATTAATTCAACACTTGAATTAATTTAATTATTTGGACTCTACTAGGCCCACTAGTGTTTAATTAATTCAACACTTGAAATAATTTAATTTAGTCCATAATAATGTTTATGAAAATCACAATTTTCAAATACATTATTTACTTGGCCTATTTTTAATTTAGGAACACATTCATAAATTAAAAATTACATTTCTCTCATAGAAGTCATACTTCTATTTTTCTCAACGCTTATAAACTCATTTATAATCCGTTCAACACATTGAAATATTTTTACTTCTCAACGGGATCTAGAAAGCTAGTACTTGTGTGGCCCTCAATGGTTCATTGATACAACTAGCCGTGGGTTCACATCTCCATGTGATTCGGACTAAACATGTCCTTATATGAGCATACCCCAATTGCTCCATTCTTACTTATCAACTCCTTGATAACAAGAACGTCAGAACTCAAGTCTGATAGTACCGAACCAATCATGTTAAATACCTAGCAGCATCGCTTACATGATTCCCTAGGTATCAAATGATAGTGCCTTCAAGAACCATTCAATTATGTTTAGCGTACAGTACGGTCCCTTCAACTCATATATCCCGACCGATTCGACAACCATTGGTTTATCGAGAGTTGTCAATGAATCGATACTATGTGTCATGTCGTAGTTGCATCGATGGTGTAATCTATGAAACCTTTTTCATAATTACCACCATACTCTGATCAGAGATTTCAACCTACATACACATGAGAACACATAGGATATCCATACTCGAAGGTAAGCGGTGAATCCCCGACTACAATGCATCGACTCCTATATGTTTCGACAGAACACCCAACCTTGCCACCTGATGACCCCATAAGTGTCGGTAAACAAGTCAAAGTGTAATTCTAGCACATAAGGTCTCAATGTTGTCCCGGGTCATAAGGACTAATGGTGTACAACCATAAACTAGGACTTTTCCACTCGATAAGTGAGAACCACTTGGAAAGTCTTTTTATGGAGGGTTGTTCAGTGCACTATACAAGGAGCACCTATCTGCATGTTCGGACATCACAATGTCCCCTACCAATGAAACATTGTACTCACATCGCAGGTACTAGTCTCGAACTCGAGCGGCCTATATCCTTCTTAGTGACGGCTGAATCGACTAAGAACCGTTTAGAATATACAGTATTACAAATATGAGTTTCATGATACTCATCATATAAGCATCTCATATTTTTTCTACTATTTGTATATTCAAGGGCTTTATCTATGAAACTAGCATGGGTATACAGATAAAGAAGTGCCAAAACGATAAATTCAAATATTATTAAAATAAAGACTGTTTATACATAGAGTTTCATTGTGAACACTCGGCCAACATTTGGCTCCACGTGCACCTACTCTAACAATTAACCATTTTGATAATTAGATATGCCTCCTTGAAGAATCTCAAAGCAGGGTAGTACCTCGAATAATCCGATGGATGTTACAGCGACACCCATGGAAACACTGCTGAAGAGATTTCAGTAGTTCAAACCGCAGACTTTGAAAGGCACTGAGAATTCTATTGATTGTGAGAGTTGGCTTGATGAAATTGAGATGCTGTTTGATTCACTTGATTATACAGATGAGCGAAGAGTTAGACTGATTGGGCACCAGTTGCATGACGTTGCAAAGAATTGGTGGCTCGCAACCAAGAGGGCGTTGGAGCATCGAGGTACAGTTATTACTTGGAAGATCTTTAAAACAGAATTCTATCAACGATTCTTCCCAGTATCGTACAGAATAGACAAGAGTGCAGAATTTGCTAATCTGAGACAGGGTCATTTGAACATAGAAGAATATGTGGCCAAATTCTCTATCTTGTTACGATTTGCTCCACATGTTGCAGAGAATGATGAAGCAGTGGCTGATCAGTTCATTAATGGGCTGAATCCCGAGATCTTTACACTGGTAAATACAGGGAGATCGAATAATTTTGCTGATGTTTTGAATCGAGCAAAAGGAGCCGAAGCGGGCCTGATTAGGCAGAAGGGAGCTTCTTATGTTGCTCCAGCACCGAAACAGCAACAACCATCAGCTCAGTTCCATCAACACCCTTCCAGATTTGATAGTGGTGGTAGCAGCAATGGAAAGAAAGATAATCTGAAAGCTCGAGGAAAACAGTTTAAGAGATCTGGTAGTAGTTCATCTAGCTCCAGCGGTTCACGACAGAGCCATAGTTATACAGGGGTCTATTGTAGAACTTGTGGAGGAAGACATCCCGCAGAGCAATGCCAAGGAGTGTTTGGTAGTTGCAATATCTGTCGACAGCAAGGACATTTTGCCAGAGTCTGTCCACAGCAAAGTTCTCAACGATCCCAGGGAGCAGAATCATCTAGATCAGTGGCTCAGACTGATAGACGATCATCTACTGTTCACTCTTTCGAGCCACCTACTACTAAGTCACAACCGAGGCCAGGAAGAAGCCAGACTGTTAGCCAACCTCCGAGACAGCAGGCCAGAGTGTTTGCATTGATTGAAGAACAGGCATAGGAAGCACCTGATGATGTTGTTGCAGGTAATTGTTCTCTTTGTGGTTACTCTGCTTATGTATTGATTGATACGGGTGCATCCCATACGTTTATATCTGAACAATTTGATTTGATGCATGATTTTCCTGTTGAGTCATTATCTAATGTAATATCTGTCTCTTCACCTTTGGGGAGATGTCTTTTATCAATGAAGTCTGTTAAACATTGTATACTGCAGTACGATGGAAATGAGATTGAGTTAGATTGTATTGTAATCGGTTTGTCTAATTTTGACTGCATTATCGGTATTGATATGCTGACCAAGTACAGAGCTACCGTAGACTGTTTCCAGAAAATTGTAAGATTCAGACCTGAAATGGCTGATGAATGGAAATTTTACGGTAAGGGTTCTAGAGCTAGAATTCCTTTGATGTCTGTGTTGTCTATGACTCGATTATTACAGAATGGAGCAGAGGGGTTCCTTGTGTATTCAGTAGATGTACTAAAATCGAGCCCGTCATTGGAAGATTTGCCAGTGGTATGTGAGTTTGCTGACGTCTTTCCAGATGAGATTCCGGGTTTGCCTCCAATCAGAGAAATAGATTTCAGCATTGAATTGATACCAGGTACAGTTCTTATTTCTAAAACTCAATAGAGAATGACACCGATTGAATTGAAAAATTGAAAGATCAGTTAGAAGATTTACTGGCCAAGGGTTACATCAAAAAGAGTGTTTCTCCTTGGGGTGCTCCAGTACAATTTGTCAGAAAGAAAGATGTTTCAATGAGACTATGCATTGACTATCGGCAACTGAATAAGGCTACGATAAAGAATAAATATCCTTTGCCTCGTATTGATGATTTATTTGATCAGTTGCAGGGTTCTTCTGTTTATTCCAAGATCGATCTAGGATCTGGATACCATCAGCTGAGAGTCAGATATTCTGATATATCGAAGACAGCCTTAGAACCAGGTATGGTCATTATGAGT
Organism: Primulina tabacum; assembly: GCF_025594145.1. Lineage (NCBI taxonomy): Eukaryota > Viridiplantae > Streptophyta > Magnoliopsida > Lamiales > Gesneriaceae > Primulina > Primulina tabacum. The sequence goes on along the minus strand of NC_134556.1, from coordinate 22,082,968 downwards.
TTATAGTAATGCCGTTTGGTTTAACGAATGCTCTAGCTGTATTTATGGGTTCGATGAACCGTATATTTCAGAGATATCTTGATGATTTTGTGATTATCTTTATTGATGATATTCTGATTTATTCAAAGAATATGATTGATCATGTTGAGCATCTTAGAACTGTATTGAAGATTCTGAGAAATGAGAAACTGTATGCAAAGGTGTCTGAATGTGAATTTTGGCTAAAACAAGTTGTATTTTTGGGACACATTATATCTGGAGATGGTATTTCTGTTGATCCTAGCAAAGTTGAGACTATGATCAGTTGGCCTAGACCGACATCAGTGCAAGAGATACGCAGTTTTATGGGTTTAGCAGGATACTATTGTCGATTCATTAAAGATTTCTCCAGCATTGCTAAGCCGATTACTCAACTGACCCAGAAGAATGCCCTATTTGTTTGGTCAGAAGCTTGTGAATCCAGTTTTCTAGAGTTGAAGAAGAGATTAACCAGTGCTCCTGTGTTGACTATCCCGTCAGGTACTGGTGATTTTGTTGTTTATTGTGATGCTTCTCACAGAGGAATAGGTTGTGTTTTGATGTAGCGAGGATATGTTATTGCTTATGCTTCAAGACAATTGAAACCACATGAGACTTGCTACCCGATTCATGATCTTGAATCGGCTGCCATCGTATTTGCATTGAAGATTTGGCGACACTAACTATATGGTGAGAAATTCGAAATTTATTCTGATCACAAGAGTCTGAAATATCTATTTTCACAGTCTGAACTGAATATGTAGCAATGAAGATGGCTTGATTTATTGAAAGATTTTGATTGTGAAATCAAATATTATCCGGGAAAATCGAATGCAGCAGCTGATGCACTAAGTCGAAAGGTATGTATCTTATTTTTATCGAAGATTGGTGTTTCGAATTTGATTGAAGATCGCTGTATTTCTGGATTAGTATTTGAGACGGATTGTCAACCTCTGAGACTTTATGCCATTCAAGTTGAACCAGAGTTGATTTTTTTAATTAAAGAAGCACAAAAAGTTGATGAGAATGTTCAGAACTCGATATTGATGGTTAGATCAGGGCATCAATCAGAATATCAGGTTCGTGATGATGTGTTATATGTGAATAATCGACTTGTTGTGCCAAATGTTTCAGATTTGAAACAGCAAATTTTGACAGAAGCGCACTGTAGTCGTTTGAGTATTCATCCTGGTGGCAGAAAGATGTACAATGATTTGAAGAAACAATTTCGGTGGAAACAAATGAAAGCGGATATTGCAGAGTTTGTATCCAAATGTTTGAATTGTCAACAGGTGAAAGCAGAAAGAAAGAAACCATGATGTCAGTTGCATAGCTTATCTATCCCAGAATGGAAATGGGATCACATTTCCATGGATTTTGTTATGAAGCTACCACGATCCTCTCGAGGTTGCAATGCGATTTGGCCCGTTATTGACAGATTGACCAAATCAGCATGTTTTATTCCGTACAGAATGAAGTCAGACATGACCAGATGGCAGAGATCTATGTCAGAGAAGTGGTCAGATTGCATGGTGTGCCTAAGTCTATTGTATCAGATCGTGATCCTCGATTTACTTCGCACTTTTGGCACAGTCTACAACAAGCTCTCGGTACGAAGTTACATTTGAGTACTGCATATCATCCTCAGACAGACGGACAGTCAGAGCGGACTATCCAGACATTGGAGGATATGCTGAGAGCTGTAGTGCTAGACTTTGGCACTAGTTGGCAAGAATCTTTGCCACTTTGTGAATTCTCGTACGACAACAACTATTAGACGAGTATAGAGATGGCTCCGTTTGAAGCGTTGTACGGCCAGAAGTGTAGATCCCCTCTCTATTGGGATGAGATATCTGAGGTACCTGAACTTGGGCTTGATGTGATTCGAGATATGACTGAGAAAGTGAAGCTGATTCAGCAAAGAATGAAGACAACTTAGGATAGACAGGCCAAATATGCAGATATTCGATGTCGACCGTTAGATTTTGAGCAAGGAGACAGAGTATTTTTGAAGATTTTTCCTTTCAGAGGTATTGTCAGATTTGGCAAGAAAGGGAAATTATCTCCACGCTATATCGGTCCGTATGAGATCCTTGAGAAGATAGGTACTCGTGCATATCGACTTGCTATTCCGCCTTCTCTGTCTGGGATACATGATGTCTTTCATGTGTCTATGCTGAGGAAATATCTTGCTGATGATTCTCATGTTCTTCAGCCAGATGAGGCAGAACTTGATGAAACTTTGAGTTATTTTTAGAAACCGATCCAGATTCTAGATCGTAAAGAAAAACAGCTCAGAACGAAGACTATTCCGATTGTGAAAGTTCAGTGGAGTCGTCATGGCGTTGAAGAAGATACTTGGGAAACTGAATCAGATATGAGACAGAAGTTTTCAGAATTATTTCATTGATGTGAGTTTTCTTATTTAGCTTCTGTATATCTCCTTCTTGTATGTGATTTGATTGCCTGTGATTTCGGGGACGAAATCAGATCTTAGAGAGGGAGAATTGTAATGCCCGAGATTTTTTCCTGTTAATCCAAGATTATTTATTTATAAATTGATGTGATTATAGAAAAATCACTCCGAGACCAAATTTGGAAAAGCATGAGAATTGGTGAGTATTATTCCAGCAGACTTCGCGCACATGCGCGGCAGAGAGGCGCGCATATGCGCAAATAGTAAATGCCGAGGCAGAAGACCTCGCGCATATGCACGAGAAGAGGTGCGCATATGCGCGAGCATGTGAAATGAAGAAGTGACGAGACAGTAGGTCTCGCGCATATGCACGGGGACAGGGCGCGCATATGCGCGAGCTGATGAATCCAGAATTGCCGAGACAGAGAGTCTCGCGCATATGTGCTAGTGAAGGTCGCGCATATGCACGAGACGTGCAGTACAAAGATTGAGCCACATGTCTTTGCCATGCATATAATATGTAAATGTATTAATCTTCTTTCAGAACTTGCAGCTGATAACCGAGGGAAATCCATAGAATTCCTCAAACTCTTCAAATTCTAGACTTGTGATTTTGCGAGATCCGTCCGTCAGAATTTCAATCCGACTTTAGTTCCGTGCTCCTTTCGTCAAGGGCTTCAAAAGGATGCAAGTTTTCTTGTGTTCTTGCATGTTTTAAAAGTTTGACGTTGAAGAAATCATGATATGATTGATATTATCTGTTCCTGAGTTTGTGATAATTGTATAATCAAAACCGGATCGAAGAACGGATATCGAATGAAATTGTCATCATTTTCCTGATTTGAATTGATTGAGAATATACAGATTTTGTATTGGAATTGTGTATATCGATCGATTATGAGTTGTTATTGGTATTTATTGATATTGTATTGCTGGATATATTGAGATTGTGCTGTTATGCCGTCGAAACAGAATTAGATTGAGTTCTGATCATATCCAGTATTGATTTGAGTTGTATATTGATGTTGCACTTCTCGAATGTCATGTCTGATTGGTATTGAAGATTTCAAAGACAGAACAAAGCCAAACCCCGAGAAAAGAAAGGTATAAATCAATGTTAAACCGGGAAGATACGACTTGAGTTTGTGATAATTGTATAATCGAAACCGGATCGAAGAACGGATATCGAATGAAATTGTTATCATTTTCCATCTTTGAATTGATTGAGAATATACAGATTTGGTATTGGAATTGTGTATATCGATCGATTATGAGTTGTTATTGGTATCTATTGATATTGTATTGCTGGATATATTGAGATTTTGCTGTTATGCCGTCAAAACAGAATTAGATTGAGTTCTGATCTTATCCAGTATTGATTTGAGTTGTATATTGATGTTGTACTTCTCGAATGTCATGTCTGATTGGTATTGAAGATTTCAAAGACAGAACAAAGCCAAACCCCGAAAAAAAAAGGTATAAATCAATGTTAAACCGGGAAGATACGACTTGAGTCAGATATAGCTTGAGTTTTCCAAAATTACATACATTATTGTAATTGCTTTTATGTTTGCAATTCATGAGATTGATATGCTTAGTCTATTTATTTATCGCAAAGCATGTATTGAGTCTTTGGCAGAGGTGCCAAGTCACTGGACATTTGGTTTATATCGATGTTGTTTAGGAGTAGATCGACTCCTATTGTAGAGATTCGATATAGAAGGCCAAAGTCTGAGAATAAGAACGTACAACCATCTGGCTGGGAAGAGTAGGTGGGAGACTATTGCGATCTTATTCAAACCGGGATCTCTAGATAAGAGTCGAGTCAATATTATGAGTCAAAGAGTTTGATTTATTGTTTTGTATCGATTTATGCTTTTGTAGACGACGATGCATATTGTTTTATAAATGTTCTATGCTTTTATATATGTTTATATTAAATGCATGTATACGTTGTTTATACTGGGAATATATTTCTCACCGGAGTTATCCGACTGTTGTTGTGTTTGTATGTGTGCATGACAACAGGTGGGATAGGATCAGGGTCGAGAAGAGGATGAGAGATTGAGTTTAGAGTGGAGATTCGGACCCAGAAGTAGAGTTGATTTTCATAACTTGATATGTAGTGAAGGAACATTAATTTGCATGACTTACTTTTGTACAAGACTTGTATTTTTCATCAACTACAGCTCCTCAATCCTCAACTGCAGAACTTCAACTATATATAGATGTTGAATTATCATTGGCGAACATCGACAAAGTGATTAAATATATTGCCACTGACATTTAGCTGATCACTACAAAAGCTGTTGAAGAACAAATAGCAACTGAAGAACCAGCCTCACAGGCTCTTTCTCAACCAACTGAAGAGCTAGTTCAGTCGACTACCACGACTGAACAAGCATTTGTCTCAATAATTGAAGAAGTGCCAGCTGAAAGGCCAACCACATATTCAGTTGTTCAACCAACTGAAGGCCCAACTGCTGATTCAGCTGAGCAACCAACTGGGGAACCAACTGCTGATTCAGCTGATCAACCTATTGCAGAGCCTTCAGATTCCACTGTTGTTCCAAATCTCTCTCCTTCTCCACAGCTTCATAAGGAAGCTGTACTAGCAGATGTTTCAAAAATGGTTGGTCTTGAAACTACAACAACTGACAGGGCCTTGGTGATCTTTAATTAAGAAAACCGGCAGCAAGAACTAGAAACCTCTGGAGCCATGTCTCCTGGTATATCAATTAAAATTGAATCAATGTTCGAAGAAATTCAGGCTATTCAGACCAACCTTGTAAGTGTAATGTAATGCCCGAGATTTTATTCTGTTAATCCGAGATTATTAATTGATGAATTGATGTGATTATAGAAGGACCACTCCGATACAAGAAATTGGGAAAGCATGAGCATTGCAATTGTGAGACCAGAAGGTCTCGCGCATATGCGCGGAGACGAGGTGCGCATATGCGTGAGCTGCTATATGCCGAGACAGTAAGTCTCGCGCATATGCACGAGACGGGGTGCGCATATGCGCGAGCAAGATTTAGGTACAAGCATTGAGACAGTAGGTCTCGTGCATATGCGCGAGACGAGGCGTGCATATGCGCGAGCTGGTGACTTCCATAAGTTCCGAGACATAGAGTCTCGCGGCGCGCATATGCGCGGAGACACGACGCGCATATGCGCGAGCAGATGAATTGTTATGCGCCGAGATAGTAGGTCTCGCGCATATGCGCCGATGATGGACGCGCATATTGAAACGTCCTGCCCTTTTTATTGCTTTAAAAGTACTAATTTTTTTTTTTTTTTATCCTCACTTAGCATCGGCCGAACCATAAAATATCTTGACATCATTTTAAAAATAACCATCCAACTGCTGTTTAAAAATCCAAAGGAAAATATTTTAAAGCATAAAATTGTCAAACATTTTACCAAACCTAAAAAGCAATAATTTGAAAAGAATAGCCTATACTAAACCTCTCAAAAATCTCTCAAATGCATAAATAAATAAACTTAAAAATCTTTAACTTAAATCATAAAGCATAATGCGGAAAATATAGCGCTGGTTCTCGGGTTTTGTGCGTCTTCAGCCCAGTCAAATCACTCATCAAGTCCTCCCTCTCAATACCACCTGCATCCATCACACCTAGTGAGTCTAAAGACTCCACACACCATAATCTTGATAACGAGTAATACGTAATACAGTCAACATATAACGGTGAAAAATACTTGTACTTAAAATAATGTTTTCATTAAGATGCATAATCATAAACATTTTCGTAAACATTTTCATGATGCATAAAACTTCAACATAAACATTTTCATAACATGCAAACATGAATTTCCTTTCCCTCAACATGACATGACATAAAATCTTAAACATAATCATGAACATTTCCTCTTTTTTTTCTTTATCCTTTGTTGAATTCAGATCGTTAATTGTGACTTTCCTGACATGACATGACATGACGATGGATCCATCTACATAAAACCACAGTACTGGGCGGCGGGGACATCAGCGACACTCTCACCGGTCAACCGAGCCTTGGCCTAACATGATCGAATAGAAATACGATCGTCGGGGCTCCCTCTGGGGCCTTCTCCCATAAATGGGCTCCCTCTGGGGCCTTCTCCCTTCACGATATTCCCATTCTTCCTCAAACCTCATAACCTCATATTCGCAATAATGGAAACACGATCGTCGGCTCCCACTAGGACCATAACCCTCACGAAGTCGCCATTATCAACGAATTAGTCACAATCACTTCACTTCCTTCAACATTTTTCATTCACATCACTTTATAAAAATCATGCATAACATAACATTTTGTTTTCGAAACCAAGCATGCAATATGTCTTTTAAATGTCTTCCTTAAATCATAAAAATCAAATAGACATTTTAAAATCATAATTTAATCATAAACATTTAAAAATAATCATAATATCATAAAAACAGTGTTTAGGGCACTGCCACGACCTTTACTAATTTCCCGGTGTAAAAAGATCGTTTTACCCCTGGACTAAACATTTTACGTTTTCGACTTTTTTCTTGATTTCATGACTCTAACATGTCCCAAATAATTATTTAAGCTTACGGTGAATTTTTTCATAATTTTATTTTACTTAAATGTTAGACTTTTTCAATTATCTTTTCTTAATTGTTTTAACGGTGTTTTAATCCCGAAAAATACCAAGCATTAATATAAAATTCCTAAATTCCAAATTTAGTCTTTTTATATTATTTTAGTCCTTATGGACCACGACTCGACCCCCGTGAGCCGTTTTCCGAAATTTTCTTTGTTTCAAAAACCCTATTTGACACCTAATTTTCACCCCCGAGCCAACTCTCGATTTTCACGAGTTACCCCCGAACTATGTCGAGCCAAAAGGTGCCCAACATATTAAATTAACTTACTGGACCCTAACTTTATCAAGGAAACCATTCTAATGCCAAAAACGAGGACCCTCTACACACACCTATGCTGGCCGAGAATTTCACTTTGTGTGGACTCTATCTTGTGTGATCGTGTGGACCTAGCCGATGACTCAGGCCGTGAACCAGTGCCTTGTGCACCACCTAAGGACCCTAATGAACCACCCTGGCCCAGCCCGTGCCCCATGCACCGAGCCCCTGGCCCTGCAGCCGTGCGAAGGCACCCCAGCAGGACTCCTATATTCTTGGGTAGAGTCCTAGCTTGGCTAGGACTCTTTCCCGACCCTTAGTGTGAGTCCTAGCGTGGCTAGGACTCCCACCATGACTCACTCAAGGCCTTGGCTAGCCCGTGGAACCAGCCAACCGAGCCCCCCGTCCCTGCACAACAAAACCGAGCCCCAAACTTGACAGCAACAAACGGTTCCTGCACGAGTTCTGGTTTCGTCATTCATTCTTGGTTTTAGTCGATTCATGTGTGGTGTTTGGGACTCCAAAACACGTGTAATACTTACCTATCCATGCCTAGACATCATGGCAGCCCCTTAGTATAAAAAAACGTGAGTCATGGCATCAAACAAATTGCATATAAATCACAAATCCAATGCACGTACAAGATGGTCTTTTTTTTTTTTCCGAAAATTCTGAATGTATACATGTATGACTTCAAGCTTTTCATGCACCCATACTTTAAACAATATTATGATGTAATCGGATGAGAAAAGGGAGATTAAGGTGTGCCTTTGCGTAGTATACGCTCGAATAATCGTTGACGACGAAGAACGGGACGCCACAAAAGCTTGGCTTGATGCTAAACTATCGAAAAACCCTTCCAAAAAGGTGCAGCCGTGAGGTGGTGTTGTGTTTGGGAGAGTTTTCACCAATGAATCTAGGGTGGCCGATTGATTGAGTAGCTAGTGTAGGGTTTTGTGATTTTTTTGCACTTTAAATACTAATCTAACCACTAAGTAGGCTTTAGGCCTAATAAGCCCCAAAATTCGAGCCCATTAGTTAAATTAGGATTTAATAAAATATTAACCAAAGTTTTGATTAATTAAATATGTGAATTTATTAGCCGGGTTGCCAAAAAGTTCGTATTTTAGTTGAAAAACCAACACCGATAAAATTTTCGTCCCGGCGTATAAAATCACTTCAAAACCCTTTATTTTCAAAAATACTAAAAAGCATCGACCATCTTTTAGATAATTAAAAATAATTATTTAATAAAAATATTTTACGTTTTCTTCAGCCCTCGGTCCCCGTTCCTCGATCGTCACTTAAATATTCCTAAAAATACATTTTTTATGCATGATGACAAATAAATCTCATTTAGCATATAAACAAGTACGTCACATAATTAATTAGTAATTAAAATAAATTTACTTCTCATTTTTCGTATTTCCTAGATTTGTATGTAGTTGGATTACGTCGTCTTAATTTTGGACCTTACAATTCCTCCCCCCCTTAAATAAAATTTCGTCCTCGAAATTAGAACCGACCGAATAACTCTGGGTAGCGACTCTTCAAGTCCCTCTCGGTTTCCCAAGTAGCTTCCTCTTCCGAGTGATTCGGCCACTTGACCTTGACCATTGGAATGACTTTGTTTCGCAATCGTCTTTCTTGTCTAGCCAGAATCTGGACAGGTCTTTCCTCATAAGTCATATTTGGAGTTAGTTGAAGAGGTTCATAATTAAGCACATGTGACGGATTAGACATGTACTTCCGCAGCATCGAAATGTGGAACACATTGTGAACTCCAGAAAGTGCGGGTGGCAATGCCACTCTATAAGCTAGTGTCCCAATCCTCTCCAAAATCTCGAATGGGCCAATAAATCTAGGACTAAGCTTGCCCTTCTTGCCAAAACGCATAACACCCTTCATGGGTGCTATCTTCACAAACATGTGGTCGCCTACTGCAAACTCCAAGTCCCTTCGTCTTTTATCCGCATAACTCTTTTGTCGGCTTTGCGCAGTCTTCATTCTATCACGAATTTTGACTACCAGCTCAGCTGTCTCTTCAATCACATCTGGACCAATATCTCTTCTATCCCCAACCTCGTCCCAATGAATAGGAGATCTACACTTCCTTCCATAGAGTGCCTCAAAAGGAGCCATTCCTATTGATGATTGATAGCTGTTATTGGAAGTGAACTCCACTAGAGGTAATTTTGGTTCCCAACTACCTTGGAAATCAATAACACATGTTCGCAGTAGATCTTCCAAAATCTGTATAACTTTTTCTGACTGACCATCGGTTTGAGGGTGGAACGCTGTACTGAACAATAACTTGGTCCCCATCGCTGCATGCAGACTTTTCCAAAAAGATGACGTGAATCTCGGATCTCTGTCAGAGACAATGGATACAGGAATCCCATGCAGCCGAACTATCTCTCGAATATACAAGTCGGCATACTGAACCATGGTGAATGTCGTCTTAATAGGTAGAAAATGCGCTGATTTCGTAAGACGATCTACTATCACCCAAATGACATTCAATCCCTTAACAGTCTTAGGCAATCCCACAACAAAGACCATGGTGATATTTTCCCATTTCCACTCGGGAATAGGGAGTGGCTTCAATTTTTCCGCTGGTCTCTGATGCTCTGCTTTGACTTGCTGACAAGTTAAACACTCGGATACATACCTCAAGATGTCTCTCTTCATGCCTGGCCACCAATATAACAACTGCAGATCTCTATACATTTTTGTGCTACCCGGATGAATGGAATATGGTGTGTCATCGGCTTCCTTCATAATAAGTTTTCTCAAGGAATCATCCCTAGGAACCCATAGACGGTCTCTATAACGGACCAAGCCATTCACTACTGAATATAAATTCCGGCCCTTGGCTTCTTCTCTAGCTATCCACTTTTGCAACTGCTCATCAGTAGACTGCCCATCACGAATTCTGTCTCTCAAAGTCGACTGTACTGATAATGTTGCAAGATTAGGGGCCCTGCCCCTGGCATATACTGTAAGCTCAAACCGCTGTATCTCGGACTGCAACGGTCTTTGGAGCGATAACTGAGTGATAACTGCTGCTTTTCTACTCAATGCGTCTGCCACTACATTAGCTTTCCCCGGATGGTAGCTAATGTCACAATCATAGTCCTTTACCAATTCGAGCCATCTGCGCTGTCTCATATTCAACTCCTTTTGGGTGAAGAAGTATTTCAAACTTTTATGATCGGTGAATATCTTGCACTTCTCCCCATAAAGGTAGTGTCTCCAAATTTTCAGTGCGAAGACTACTGCTGCAAGCTCAAGATCATGAGTAGGGTAGTTCTTTTCATGAATTTTCAACTGTGTTGACGCATAGGCAATAACTCGGTCGTTTTGCATAAGAACTGCGCCCAAACCAAGCTTAGAAGCGTCGGTATAAAGAACATACTCCCCTTGCCCCGATGGCATAGATAACACTGGTGCGGATATCAAGGCTTGCTTCAGCTTGTCAAAACTGTCTTGACACTCGGATCCCCAAATAAACTTAGCATTTTTCTTCGTCAAAGATGTCAAAGGCACTGCAATAGATGAGAACCCCTTGATGAATTTGCGATAATAGCCAGCTAGTCCCAAGAAACTGCGAATCTCGGTGACACTCTTCGGTACTGGCCACTCTTTTACTGCCTCAAATTTACTCGGATCAACTTCTACGCTATCACTAGAAATGATGTGGCCTAAGAACGCCACTGTCAAGCCAAAACTCGCACTTGCTGAACTTTGCATATAGCTTTCTTTCATGTAATACCTGCAGTGCGATCCTCAAATGACGGCTATGCTCCTCTCTGTTCTTGGAATAGATCAATATGTCATCAATGAAGACAATAATAAACTGATCCAGATATGGCTGAAATACGCGATTCATGAGATCCATGAAGATCGCTGGCGCATTGGTCAACCCGAATGGCATGACCATAAATTCATAGTGCCCATATCTCGTGCGAAACGCTGTTTTGTGAACGTCAGACTCTTTGACTTTCAACTGGTGGTATCCAGATCGCAGATCAATCTTAGAAAATATCGATGCTCCTTGCAACTGATCAAATAAATCTTCAATTCTTGGCAGTGGAGTGGGGACCCGGACGCTAATCATTTTCTTAATCATCTTTGGGAGTTAATTATCAATTCAGATAATCAGGGTCTAAAAATTTTTCTTTTTAAAATGCAAGTGCGGAGCGTAATGGAATGTAACTAATATACATCTCAGTAAATAAGTACAATAATGTACAACAATTATTCAAACTAGTCTAAGGTTCAACTACTAAATTTCAAGTATTAAATCAAATCTACAATAAGTCCGGAATCACCACTCTAAACTCGTCTTCTCTCATCATCTTCTTGACCCTGATCATGTCCCACCTTTCTCTTCTCGGTCTGATGAAGACGAAGTCTTGTATTCAAATCTGTCCATACCCAGTCTCTTTTTGAAGCTCTTGAGGCAAGGAGCGAGAATCTATACTAGGATTGACAACTTGATGGTTGGATCTTGAGATACGAAATTTTGAAGATCAAAATCCTTGAAGGAAACCATGGAAGCTCACGTCTTTACCCTTCCAAGCTAGGCATCTATGCAAAATGAAATTTGGAAGGGAATGCCACGTTCAAGAGGTGAATCAAGCCAAGTGTCCCATGCAAAATACATTAATTACACTTTAGTCCCTAAAATTTTCACTAATTGCAAATTGGCCCCCGCTCAATCTTTTTAATTCAATTCAATCCTAAATAATTCCATTTCAATCCTAAATAATTGTAAACATCTTGGAATATAATTCAACACTCCAAAAGTTTCCAATTACATACTCTTAGATTAAAATAATATCATCTTTATTATCTCGGGTCTTACAAGTGGATACTTATTTTTGATAGTGACCCGATTAAGCTCCCGATAATCGATACAAAGACGCATGCTACCATCTTTCTTTTTCACAAACAAAACCTGTGCGCCCCACGGAGAGTAACTAGGGCGAATAAAACCCTTGTCTAGCAGTTCTTGGATTTGATCTTTTAGTTCTTTCATTTCAGCAGGTGCTAGATGATAAGGTGCTTTAGATATAGGAACAGTGCCCGGCATAAGATCAATAGAGAATTCCACTTCACGATCGGGCGGAATGCCAGAAACGTCTTCGGAAAAGACGCTAGGAAAATCTCTCACGACATCAACATCCTCTAACTTATGGCTGATGGATTCATGTGTAGTAGTGACACATGCTAGATACGCCTGGCATCCATGCTTAATAAGCTTCCTTGCACATAGATAAGAGATAATGTGCGGCATTTGCTTGTTTCTCGCCGCCTCGAAAACAAAAGATTTACCACTTGGTGGCCTGATAGATACTCACCGCTGACGGAAATCAATCGAAGCTCCATTCGCTGAGAGCCAATCCATCCCAAGTATAATATCGAATTCGGGCATAGGAAGCACAATAAGATCTGCCCGAACAACATCTCTGAATAAACGAAGCTCCAGATTCTTAACAATCTTAGATGTGAGCATCTGATCACCGGAAGGAATCAAAACTTTGAAACCCAAACCCATGTCTTGAGGAGTAATTTTCAGTCTTTTTATGAAGGTTTCAGATATGAAAGAGTGTGTAGCTCCTGAATCTAGCAATGCATAGGTAGCTACACCTAAAATGATGATCCTCCCTGCGATGAAAATTGTCTTATATGTCTTTTCGTGTTGAATCTTAAGGATTTACTATCATTAATTCCCAAAGTTATAAGAAGGTTTCGTGTTGAACTTAAACGTTTTTAGGAAAAATTGCACTTTAGTCCCTCAACTTGAAATTTGCAAAATTGACCCCAAAATTTTTGAATTATTGCAATTAAGTCGTTATATTATTCGAAGTTCTGATTTAGCTCTTCCTATTTTGAGAATTACATTTTGATCCTTAAGATTTCAGAAATTGCACTTAGGTCCCTTATTTTCGAATTGTTGCATTATAGTCCCTTTAATTTTCGAAAAATTGCGTTTTAGACCTTAAAATTTCGAAATTTGCACAATTATGCCCCAATAATTCGAAATCCCTCTTAATTATGATTTTCTTTAATTTTGGCCCTAAAACATTTTACTTGGAATCAATTTATCCTTCACATAGAATAAGGCACAAAATTCAAATCATTTCTATCGTTTCTAACATCAACACTTAAGTCCCACTAAGTAGAACATGCAACCTAATTTATTCTAGGTTGAATCTTGGTCCCAGTTCCATAATATTAACCAATTTAACATTTCATGCAGCAATATAAAAATGTTAAATAACTAGGTTACCCGTGATGAGTGTAGTGTCTGCCTCTCCCTCAGCATCCTCGGCATTCATAACATAAGCTCGGGCCGTAGTAGCTGCTTTCCTCTTTGGGCAGTCATTGGCTTTGTGTCCATCCTCCTTGCAGTAGAAACATTTAAACGAACCCCATTCACACTTGCCAAGATGTGGGCGGTTGCACTGTTTGCATAGTTGTCTCTCAGCAGGCTTTGGTGTTCCAGGATTTTGTGGCTTTGGTGGCGCTGGCTTCTTGACTTGACCTTGGGGCTTTTGAGGCCCTTGAGGTCTAGGAGGACCCATATTTGGCTTCTTATTCGGCTGATTGTTATTCTGAGAGTGCTGCCTCTTGCGCTGAATCTCAAACTCAATGTCCCTCAAGGACTGATCAGCCTGATATGCATAAGTAACTGCCATAGCATAATTCTCCAGACGCATCATCATAACTTTATCCCGAATGGTAGGTCGTAGGCCATCCATAAAGTGTCTAAGCTTTTCTTCAGCATCCCTGGCAATAAGAGGCACAAAGTGGCAACCCCTATCAAACTTCTTCACAAATTCAGCAACAGTGGCATCTCCCTGGCGAAGAGCCATGAATTCCCTCTTTATTCGGCTCCTTGCATCCGGGGTGAAATATTTCTCATAGAACTTCGTCTTGAACTGTGCACAAGTGAGTGTGGCAAGGTTGACACCGTGCTCGGCTCCTTCCCACCATAAGGAAGCGTCGTCTCTAAACAGATAAGTGGTACATCTCACCCGGTCCGCATCCCCCATATCAAGATAGCGAAAATGTACCTCAAGTGAACGAATCCAACCCTCTGCAGCAAAAGGATCGGTAGTGCCAGAAAATTCCTTCGGCACTAGCCTCCGGAACTGCTCATAAACATCCTGCTGTGGCCTAGTCGCCTGCTGCTGCTGCATCTGCTGTAACTGCTATTGTAACTGTTGCTGCTGTAACTGCTGCTGCTGTGCTTGCTGCTCGAAGAGACGAGCCATCCCCTCAAGTGCACGTGTAGCAGCATCCCGTGGTGGTGGCGGTGGAGGTCCATTCCCTTGACTATTTCCTCGATGGTTAACACTGTTCTCGGCTTGATTCTCATGAACGGGTGCACGTCTAGGAGGCATTATATCTGAATGTTTTCCAAATTCTAACGTAACCAACATGCATTTAAATCTAAGTTCTCTAATCATGGTAACACATCCTGACTTAATTAGCATTTTAAGCATGCAAGGCAATACTACCCAAAAAGCTAATAAACATGTATCATAAACATAATATCCATAACGTCATGCAGGTTAAATCATATAGAATCACATAAAGCAAGTAAAACTTACAACTTGAGGCTTGACGACTGATCTTCCCGGCGCTGATGGTGGCACAACCCTTTACAGGACCTTTGCTCTGATACCAACTGAAACGTCCTGCCCTTTTTATTGCTTTAAAAGGACTAAATATATATATTTTTTTTATCCTCACTTAGCATCGGCCGAACCATAAAATATCTTGACATCATTTTAAAAATAACCATTCAACTGCTGTTTAAAAATCCAAAGGAAAATATTTTAAAGCATAAAATTGTCAAACATTTTACCAAACCTAAAAGCAATAATTTGAAAAGGATAGCCCATACTAAACCTCTCAAAAATGTCTCAAATGCATAAATAAATAAACTTAAAAATCTTTAACTTAAATCATAAAGCATAATGCGGAAAATGTAGCGCTGGTCCTCGAATTGTGTGCGCCTTCATCCCAGTCAAATCACTCATCAAGTCCTCCCTCAATACCACATGCATCCATCACACCTAGTGAGTCTAAAGACTCAACACACCATAATCTTGATAACGAGTAATACGTAATACAATTAACATATAACGATGAAAAATACTTGTACTTAAAATATCATTTTCATGAAGATGCATAATCATAAACATTTTCGTAAACATTTTCATGATGCATAAAACTTCAACATAAACCTTTTCATAACATGCAAACATGAATTTCCTTTCCCTCAACATGACATGACATAAAACCTTAAACATAATCATGAACATTTCCTCTTTTTTTTCTTTTTCCTTTGTTGAATTCAGATCGTTAATTGTGACTTTCCTTACCTGACATGACATGACGATGGATCCATCTACATAAAACCACAGTACTGCGCGGCGGGGACATCAGCGACACTCTCACTGGTCAACCGAGCCATGGCCTAACATGATCGAATAGAAATACGATCGTCGGGGCTCCCTCTGGGGCCTTCTCCCATAAATGGGCTCCCTCTGGGGCCTTCTCCCCTCACGATATTCCCATTCTTCCTCAAACCTCATAACCTCATATTCGCAATAATGGAAACACGATCGTCGGCTACCACTAGGACCATAACCCTCACGACGTCGCCATTATCAACGAATTAGTCACAATCACTTCACTTCCTTCAACATTTTTCATTCACATCACTTTATAAAAATCATGCATAACATAACATTTTGTTTTCGAAACCAAGCATGCAACATGTCTTTTAAATGTCTTCCTTAAATCATAAAAATCAAATAGACATTTTAAAATCATAATTTAATCATAAACATTTCATAAACATTTAAAAATAATCATAATATCATAAAAACAGTATTTAGGGCACTGCCACGACCTTTACTAATTTCCCGGTGTAAAAAGATCGTTTTACCCCTGGACTAAACATTTTACGTTTTCGACTTTTTTCTTGATTTCATGACTCTAACATGTCCCAAATAATTATTTAAGCTTACGTGAATTTTTTCATAATTTTATTTGGCTTAAATGTTAGACTTTTTCAATTATCTTTTCTTAATTGTTTTAACGGTGTTTTAATCCCGAAAAATACCAAACTTTAATATAAAATTCCTAAATTCCAAATTTAGTCTTTTTATATTATTTTAGTCCTTATGGACCACGACTGGAGCCCCGTGAGCCGTTTTCCAAATTTTCTTTGTTTCAAAAACCCTATTTGACACCTAACTTTCACCCCCGAGCCAACTCTCGATTTTCACGAGTTACCCCAGAACTATGTCGAGCCAAAAGGTGCCCAACATATTAAATTAACTTACTGGACCCTAACTTTATCAAGGAAACCATTCTAATGTCAAAAACGAGGACCCTCTACACACACCTATGCTGGCCGAGAATTTCACTTTGTGTGGACTCTATCTTGTGTGATCGTGTGGACCTAGCCGATGACTCAGGCCGTGAACCAGTGCCTTGTGCACCACCTAAGGACCCTAATGAACCACCCTGGCCCAGCCTGTGCCCCATGCATCGAGCCCCTGGCCCTGCAGCCGTGCGAAGGCACCCCAGCAGGACTCCTATATTCTCGGGTAGAGTCCTAGCTTGGCTAGGACTCTTTCCCGACCCTTAGTGTGAGTCCTAGCGTGGCTAGGACTCCCGCCATGACTCACTCAAGGCCTTGGCTAGCCCCTGGAACAAGCCAACCGAGCCCCCCGTCCCTGCACAACAAAGTCGAGCCCCAAATTTGACAACAACAAACGGTTCCTGCACGAGTTCGGGTTTCGTCTTTCTTTCTTGGTTTTAGTCGATTCATGTGTGGTGTGTGGGACTCCAAAACACGTGTAATACTTACCTATCCATGCCTAGAAATCATGGCAGCCCCTTAGTATAAAAAAACGTGAGTCATGGCATCAAACAAATTGCATATAAATCACAAATCCAATGCATGTACAAGATGGTCTTTTTTTTTTCGAAAATTCTGAATGTATACATGTATTACTTCAAGCTTTTCATGCACACATACTTTAAACAATATTATGATGTAATGGATGAGAAAAGGGAGATTAAGGTGTGCCTTTGCGTAGTATACGCTCGAATAATCGTTGACGACGAAGAACGGGACGCCACAAAAGCTTGGCTTGATGCTAAACTATCGAAAAACCCTTCCAAAAAGGTGCAGCCGTGAGGTGGTGTTGTGTTTGGGAGAGTTTTCACCAATGAATCTAGGGTGGCCGATTGATTGAGTAGCTAGTGTAGGGTTTTGTGATTTTTTTGCACTTTAAATACTAATCTAACCACTAAGTAGGCTTTAGGCCTAATAAGCCCCAAAATTCAAGCCCATTAGTTAAATTAGGATTTAATAAAATATTAACCAAAGTTTTGATTAATTAAATATGTGAATTTATTAGCCGGGTTGCCAAAAAGTTCGTATTTTAGTTGAAAAACCAACACCGATAAAATTTTCGTCCCGGCGTATAAAATCACTTCAAAACCCTTTATTTTCAAAAATACTAAAAAGCATGGACCATCTTTTAAATAATTAAAAATAATTATTTAATAAAAATAATTTACGTTTTCTTCAGCTCTCGGTCCTCGTTACTCGATCGTCACTTTAATATTCCTAAAAATACATTTTTTATTCATGATGACAAATAAATCTCATTTAGCATATAAACAAGTACGTCACATAATTAATTAGTAATTAAAATAAATTAACTTCTCATTTTTTGTATTTCCTAGATTTGCATGCAGTTGGATTACGTCGTCTTAATTTTGGACCTTACACATATGGGCGAGATGTGCACTATGAAGATTGAGCCACATGTCTTGCCATGCATTTAAAAATGAAATTAATCCTTCATTTCTTCAGAAACAAGAACCGAGAGTCCAGGGAAGATTCTCAAGTTCTGAAATTTAAATTGTTGATTGTGCAAGATCCGGCATCCGAGTTGAGTTCTGTGCCTCTCTTGTCAAGAGCTTCAAGGGGATGTAAGTTTTATTACTTTTCAGCATGGTTCAAAAATATATTGTTGAAGGAATCATGATATGATTATTATTCTGTGTTCCTGATATTGTGATAATTGTATAATCGAAACCGGATCGAAGAACGGACAACGTAGGCAATTGTTATCATTTTCCAGATTTTATTTGATTGAGATTATACAGAATTTGAGAATATCAGCTTGTGTCTGTTATGATTATGAGTTGTGATTTGTATCTGTTGATATCTGAGTTGCTGGATATATCGAGATTGTGCTGTTATGCCGTCGAAACAGAATTAGATTGAGTTCTGATCGTATCCAGTATTGCTTTGAGTTGTATATTGATATTGTACTTCTCGAATATGTGATTCCAAATTTGGTAATGAAGGCTTCGAAGACTGAACAGATCCAGATTGATATTTGATTTCGTTGACCAGATTGATCTACGAAAGGAAAGGTATAAATCAATGTTAAACCGAGAGAAATAACTCGAGTAAATGAGTTTCCCAAAAACCACATACTTTATTATAATTGCTTTGATGTTTGAAATTCATGAGAGTGATATGCTTAGTCTATTGAGTTATAGCAAAGCATGTATTGAGTCTTTGGCAGAGGTGCCAAGTCACTGGACGTTGGTTGATATCGATGTGCGTAGGAGTAGATCGACTCCTATTGTAGAGATTCGATATAGAGGGCCAATGTCTGGGAATAAGAACGTACCACCATCTAGCTGGGAAGAGTGGGTGGGAGACTTATTACATTCTTATTCAACCGGGATCGCTAGATAAAAGTCGAGTCAAGATTATGAGTTAAAGAGTTAGATTTATTGCTTTGTATCGATTTATGCTTTCGTAAACTACAATGCATATTGCTTTACAAATGTTATATGCTTTTGTATATTTTTATATGAAATGCATGTATACGTTGTTTATACTGGGAATTATATTTCTCATCGGAGTTATCCGGCTGATGTTGTGTTTGTATGTGTGCATGAAAACAGGTGGGACAGGATCAGGGTCGAGAGGAGCTTGAATGATCGAGATTAGAGTGGAGATCCGGGCCTAGTTGTAGAACTGGCTTTGAACACTTGATATGTAGTTGTTGAACCCTAGGTTGTTATAATTTGATTTTGTACAAGACTTGTACTTTTGATCATATTGTAGATAATAAACTTGATCTTGTAATTTGAATGAGATGAGACCTAACTTGTTGTAGAACTTTGTACACTTGTTTATAAATTGTTCAACTTTAAAAAAAAAAAAATTTTACGACCCAGTTTATTTAATTGATCCAATTAATCCTAATGATGATTGAAAAGAATGAGTTAGCGTCCGGGTCCCCACACCAGGTGGTATCAGAGCCGTAGCGGTATGTTCCTTAGATTGGAATAGAAACAAGTGAGCGGGGTAGATTCAGTTTTCTTTCCTGCTTTTGTGATGCTAGCATGTTTTATTGCTTTAGAAAATACATGTTTACCTGATTATCTGATTTGATTGAAAACGTGTATTATTGGAAAATGAATCAGAACCGATTCTTGATCAGAGGTATGATGATCAGAGGAAGAGTGAGGCAGATTTGTTATATTTGATTACTAACCATTTTGATAATCAGATATGCCTTCTCGAAGAATCCCATAACAGGATAATACTTCTACTAATCCGATGGATGTTAAAGCAACACCCATGGAAACACTACTGAAGAGATTTCAGTCCTTTAAACCGCCGACTTTGAAGGGCACTGAGAATTCTATTGATTGTGAGAGTTGGCTTGATGATATTGAAATGCTGTTTGATTCATTTGATTACACAGGTGAAAGAAGAGTTAGACTGATTGGACACCAGTTGCATGACGTTGCAAAATGCTGGTGGCTCACAACCAAGAGGGCTTTGGAGCATTGAGGTACAGTTATTAGTTGGAAGATCTTTAAAGCTGAGTTCTATCAACAATTCTTCCCAGTATCGTACAGAAAAGACAAGGGTGCACAGTTTGCTAATCTGAGACCGGGTCATTTGAATATTGAAGAATATGTGGCCAAATTCTCTACCTTGTTACGTTTTGCTCCTCATGTTGCTGAGAATGATGAAGCAGTGGCTGGTCAGTTTATTAATGGTTTGAATCCAGACATTTTACACTGGTAAATGCAGGGCGAGAAAATAATTTTGCTGATGACTTGAATAGAGAAAAAGGAGCTGAAGCAGGCCTGATGAGACAGAAAAGAGCTTCGTATGTTGCTCCAGCACAGAAACAGCAACAACCTTCCACCCAGTTCCACCAACCACCTCTCAGATTTGATAGTGGTGGTAGAAGCAGTGGAAAAAAAGATAATCTGAAAGCCCGAGAGAAACAGTTTAAAAATTATGGTATTAGTTCATCTAGCTCTAGTGGTTCACGACAGAACCAGAGTTATACAGGGGTCTATTGTAGAACTTGTGGAGGAAGACATCCCAAAGAGCAATGCCAAGGAGTGTTTGGTAGTTGCAATATCTATCGAAAGCAAGGACATTTTGCCAGAATTTGTCCACAGAGAGGTTCTCAACGATCCCAGGGAGCAGAATCATCTAGATCAGTGGCTCAGACTGATAGAAGATCATCTGCTGTTCACTCGTTCCAGCCACCCACTACTCAGTGACAGCAGAGGCCGGGAGGAAGCCAGACTATTAGCCAACCTCCGAGACAGCAGGCCAGAGTGTTTGCATTTACTGAGGAACAGGCACAGGAATCACCTGATGATGTTGTTGCAGGTAACTGTTCTCTTTGTGGTTACTCTGCTATGTATTGATTGATACCGGTGCATCCCATACTTTTATATCTGAGCGATTTGCATTGATACATGATTTGCCTGTTGAGTCATTATCTGTTGTTGTATCTGTCTCTTCACCCTTGGGGAGAGGTCTTATATCAATGAAGTCTGTTAAACATTGTATACTGCAGTATGATGATAATGAGATATAGTTAGATTGTATTGTACTCGGTTTGTCAGATTTTGACTTCATTATCGGTATTGATATGCTGACCAAGTACAGAGCTACCGTAGATTATTTCCAGAAAATTGTGAGATTCAGACCTGAGATGGCTGATGAATGGAAATTTTACGGCAAGGGTTCTAGAGCTAGAATTCCTTTGATATCTGCTTTGTCTATGATTCGATTATTACAGAAAAGAGAAGAGAGATTCCTTGGGTATTCAGTAGATGTACTGAAATTGAGCCCGTCATTGGGAGATTTGCCAGTGGTATGTGAGTTTGCTGACGTCTTTCCATATGAGATTCCGGGTTTGCCAAATATACTTCAGTATTGAATTGATACCAGGTACTGTTCCTAATTCTAAAACTCCATACAAAATGGCACCGATTGAACTGAAAGAAATGAAAGAGCAGCTAGAAGATTTACTAGCTAAGGGGTACATTAGACCTAGTGTTTCTCCTTGGGGTGCTCCAGTGTTATTTGTCGGAAAGAAAGACGGTTCAATGAGACTCTACATTGATTACCGGCAATTGAACAAGGCTACGATAAAGAATAAATCTCCTTTGCCTCGTATCAATGATTTATTTGATCAGTTGCAGGGTTCTTCTGTTTATTCCAAGATCGATATGAGATCTGGATATCATCAGTTGAGAGTCAGAGATTCTGATATATCGAAAACAGCTTTCAGAACCAGGTATGGCCACTATGAGTTTATAGTCATGCCGTTTGGTTTAACGAATGCTCCAACTGTATTTATGGGTTTGATGAACCGTATATTTCAGAGATATCTTGATGACTTTGTGATTATCTTTATTGATGATATTCTGATTTATTCAAAGAATTTGATTGATCATGCGGAGCATCTTAGAACTGTATTGAGAACTCTGAGAACTGAGAAATTGTATGCAAAGCTGTCTAAATGTGAATTTTGGTTGAAACTAGTGATATTTTTGGGGCACATTATATCTGGAGATGGTATTTCTATGGATCCTAGCAAAGTTGAGGCTGTAATCAGTTGGCCTAGACCGATATCAGTACCAGAGATACGCAGTTTTATGGGTTTAGCAGGCTACTATCGTCGATTCAATAAAGATTTTTCCAATATTGCTAAGCCGATTACTCAACTGACCCAGAGGAATGCCCCTTTTGTTTGGTCAGAAGCGTGTGAATCCAATTTTCTAAAGTTGAAGAAGAGATTAACCAGTGCTCCAGTGTTGACTATCCCATCAGATACTGGTGATTTTGTTATTTATTCTGATGCTTCTCATAGAGGAATATGTTGTGTTTTGATGCAGCGAGGACATGTTATGGCTTATGCCTCGAGACAATTGAAACCACATGAGACTCGCTACCCGATTCATGATCTTGAATTGGCTGACATCGTGTTTGCATTGAAGATCTGGCGACACTACATATATGGTGAGAAATTTGAAATTTATTCCGATCACAAGAGTTTGAAATATCTATTTTCACAGTCAGAACTGAATATGAGACAACGTACATGGCTTGATTTATTGAGAGATTTTGATTGTGAAATCAAATATTATCCGGGAAAATCAAATGCAGCATTTGATGCACTGAGTCGAAATATATGTTCTTTATCCTTATCGACGGTTGGTGTTTCGAATTTGATTGAAGATTGCTGTCTTTCTGGATTAATATTTGAGACAGATTGTCAACCTTTGAGACTGTATAATATTCAAGTTGAACAAGAGTTGATTTCACAAATCAAAGAAGCACAGAAAGTTGATCAGAATGTTCAGAACTCTATGATGATGGTCAGATCAGGATATCAATCAAAATATAGGTTCGTGATGATGTGTTATATGTGAATAATCGACTTGTTGTGCCAGATGTTTCAGACTTGAAACAACAGATTTTGACAAAAGCGCACTGTAGTCGTTTGAGTATTCATCCTGGTGGCAGAAAAATGTATAATGATCTGAAGAAACAGTTTTGGTGGAAACAGATGAAATCAGACATTGCAGATTTTGTGTCTAGTTGTTTGAATTGCCAACAGGTGAAAGCAGAAAGAAAGAAACCAGGAGGTCTGATGCATAGCTTATCTGTGGGGACCCGGACGTCAATTCATTACTTTCAATCATCATTAGGAGTTAATGGATCAATTAAATAAACTGGGTCGTAAATTTTTTTTTTAAATGTTGAACACCTTATAAACAAATGTACAATTTCTATAACAAGTTAGGTCCCATCTCATTCAAATTACAAGATCAAGTTTAATATCTATAACAAGATCAACTTACAAGTCTTGTGCAACAGAAAGTCATAACAAACTACTGTTCAACGACAACATATCAAGAGTTGAAAATAAGTTCTACATCTAGGCCCGGATCTCCACTCTAATCTCGATCTCTCAAGCTCTTCTCGACCCTGATCCTGTCCCACCTGTTGTCATGCACACATACAAACACAACAACAGCCGGATAAGTCCGGTGAGAAATATATTCCCAGTATAAACAACGTATACATGCAGTTCATATAAACATATACAAAATCATATAACGTTTGTAAAACAATATGCATCGTAGTCTACGAATGCATAAATCGATACAAAGCAATAAATCAACTCTTTGACTCTTACTCTTGACTCGACTCTTATCTAGGGATCCCGATTGAATAAGAACGTAACAAGTCTCCCACCTACTCTCCCCAGCTAGAAGGTGGTACATTCTTATTCCCAGACATTGGCTCTCTATATCGAATCTCTACAATAGGAGTTGATATACTTCTAATCACATCGATATACACCAAATGTCGAGTGACCTGGCACCTCTGCCAAAGACACAATACATGCTTGCTATAAATCAATAGACTAAGCATATGAATCTCATGAATTGCAAACATCAAAGCAATTACAATAAAGTATGTGGTTATGGGAAACTCAAGCTATCTCTTACTCGAGTCGTATCTTCCCGGTTTAACATTGATTTATTCCTTTCTTTTCGTAGTTCAATCTGGCCAACGAAATCAAATATCAGTCTGGCTCTGTTCAGTCTTCGAAGCCTTCAATAACAAATCTGGAATGACATTTCGATAAGTACAATATCATATACAACTCAAGGCAATACTGGATATGATCAGAACTCAACCTCATTCTGTTTCGACGGCCTAACAGCACAATATCAATATATCCAGCAATACAAACAACAAACGGCCAATCTCAACAACTCATAATCAATCAATAAACACCATTCTAACATCAAATCTGTACAACCTCATTCGAATATAACTGAAAATTAATAACAATTACATAGGTTGTCCGTTCTTCAATCCGGTTTCGATTATACGATTATAACAATCTTAGGAACACATAATATAGATCAAATTATGATTCCCCCAACAATATATTTTCAAACCATGCTAGAACATAAGAAAACTTACATCCTTTTGAAGCCTTTAACGAAAGGAGCACGGAACTAAACTCTGATTGAATTTCTGACGGATGGATCTTGCGCAAATCAAATTCTAAAATTTAAAGAGTTTGAGGAATTCTATGGACTCTTCGATCTTTCCTCTGCAAATTTTGAAGGAGAAGGAATTGAAAGTCTTGTTTATACATGTCCCAATGCATGGCAAGACAAGTGGCACCATTTCATATATCATGGCTCGCGCATATGCGCGCCTGGTCTTCGCGCATATGCGCGAGACCTACTGTCTCGACACATGACCAATTCTTCTGCTCGCTCATATGCGCGCCCCGTTTACGCGCATATGCACGAGACCTACTGTCTCGGCACTTCTGCATTTCACATGCTCGTGCATATGCGGGCCTAGTCTCGCGCATATGCGCGAGGTCTTCTGCCTCGGCACTTGCTTCTTGCAAATATGCGCGCCTCGTCTTCGCGCATGTGCGCGATACCTACTGGATTTCACAACTACAATCCTCATGCCTTTCCAAATCGGGTCTCGGAGTGGTCCTTCTATAATCACATCAATTTATCAATTAATAATCTCGAATTAAACGAATAAAATCTCGGGCATTACAATTCTCACCCTCTAAGATCTGATTTCGTCCCCGAAATCACAGGCAATCAAAGTACACAAAATCAGAATTTATAACAGAAACTGAATAAGAAAACTCACACCAATGAAATAACTCTAGAAATTTCAGTCTCATGTCTGATTCAGTTTCCCAAGTAGCTTCTTCAATGCCATGATGACTCCACTGAACTTTCACAAGTGGAATAGTCTTCGTTCTGAGCTGCTTTTCTTTACGATCTAGAATCTGGATCGATGTTTCAAAATAACTCAGAGTTTCATCAAGTTTTGCCTCGTCTGGCTGAAGAACAGGAGAAGCATCAGGAAGATATTTCCGCAGCATAGATACATGAAAGACGTAATGTATACCAGATAGAAAAGGAGGAATAGCGAGTCGATAGGCACGAGTACCTATCTTCTCAAGAATCTCATACGACCCAATATAACGAGGATATAATTTTCCTTTATTGACAAATCTGACAATGCCTCTTAAAGGAGAAATCTTCAAAAATACTCTGTCTCCTTGTTCAAATTCTAACGGTCGACGTCGAATCATATCAGGTCCAAGTTCAGGTACCTCAAATATCTCATCCCAATAAAAAGGGGATCTGCATTTCTTGCCATACAATACTTCAAAAGGAGTCATCTCTATACTGGTCAGATAGCTGTTGTTGTACGAAAATTCACAAAATGGCAAAGAATCTTGCCAACTAGTGCCAAAGTCTAGCACTACAGCTCTAAGCATATCCTCCAGTGTCTGGATAGTCCGCTCTAACTGTCTGTCGGTCTGAGGATGATATGCAGTACTCAATTGTAATTTCTTACCTAGAGCTTGTTGCAAACTATGCTAAAAGTGTGAAGTAAATCAAGGATCACGATCTGATACAATGGACTTCGGCAGACCATGCAATCTGACCACTTCTTTGACATAAATCTCTGCCATCTAGTCATGTCTGTACGTCATTCTGTAAGGAATAAAGCATGCTGATTTGGTTAATCTGTCAATAACGACCCAAATCGCATCGCAACATCTGGAGGATCGTGGTAGCTTCGTAACAAAATCCATGGAAATGTGATCCCATTTCCATTCTGGAATAGATAAGCTAAGCAACAGACCTCCTGGTTTCTTCCATTCTGCTTTCACCTGTTGGCAATTCAGACATTTGGATACAAACTCTGCAATGTCTGCTTTCATCTGTTTCCACCAAAACTGTTTCTTCAGATCATTGTACATTTTTCTACCACCAGGATGAATACTCAAACGACTACAGTGCGGTTCTGTCAAAATCTTCTGTTTCAAGTCTGAAACATCTGGCACAACATCATCACGAACCTGATATTCTGATTGAAGTCCTGCTCTTATCATCAAAATCGAGTTTTGAACATTCTGATCAACTTTCTGTGCTTCTTTAATTCGCAAAATAAACTCTAGTTTAACTTGAATAGTATACAATCTCATAGGTTGATAATCTGTCTCAAATATTAATCCAGAAAGACATCAATCTTCAATCAAATTCGAAACATCAATCGTCGATAAGGATAAAGAACATACCTTTCGACTCAGTGCATCAGCTGCTGCATTTAATTTTCTCGGATAATATTTGATTTCACAATCAAAATCTTTCAATAAATCAAGCCATCTATGTTACCTCATATTCAGTTCTGACCGTGAAAAGAGATATTTGAAACTCTTGTGATCAGAATAAATTTCAAATTTCTCACCGTATAGGTAGTGTTGCCAAATCTTCAATTCAAATACGATGGCAGCCAATTCAAGATAATGAATCGAGTAGCAAATTTCATGTGGTTTCAATTGTCTCGATGCATAAGCAATAACATGTCCTCGCTGCATCAAAACACAACCTATTCGTCTGTGAGAAGCATCACAATAGACAACAAAATCACCAGTACCTGATGGAATTGTCAATACAGGAGCACTATTTAATCTCTTCCTCATTTCCAAAAAACTGGATTCACACGCTTCTGACCAAACAAATGAGGCATTCTTCTGAGTCAACTGAGTAATCGGCTTAGCAATGCTGGAAAAATCTTTAATAAATCGACGATAGTAGCCTGCTAAACCCATAAAACTGCGTATCTCTGGCACTGATGTCGGTCTAGGACAACTGATCACAGCCTCAAATTTGCTAGGATCAACATAAATACCATATCCAGATATAATATGCCCCAAAAATACAACTTGTTTCAGCCAAAACTCACATTTAGACAGCTTGGCATATAGTTTCTCATTTCTCAGAATCTTCAATACAGTTCTCAAATGCTCAGCATGATCAATCATATTCTTTGAATAAATCAGAATATCATCAATAAAGATAAACACAAAATCATCAAGATACTTCTGATATATATGGTTCATCAAACCCATAAATACAGCTGGAACATTCGTTAAACCAAATGGCATGACTATAAATTCATAGTGGCCATTCCTAGTTCTGAAAGCTGTTTTCGATATATCAGAATCTCTGACTCTCAGCTGATGATATCCAGATCTCAGATCGATCTTTGAATAAATAGAAGAACCCTGCAATTGATCAAATAAATCATCGATACGAGGCAAAGGATATTTATTCTTTATCGTAGCCTAGTTCAGTTGTCGATAGTCAATGCAAAGTCTCATTGAACCATCTTTCTTTCTGACAAATAAAACTAGTGCGCCCCAAGGAGAAACACTCTGTCTGATGTAACCCTTGGCCAGTAGATCTTCTAGCTGTTCTTTCAATTAAATCGGTGACATTCTGTATGGAGTTTTAGAAATAGGAACAATACCTGGTATCAATTTAATGCTGAAGTATATTTCTCGGATTGGAGGCAAACCAGGAATCTCATCTGGAAAAACGTCAGCAAACTCACATACCACTGGCAAATATGCCAATGACGGACTTGATTTCAGTACATCAAATGAGTACAAAAGGAACCCCTCTGCTCCTTTCTGTAATAATCTAGTCATAGACAACCTAGATATCAAAGGAATTCGAGTAGCTTTGTACTTGGTCAGCATATCAATACCGATAATGCAGTCAGAATTACACAAATCGAGTACAATACAATCTAACTCAATCTCATTACCATCATATTGCAGCATACAATGTCTAACAGACTTCACTGATATAAGACCTCTTCCCAAAAGTGAAGAGACAGATACTACAGCAGATAATAACTCAACAGGAAAATCATGTATCAATGCAAATCGCTCAGATATAAATGTATGGGATGCACCCGTATCAATCAATACATAAGCAGAGTAATCCCAAAGAGAACAGTTACCTTCAACAACATCATCAGGTCCTTCTTGGGACTGTTATTCAGTCAATGCAAACACTCTTGCTTGCTGTCTTGGAGGCTGGCTAACAGTTTGGCTTCTTCTTGGCCTCTGCTGTGACTGGTTAGTAGGTGGCTGGAAAGAGTAAACAACAGATGATCATCTATCGGTCTGAGCCACTGACCCAGATGATTCTGGTCCCTGGGATCGTTGAGAACCTCGCTGTGGACAGACTCTGGCAAAATGCCTTTGCTGTCGACAGATATTGCAACTACCAAACACTCCTTGGCATTGCTCTGTGGGATGTCTCCCGCCACAAGTTCTGCAATAGACCCATGTATAACTCTGGCTCTGTTGTGAACCACTGGAGCTAGATGTACTACTACCAGACTTTTTAAACTGCTTCCCTCGAGCTTTCAGATTGTCTCTCTTTCCACTGTTGCTACCACCACTATCAAATCTGGGAGGGGGTTGGTGGAACTGAGCTGAGGGTTGTTGCTGTTTCGGTGGCTGGGCAACATATGAAGCTCCTTTCTGCCTGATCAGGCCTGCTTCTGCTCCTTTACCTCTGTTCAAAGCATCAGCAAAATTATTCGATCGCTCGGTGTTTACCAGTGTAAATATCTCAGGATTCAGCCCATTGATGAACCGATCAGCAACGGTTTCATCATTCTCAGCAACATGAGGTGCAAAACGTAACAAGGTAGAGAATTTTGCCACATATTCTTCAATATTTAGATGACCCTGTCTCAAGTTAGCAAATTCTGCACCCTTGTCTTTTCTGTACGATACTGGGAAGAATCGTTGATAGAATTGAGCTTTAAAGATCTTCCAAGTAATAACTGTACCTCGATGCTCCAAAGCCCTCTTGGTCGTGAGCCACCAATTCTTTGCAATGTCATGCAACTGGTGCCCAATCAGTCTTACACTTCGTTTATCTGTGTAATCAAGTGAATCAAACAACATCTCAATATCATCAAGCCAACTCTCACAATCAATAGAATTCTATGTGCCATTCAAAGTCGGCGGTTTAAATGACTGAAATCTCTTCATTAATGTTTCCATAGGTGTTGTTGTAACATCCATTGGATTGTTTGAGGTACTATCCTGTTCTGGGATTCTTCGAGGAGGCATATCTGATTATCAAAATGGTTAGTAACCAAATATAAAAAATCTGTTTCAGTCCTCCTCTAATCATCATACCTCTGATCAAGAATCGGTTCTGATTCATTCTTTCAATAATACACATTTCCAATCAAATCAGCTAATCAGGTAAATATGTATTTTCTAAAGCAATAAAACATGCTCTCATGCTAGCATCACAAAAGCAGGAAAGAAAACTCAATCTACCCCCCTCAGTCGCTTTTATCTCAATCTAAGGAACTTACAACTACAGCTCTGATACCAACCGCTGCAGGGACTCGTACGTTAACTCATTCTTTTCAATCATCATTAGGAGTTAATGGATCAATAATATAAACTGGGTCGTAATTTTTTTTTTTAAATGTTGAACACATTATTAACAAGTGTACAATTTCTATAACAAGTTAGATCCCATCTCATTCAAATTACAAGATCAAGTTTAATATCTATAACAAGATCAACTTACAAGTCTTGTGCAACAGAAAGTCATAACAAACTACTGTTCAACGACAACATATCAAGAGTTGAAAATAAGTTCTACATCTAGGCCCGGATCTCCACTCTAATCTCGATCTCTCAAGCTCTTCTCGACCCTGATCCTGTCCCACCTGTTGTCATGCACACATACAAACACAACAACAGCCGGATAAGTCCGGTGAGAAATATATTCCCAGTATAAACAACGTATACATGCAGTTCATATAAACATATACAAAAGCATATAACATTTGTAAAACAATATGCATCGTAGTCTACGAAAGCATAAATCGATACAAAGCAATAAATCAACTCTTTGACTATTACTCTTGACTCGACTCTTATCTAGGGATCCCGATTGAATAAGAATGTAACAAGTCTCCCACCTACTCTCCCCAGCTAGAAGGTGGTACGTTCTTATTCCCAGACATTGGCTCTCTATATCGAATCTCTACAATAGAAGTTGATCTACTTCTAATCACATCGATATACACCAAATGTCGAGTGACCTGGCACCTCTGCCAAAGACACAATACATGCTTGCTATAAATCAATAGACTAAGCATATGTATCTCATGAATTGCAAACATCAAAGCAATTACAATAAAGTATGTGGTTATGGGAAACTCAAGCTATCTCTTACTCGAGTCGTATCTTCCCGGTTTAACATTGATTTATTCCTTTCTTTTCGTAGATCAATCTGGTCAACGAAAATAAATATCAGTCTGGCTCTGTTAGTCTTCGAAGCCTTCAATAACAAATCTGGAATGACATTTCGATAAGTACAATATCATATACAACTCAAGGCAATACTGGATATGATCAGAACTCAACCTCATTCTGTTTCGACGGCCTAACAGCACAATATCAATATATCCAGCAATACAAACAACAAACGGCCAATCTCAACAACTCATAATCAATCAATAAACACCATTCTAACATCAAATATGTACAACCTCATTCGAATATAACTGAAAATTAATAACAATTACATAGGTTGTCTGTTCTTCAATCCGGTTTCGGTTATACGATTATCACAATCTTAGGAACACATAATATAGATCAAATTATGATTCCCCCAACAATATATTTTCGAACCATGCTAGAACATAAGAAAACTTACATCCTTTTGAAGCCTTTAACGAAAGGAGCACGGAACTAAACTCTGATTGAATTTCTTACGGCTTGATCTTGCGCAAATCAAATTCTAAAATTTGAAGAGTTTGAGGAATTCTATGGAGTCTTCGATCTTTCCTCTGCAAATTTTGAAGGAGAAGGAATTGAAAGTCTTGTTTATACATGTCCCCATGAATGGCAAGACAAGTGGCACCATTTCATATGTCATTGATTGCGCATATGCGCGCCCGGTCTTCGCGCATATGCGCGAGACCTACTGTCTCGACACATGACCAATTCTCCTGCTCGCACATATGCGTGCCCCCTCTTCGCGCATATACGCGAGGCCTACTGTCTTGGCACTTCTGCATTTCACATGAGTCTCGCGCATATGCGCGAGGTATTCTGCATCGACACTTGCTTCTCGCGCATATGCGCGCCTCGTCTCCGCGCATGTGCACGATACCTACTGGATTTCACAACTACAATCCTCATGCCTTTCCAAATCTGGTCTCAGAGTGGTCCTTCTAGAATCACATTAATTTATCAATTAATAATCTCGAATTAAATGAATAAAATCTCGGGCATTACATTATCTATTCCAGAATGGAAATGAGATCACATTTCCATGGATTTTGTTACGAAGCTACGAAGATCCTCCAGAGGTTGTGATGAAATTTGGGTCGTTATTGACAGATTGAACAAATCAGCATGTTTTATTCCTTACAGAATGACATACAGACACGACCAGATGGCAGAGATCTATGTCAGAGAAGTGGTCAGATTGCATGGTGTGCCAAAGTCCATTGTATCAGATCGTGATCCTCGATTTACTTCACATTTTTGGCAAAGTTTGCAACAAGCTCTAGGTACGAAATTACATTTGAGTACTGCATATCATCCTCAGACAGACGGACAGTCATGTGTCCATGCTGCGAAAATATCTTCTTGATGCTTCTCATGTTCTTCAGCCAGACGAGGCAGAACTTGATGAAGCTTTGAGTTATTTCGAGAAACCGATTCAGATTCTAGATCGTAAAGAAAAGCAGCTCAAAACGAAGACTATTCCGCTTGTGAAAGTTCAGTGGAGTCGTCATGGCATTGAAGAAGCTACTTGGGAGACTGAATCACATATGAGATAGAATTTTCAAGAATTATTTCATTGATGCGAGTTTCTTATTTAGCTTCTGTTGTATATTCTTCCATTATGTGCTTTGATTGCTTGCGATTTCGGGGACGAAATCATGTCTTTGAGGGGAAGAATTGTAATGCCCGAGATTTTATTCTGTTAATCCGAGATTATTAATAGATGAATTGATGTGATTATAGAAGGACCACTCCGAGACAAGAAATTGGGAAAGCACGAGTACTGCAAGTGTGAGACCAGAAGGTCTCGCGCATATGCGCGGAGACGAGGCGCGCATATGCGCGAGCTGCTATATGGGCGCGCATATGCACGAGCAAGATTTAGGTACAAGCGTTGAGACAGTTGGTCTCGCGCGAGACGTGCATATGCGTGAGCTGGTGACTTCCATAAGTTTCGAGACAGAGAGTCTCGCGCATATGCACTGAGACATGGCGCACATATGCGCGAGCAGATGAATTGTTATGCACCGAGACAGTAGGTCTCGCGCATATGCGCCGATGATGGACGCGCATATGCGCAAGATGTGCACTATGAAGATTGAGCCCCATGTCTTGCCATGCAATTAAAAATGAAATTAATCCTTCATTTCTTCAGAAACAAGAACCGAGAGTCCAGGGAAGATTTTAAATTAATGAAATTTAAATTGTTGATTATGCAAGATCCGGCCGTCTGATTTTCGATCCGAGTTGAGTTCTGTGCCTCTGTTGTCAAGAGCTTCAAGGGGATGTAAGTTTTATTAATTTTCAGCATGGTTCAAAAATATATTGTTGAAGGAATCATGATATGATTATTATTATGTGTTCCTGAGATTATGATAATTGTATAATCAAAACCGGATCTAAGAACGGACACCGTCGGCAATTGTTATCATTTTCCTGATTTGATTTGATTGAGATTATACAGAATTTGAGAATAGCAGCTTGTGCTTGTTATGATTATGAGTTGTGATTTGTATCTGTTGATATCTAAGTTGCTAGATTTATCGAGATTGTGTTGTTATGCCGTCGAAACAGAATTAGATTGAGTTCTGATCGTATCCAGTATTGCCTTGAGTTGTATATTGATATTGTACTTCTCGAATATGTGATTCCAGAGTTGGTATTGAAGGCTTCGAAGACTGAACAGAGCCAGATTGATATTTGATTTCGTTTAGCAGATTGATCTACGAGAAGAAAGGTATAAACCAATGTTAAACCGGGAGAAATAACTCGAGTAAGAGATAGCTTGAGTTTCCCAAAAACCACATACTTTATTATCATTGCTTTGATGTTTGCAATTCATGAGATTGATATGCTTAGTCTATTGAGTTATAGCAAAGCATGTATTGAGTCTTTGGTAGAGGTGCCAAGTCACTGGACGTTGGTTGATATCGATGTGCATAGGAGTAGATCGACTCCTATTGTAGAGATTCGATATAGAGGGCCAATGTCTGGGAATAAGAACGTACCACCATCTAGCTGGGAAGAGTAGGTGGGAGACTTGTTACGTTCTTATTCAACCGGGATCCCTAGATAAGAGTCGAGTCAAGATTAAGAGTTAGAGAGTTTGATTTATTGCTTCGTATAGATTTATGCTTTCGTAGACTACGATGAATATTGCTTTACAAATGTTATATGCTTTTGTATATGTTTATATGAAATGCATGTATACGTTGTTTATACTGGGAATTATATTTCTCACCGGAGTTATCCGGCTGTTTTTGTGGTTGTATGTGTGCATGACAACATGTGGGACAAGATCAGGGTCGAGAAGAGCTTGAAAGATCGAGATTAGAGTGGAGATCCGGGCCTAGATGTAGAACTGGCTTTCAAAACTTGATATGTAGTTGTTGAACCCTAGGTTGTTATGATTTGCTTTTGTACAAGACTTGTACTTTTGATCATGTTGTAGATATTAAACTTGATCTTGTAATTTGAATGAGATGGGCCCTAACTTGTTGTAGAACTTTGTACACTTGTTTATAAAGTGTTCAACATTTTTTTAAAAATTTTTTTACGACTTTATAAAATGTTCGACATTTTTAAAAAAAAAATTTACGACACAGTTTATTTAATTGATCCAATTAATCCTAATGATGATTGAAAAGAATGAGTTAGCGTCCGGGTCCCCACATGTAATGACTTCCATTTCTGATATAAAGTCAACCCAATTCATGCATACTATGAAGCTTGAATTTGTAAAGGAGCACACTCTGGGAAGACTACAGCAAATCACAAAGGGTGTAACTTCTCTATTTTTCCAAATGGAAGAGCTTAGAAAAGACAGACTACCAGCTGAAACTCACGTCCAAACTCAAGCCTTGTTCACAAGACGCCCTGATTTTTTGGAAAACACTGTCTCAAAAAGAATGGATTTGCTGCAAGAAATTATGATGAATGCAGTATCAAAACTCTCCTCGAATGTTAGTCTACTATCCAAAAAGGTTGATGCGTTTGACAAAAAGGGGGAAGAGAAAGGAAAAAATCAGTAGGAACAATCTACAAAGAGACCCAGCTAGAAGATATTTGGCAGATTTTGAAGATTATTCTTGAAGATTATTTTTAATCAGTTAGAAGATTTTTTTATTCTTTCATTCTTTGTACGAATCTGTACATTGAAAGAGTTGTCAATAAAATGTTATTTTATCTACAATGAGTTCTGTTGATCAGTTTTTATTTTCTAAGCTTCGTCAAACACCAAAAAGGGTGAAATTGTTGGAAACTGAATTTCGGAAGTTTGACAAACTGAACGTTTAATATATTGAACTAAATGATCAAGAAGACTGATAGAAACTGATCTAAAATGCGCAAACTATCGGTTGCCTGTAACTAAAGGTTAGTACGCTAATTTTCAAAGGCAACTAGAATAGCAAACTGAACTACGCAGACAACTGACTGATCAGTTGGAACTGATCAGTTACTACAATCAGTTGTGAGCCTATCAGCTGATCCTTCAGCTGTACATGTCATCAGTTAAGGAAAAAGATGTTCAGCCCACAACTATACAAAAGCTGACTGCAACAAGTAGTGGGATTGCAAAAGCTGCAGTGTATGATTTTCAGAAGAATGTTGACGTGACAAAAAACGTATAGAAAGTTTCAATTCGCATCAATATTACCGTTGGAGGCGAAGCCTATAAATAACAGAGGAGCAGCTGAGAATCTCTACAACTCTGAATCAACCCGATTGATATCCTATTTTATTAAGTAAGCTGTTACTCTGCTGAAATCTTTGCTCACACTTATTGAATACATTCATAGCATTCAAGGTTATACTTCGAGCTTACAAGCACAAACTGTTATTGTGATTATACTTGATCTTGTAGAGATCAGTTTTGCTAAGTTATTTCATTCCAGTTGAGTACTGTTAACTAGTTTGTAACTAAGAGTTTCAGTTTGGCATTGTTAGTCCAAAACTGAAGTGGGTCTGTACAACTCTTTGTATCGATCAGAGTCTTTTAATGAATATCCTATCCTTATGATAGAAGGGGTGACGTAGGAGTGTTTGAAATCTCCGAACATCCAAAAATCTTGTGTCTTCTTATTTCAGTTTTACTCTATCTATCAGTCAGTTTATTCCGCACTATTTTTGTTAATTGATTGATATCGATTTACAAGATTCTCGAGTATCAGTTTATCATTAAACTGACTCATCAAAAAAGAAAAGTTTGTGAAAATTGTTAGTGTTTATTCAACCCCCCCCTCCTTTTAAACATTCTTTCACCTTTACCCGATCCTATCGTTTTCATTGAGAAGTTTGCTTAAAATTCATCAAATGAATAAGAAAAAGTTTTAAAGAAAAATGGAAGAAAATTTTGGCCAAGAGGGATGGGAGAGAAGAAGGGAAAACTTTTATCGGTGCTTGAAAAATTTAAAAGTTGCATGTGCATGCTATGCCTTGTTTATTGAAAAAGTTGTCTTCCAACTCTTCACCTCCTTTGCATGCAATTTATTTGGGCTTGTAACATCTACAAAATCCATGGACTTTTATTTAAATATCTCAAACACATTTGAGATCAATTATATATTACTTGAATTTACTCAAGCCCACTAGTTGAATTATTATTTCCAATTGGGCTCTACAAGACCCAATGTTATTTAATTAATTCAACACTTGAATTAATTTAATTATTTGAGCTCTATTAGGTCCACTATTTTTTAATTCATTCAACACTTGAATTAATTTAATTTATTTCATAACAATGTTTACGAAAATCACAATTTTCAAATGCATTATTTATTTGGCCAACTTTTATTTCAGGAACATTTCCACAAATTAAAAGTTACATTCCCCATATAGAAGTCATATTTCTAATTTTCCTTGTGCTTATAAACTAATTTATAAGCCATTCAACACATTGAACTAATTTCCTTCTCAACAGGATCCAGAAAGCTAGTGCTTGTGTGGCCCTCAATGGTTGATTGATACAACTAGCAGTGGATTCACATCTCAATGTGATTCAGAGCTAAACATGTCCTTATATGAGCATACTCCAATTGCTCCATTCTTACTTATCAACTCCTTGATAATAAGAACTTTAGAACTCAAGTCTGATAGTACCCAACCAGTCATGTTAAACGCCTAGCAGCATCACTTAAATGATTCCCTATGTATGAAACGACAATGCCTGCAAGAACCATTCCATTATGGTTAGCGTACAATACAGTCCCTTCTTCTCATATATTCCGACCGATTCGACAAATATTGGTATATCGAGAGTTGTCAAAGAATCGATACTATGTTTCATGTCGTAGTTGTATCGATGGTGTAATCTAAGAAACTCCTTTTTTAATTACCACCAACACTCTAATTAGATATTTAAAACTACATACACATGAGATCACATAGGATATTAATACCAGGAGGTAAGTGGTGAATCCTCGACTACAATGCATAAACTCCTATATGTTTGATAAAACACCCAGCCGACCACATATGAGTCGGTAAATAAGTCAAGGTGCAATGAAAACATATAGAGTCTCAATGTTGTCCCTGGTCATAAGGACTAACGGTGTACAACGATAAACTAGGACGTTTCTACTCGATAAGTGAGAACTATTTGGACAGTCCTTTATGGAGGGTTGTTCAATGCACTCTACGAAGATCACCTATCTGCATACTCAGACATCACAATGTCCCCTATCAATGAAACATTGTACTCACATCGTAGATACTAGACTCAAACTCGAGCGGCCTTTATCTTTTCTAGCGGCGGCTGAATCGACTAAGAACTGTTTAGAATATATACAGTATTCCAAATATGAGTTTCATGAGGCTCATCATATGAGCATCTTATACTCTTTTTAATATTTTTATATTCAAGGACTTTATTTATGAAACAAGCCATGGTATACAGATAAAAATGTGCCAAAAAAATAATTTCAAATATTATTAAAATAAAGATTGTTTATATATAGAGTTTCAATGTGAATTCTCGGCCAACACTTGGCTCGACGGGAACCTACTCTAACAATCTCCCACTTGCACTAGAGCCAACAACCCATATGCTTCAAACCCATCGATTCGTGATGCTTCTCGAATAATGGTCCAGGTAAAGTCTAAGTATGTAGGATGTTGTACTTTCTCAATACATGTTTGGATTTTTGATGAGACCTTGGCTCCTTCGCCTGAGCAATGGCTCCCGTGTTGTCACAAAACACGGAAACTGGAGCAACTCCATTAGGAATGATGCCTAACTGTTGGACAAAATTCCTTTACCAAACATCCTCTTTTGCTGCTGCTGATGCAGCAATGTATTCGGTCTCAGTGGTGGAATCCGCAGTACTGTCTTTCTTGGAACTCTTCCAAGAGACAACATCACCATTGAGCATGAATATGAACCCAGAGGTTGACTTTGAGTCATCAATATCGCTTTGGAAGCTAGAGTCGGTATAGCCTTCCAATTTAAGTTCTCCACCCCCATAGATAAAAAAAACTTATTGGTCCTTCTCAAATACTAGAGGACGTCTTTCCCAGCTTTCCAGTGTGGAAGACCAGGGTTTGATTGATATCTACTCACTACACTTAGTTCAAAATCTACGTCAGGACGTGTAGATATCATCTCATACAAGATACTACCAATTGCATATCCATACAAAATGCTTATCATCGCCGCTATCTCTGCATCAGTCTTAGGAGACATATACTTGGATAGGGACATGCCATGACACATTGGTAGATGTTCCCTCTTGGACTCATCCACCGAGAAACGCTTAACGATGGTATCAATGTATGTGGACTGGGTGAGACCAAACAATCTTTTTGATCTATCTCAATAGATCTGGATCCCCAATACAAAAGATGCTTCACCCAAGTCTTGCATCAAGAACTTACTCGCTAACCGTATTTTAGATGATTGCAACATCCCTACATCATTCTGAATTAGTAGAATGTCATCAACATAAAGTACCAGGAATGTCACAGCACTCCCACTGACCTTCTTATACACACAGGGTTCCTCAAGATTCTTAGTAAAACCAAAATCTTTGATTGTACAATCGAATTTGAGGTTCCAACTCCTATATGTCTGCTTTAGACCATAAATAGATCTTTGAAGTTTGCATACCATATGCTCACTTCCGACAGATGTAAACCCTTCAGGTTGAAACAGGTCAATCTCTTCCATAATATCTCCATTAAGAAAGGCTGTCTTGACATCCATCTGCCGTATCTCATAGTCATACCATGCAGTTATGGCTAGTTATATTCTTATAGACTTGAACATTGCGACTGGAGAAAAGGTTTCCTCAAAATCAACTCCTTGTATTTGAGTATATCTTTTAGCCACCAATCGCGCTTTAAAGGTCAATACTGTAATGCCCCAGATTCGACGACTGTACAGTCCATTACATTGAACAGTCTCGAAATCCATCTCATTCCGGTGTGGGATCGGTTCATTCATGTTCCCTCTACCTAGAAGCCTGCCAGGAGCCGCTCATTGTCCGTGCAACATCATGGCACCGGCGATCACCCCCCGCCCTCTTCGGATGCGAGGCCCGGTGCCGAAGAGGGCGTGGGGGTGATCGCCGGTGCCATGAGGTTGCACGGACAATGAGCGGCTCCTAACAGGCTTTTAGGTGGAGGGAACATGAATGAACAGATCCCACACCGGAATGAGAGGGATTCCGAGACTTTTCAATGTAATGGACTGTACAGTCGTCGAATCTGGGGCATTACAGTTGGTATTAGAGCTGACCTCTCTTAGTACGGTATGGTTCGGGGACGAACCAAGCGGAAGCTAGTGGGCATGTGAGGCCCGGGGCCGAAGAGGGCGGGGGGTGATCGCCTGTGCCATGAGGTTGCACGGACAATGAGCGGCTCCTGGCAGGCTTCTAGGTGGAGGGAACATTAATGAACCGATCCAATACCGGAATGATAGGGATTCCGATAGTGTTCAATGTAATGGCCTGTACAGTTGAAGAGGGCTTAAAAGATTTGATTTGTACTACTCATATCACAAAGGTGCATCTTCTTTTCGGTAACTCATCACATAAGAACTCCAAAGTTAAGCGTGCTTGACTTGGGGAAATTTTGGGATGGGTTTTCCTCCTGGGAAGTTTCTCAGGGTGCGTGTGAGTGAGGACATAAGCACACTGGAAAGACTCGCCTTGGTACAGTGAGGACAGTCGTCGAATCTGGGGCGTTGCAAATACCTTCCCATCCGCCCCAAGTTTTCTCTTGTAAATCCATTTACACCCTATGGAAACAGTTTCCTCAGGTGGATCCACAATATTCCACACTTGGTTCGAATGCATGGAATTCATCTCAGATTCCATAGCTTCAAGCCACTTGGATGAATCGGCATCATATAACGCTTCCTTTTAGGTCATTGGATCATATCCATGGTTAGGCTCATCATGGTCCTCTTCAAGAAGCAGACCATACCTCATAGGTGGTCTCGAGATTCTCTCGGATCTTTTAGGAGCTTGTATCTCCTCTATTGGCTCTTCGAGTGTGATTTCTTCAATCGTGGGTGTCTCCCGAACCTCTTCGAGTTCTATCATCTTCCCTTTTCTATCCAATAGAAATTCATTTTCCAAAAAGATTGCATTCCTAGAAACGAACACCTTTGTTTCTTCGAGATGACAGAAATAATATCCAACTGAATTCCTTGGATATCCCAAAAAATAACATAAAATGGATCGAATATCCAATTTATCTCTCACAACCTGCTTCACATAAGCAGGGCATCCATATATTCTAAGATAAGAATATTTGGGAGGCTTACCCATCCATATCTCATATGGTGTCTTTTCAACTGCTTTTGAAAAGACATTGTTCAACAACAGTGCCGCTGTCTCAAGTGCATATCCTAAAAGGATGGCGGCAACTCCATGAACCCTATCATAGACCATACCATGTCCATGAAACTCGGGTTACGATGCTCTGAAACACCATTCAAATGCGATGTAGCAGGCGGAGTCCACTACGAGAGAATCTCATTCTCCTAAGATACTATAGAAACTTGACACTCAAGTATTCACCACCTCGATCCGATCGAAGTGACATGATGTTTCGTCCCAACTAATTCATTACTTCACTTCTGAATTCTTTTAACCTTTCAAAGGCTGCAGATTTGTATTTCATCGTATACACGTAACCATACCTTGAAAAATCATCAGTAAATGTGATGAAGTAGGCATGTCCATGCTTAGTGCTGATGCTCTGTGGACCGCACATATTGGTATGGATCAAATACAATAATCCTTTGGCTCGCTCCACGTGGCCCTTAAAGGGAATTTTGGTAATCTTTCCTTTTAGACGATATTCACAAGTGTTGAGAGAATTAATATCAGGCAAATCAAACATGTCAAGGACAAGTTCTTTGAAAGGTTCGTATGATTCTTCAATTGTTTCAGTCGTGATTATTTTTTGGTAAGTTTTATAGCTTAGAGTTGAATATCACAAATTCATACTTGTTTCAAATGATCGGGACAACATCGATCCTTGTTCGTTATCGAATCGAGGGCGCGATTCCAATTAATCGTGTTTGCTTTTCGTTCGTACGAGGATTCATATCATTTGGTATCAGAGCTTTGGCTCGTTGAATTCAAGTAATTTTATCTTGTTCTTAAATTTTCAGATATGTGTTATTTCTTTGTTCGTTTCCAGATCTGTTATTGTTCTAGCCTTCTTCGACTTTCGTGAAACTGTGTTTCTCGAAATTTTGAGATTTTCTTGGAATTTTCGTGTGCACAAATCATCCTTGTGCAAGAGCAAAAAAAAAGTACAAAAATTCCAAAAATTGCCTAAAAATTTGTGTTGGTATTTTGTTCTATTTCATTTTGTGAGTCATATTCAGTAGTCTCTCACAGTCAAAAAAAAAAAAAATCGAGGTGTATATATAGACTTCAAATTGCTTTTCTATGCAGTTCAAGTGAGTAGATCACATTTGTTCACAAGTTGAACTTGATTGTTTGATATATCCAAATACGAAGCTTGAGCACACTTTCGAGAGAACTACCAAATTCAAGTGAAACACATGAATGCGAGTGTTATTTCTTTGGAGTGACCGGCGAGTATTTGTAGTGAGTGAAAATAAATAGAGAGGAGAGACGAGCGAATATTCTTTGGAGTGACCGTGAGAATTTGGGTGAGGAATATCTTTTAGTTCTACTAATATTTTCTTGCAGGTAAAAGTCCGAAAAGTAAAATGGAGAGAGAGGTAGGAGATAGTTTGAATCATGGTTTATCTAAGACTCAAATGGAAGAGTTATTTGGACACTTCACTAGGATAATAAGGGTTGAGATTTAGCCGTTACATGAGAGGATCAGTAGGCTTGAAGTTAGTACCAATGGAGATAAATCTAAACCTAAAGATTTGGGTAGAGGAGAAGA
The DNA here is from genome assembly GCF_025594145.1 of Primulina tabacum. Classification (NCBI taxonomy): domain Eukaryota; kingdom Viridiplantae; phylum Streptophyta; class Magnoliopsida; order Lamiales; family Gesneriaceae; genus Primulina; species Primulina tabacum. Next base: position 22,040,664 of record NC_134556.1, on the reverse strand, counting down.
AGAGGAAGTGCATGATTCGGGAGGAGACGATGTAATGCCCAAAATTTTATTACTGTAATCTGAAATGATTAATTGATAATTGATGTGATTATAGACGGAAAGGAACAGAACCCCTCGCGCATATGCGCGACCAAGCAGGGTGCATATGCGCGAGATAGGCAGAGAACCTCGCGCATATGCGCGACAGAATGCGCACATTTGCGCGAGCATGGCAGAGAACCTCACGCATATGCGCAAAGAGAGGACGCGCATATGCGCGAGCTGAGGAAATGAAGAATGCCGAGACAGAGTGTCTCGCGCAAATGTGCCGGAGGAGGTCGCGCATATGCGCGAGACGTGCAGCATGAAGATCGAGCCACTTGGCCTTGGCATGCATGATATATATATGAAAAATGAATTCTTGTCCCTCAGAATCCTAGAAAGAACGAGAAGAGATCCTAGGAAAGCTTCGATTCTTGATTTTAGAAGTGTAAACTTTGGGAAAAATCCAACCGTTAGATTTTCAATACGAATTCAGTACTGTACTTCAATTGTCAAGAACTTCAACATGATGTAAGTTTTGTTACTTTCTGATATGGTTTGAAATTCATGTGTTGGTAGAATTATGATTCGCTTATTAATTGGTGTTCTTGAGATATTAGACATTGTATAATCGAAATCGGATCGAAGAACGGATACCGTATGAAATTGTTATCATTTTTCAGATTAAATTTGATTGGGATTATACTAATTTGATATCAGCTTGAGTTTGTGATCAATTATGAGTTATGATTTGTATCGGCTGATATTGTATTGCTGTGTATATCGAGATTGTGCTGTTATGCCGTCAAAACATAATTATATTGAGTTCTGATTATATCCAATATTAATGGGGTTGTATATTGATATTGTATTTCTCAATATTGTCATTGCCAGATTGAGTATTGACAGCTTCGACTTCAAGACTTCGACTTCGTCAGATCGACAAAAGAAAGGTATAAATCAATGTTGATCCGGGATTGCACAACTCGAGTTTGATTTAAATTGAGTCTCCCAAAATCACATACTTAATTGTCATTGCATCGATATGTTGCAATTTCTGAGATTGAGATGCTTATTCTATTGATTTATAGCAAAGCGTGTATTGAGTCATGGGCGGAGATGCCTAGTCATTGGCAGGAGATGCCAGGTCTGTGGCGGATATGCCAAGACACTGGATGTTTGGTTTATATCGATGTTTGCATAGGAGTTGATTTAATCCTATCGCTGAGATTCGATATATGAGACAATGTCCAGGAACCGAGATCCCTAGATTAGAGATGAGTCGAGTCTGAGATGACGAGTCCAGAGTTTATTTACAGCTTTATATCGATACATGTCTTTCTGATTTGATACATGTTATTGATATCTGTTTCATGCTTTTATAGTTGTTATATGATTGCATGTATACATTGTTTATACTGGAATTATATTCTCACCAAAGTTATCCGACTGTTGTTGTATTTGTATGTGTGCATGACAACAGGTGGGACATGATCATGGTCAAGAAGAGAATGAGAGAGGACAAGTTAGCGTGGAGATCCGGATCAGAAGTAGATAGGCTTCAGCACTTGATATATAGTAGTTGAACCCAAGTTTGATTATAATGTATTGAGTACAAGACATGTACTTTACTTTTGATATGTATATCAGATTGATTACATTATGTTTCAGCATTTGTATTTTAAAAAAAAATTAGACCCTGTTTCTTTAATTGATTTAATCATTCTCAAAGATGATTAAGAAATGAATTAGCGTCTGGGTCCCCACAGCAGGTGGTATCAGAGCAGTAGGTTCCTTAGGTTGAGATAAAAGCTAGTGAACGGGGTAGATTGAATTTTTCTTTCCTGCTTTTGAAATGCTAGCATGACAGCATGTTTTACTGCTTTAAATACATGTTTACCTGGATATATGATTTGATTGGAAACATGTGTTGTGGAGAATGAATCAGAATCGATTCTTCAATAGTAGTAAGATGATCAGAGGAGTACTGAAAGGGATTTGTTGTATTTGGTTGCTAACCCTTTTGGTAATCAGATATGCCTCCTCGAAGAGTACCAAAACAAGGTAGTACTTTTGCGAATCCGATGGATGTGACAGCTACACTGATGGAAACGCTACTGAAGAGGTTTCATTCGTTTAAACCGCCAACCCTGAAAGGAACAAAGAATTCTGTTGACTGTGAGTGTTGGTTAGATGATATTGAGATGCTGTTTGATTCCTTGGATTACACAGATGAGCGCCGAGTCCGATTGATTGGACACCAATTGCATGATGTTGCAAAGAACTGGTGGATTACGACAAAGAGAGCATTGGAGCATCGAGGTACGAATATCACTTGGAATGTCTTTAAAGCTGAGTTTTATCAGAGATTTTTCCCAGTATCGTACAGGAAAGACAAAGGGGCGGAGTTTGCCAATCTGAGAGAGGGTCAGTTGAACAAAGAGGAGTATGTGGCCAAGTTCTCTACTTTATTGCATTTTGCGCCGCACGTTGCTGAGAATGACGAAGCTATTGCTGATAAGTTCATCAATGGATTGAATCCTGAGATCTTTACATTGGTGAACACCGGGCGACCGAATAACTTTGCTGATGCCTTGAATAGAGCCAAAGGCGCAGAAGCTGGTCTGATGAGACAGAAAGGAGCTTCGTATGTTCCTCCAGCACCGAGACCCCAGCAACCCCCTCCCAGATTTGAGAGTGGCAGCAGTGGTGGAAAGAAGGATTTTCTGAAAGCCAGAGGAAAATAGTTTAAGAAGTCTGACAGCAGTTTTTCTAGCTCCAGTGGTTCTCGACAGAGCCAGAGTTATACCGGGGCTTATTGTAGAACTTGCGGAGGGAGACATCCTACCGAGCAATGCCAGGGAATGATTGGTAGTAGCCGTATTTGCAGACAGCAGGGACACTTTGCCAGAGTGTGTCCACATAGAAGTTCGCAGGGATCCCAGGGAGCAGAATCAGCTAGATCAGAGGCTTAGACAGATAGACGATCATCTGCTGTTCATTCGTTCCAGCCACCACCGACTACTACTCCGCCACAGCAGAGGCCAAGAGGATGCCAGACAGTTAGCCAGCCTCTTAGACAGCAGGCATGAGTATTTGCTTTGACAGAGGAACAGGCCCATGAAGCACCAGATGATGTTGTTGCAGGTAATTGTTCTTTATGTGGTTACCCAGCTTATGTATTGATAGATACGGGTGCTTCTCATACATTTATATCTGAGCGATTTGCATTGAGTCATGCATTGCCTGTTGAGTCATTATCAGTTATAGTATCTGTCTCTTCACCTTCGGGGAGAGGTCTTATATCAGTGAATTCTATGAAACATTGTATGCTACAGTATGACGGGCTTGAGATTGAGTTAGATTGTATTGTACTTGGGTTGTCTGATTTTGACTGCATTATTGGTATCGATATGCTGACCAAGTACAGAGCTACCGTAGATTGTTTCAAGTAGATGGTAAGATTCAGACCTGACATGGCTGATGAATGAAAATTTTATGGTAAGGGTTCTAGAGCTAGAATTTCCTTGATATCTGCATTATTTATGACTCGATTATTACAGAAAGGAGCAGAGGGATTCCTTGTGTATTCAGTAGACGTACTAAAATCGAGCCCATCATTGGCCGATTTGCCAGTGGTATGTGAGTTTGCTGATGTTTTCTCAGATGAGATTCTGGGTTTGCCTTCGATTCGAGAGATAGATTTCAGCATTGAATTGGTACCAGGTACAGTTTCGATTTCTAGATCTCTGTACAGAATGGCACCGATTGAACTGAAAGAATTGAAACAGCAGTTAGAAGATTTATTGGCCAAGGGTTACATCAGACCGAGTGTTTCTCCTTGGGGTGCTCCAATATTGTTTGTCAGAAAGAAGGACGGTTCAATGAGACTTTGTATTGACTATCGGCAATTGAACAAGGCTACGGTAAAGAATAAATATCCTTTGCCTCGTATTGATGATTTATTTGATCAGTTGCAGGATTCATCTGTCTATTTCAAGATCGATCTGAGATCTGGATATCATCAGCTGAGAGTCAGAGATTCTGATATTTCGAAGAGAGCGTTCCGAACAAGGTATGACCATTATGAGTTTATAGTCATGCCGTTTGGTTTAAAGAATGCTCCAGCTGTATTTATAAATTTGATGAACCGTGTGTTTCAGAAGTATCTTGATGATTTTGTTATTATCTTTATTGATGATATTCTGATTTATTCCAATAATATGATTGATCATGATGAGCATTTGAGAATTGTGTTGAGAATTCTGAGAACTGAGAAATTTTATGCCAAACTGTCAAAATATGAATTTTGGCTGAAACAAGTTGTATTTTTGGGACATATTATATCTGGAGATGGTATTTCTGTTGATCCTAGCAAAGTTGAGGCAGTGATCAGTTGGCCTAGACCGACATCAGTGCCAGAGATACGTAGTTTTATGGGTTTAGCAGGATATTATCGACGATTTATTCAAGATTTTTGAGCATTGCTAAGCCTATTACATAGCTGACTCAGAAGAATGCTCCATTTATTTGGTCAGAAGACTGTGAGTCCAGTTTTCTTGAGTTGAAGAAGAGATTGACCAGTGCTCTAGTGTTGACTATTCCGTCAGGTACTGGTGAATTTGTTGTTTATTATGATGCTTCTCACAGAGGGTTGGGTTGTGTTCTGATGCAGAGAGGACATGTTATTGCCTATGCCTCGAGACAGTTGAAGCCCCATGAATCTCGCTACCCGATTCATGATCTTGAATTGGCAGCCTTTGTATTTGCACTGAAGATATGGCGACATTATCTATGCGGTGAGAAGTTTGAGATTTATTATGATCACAAGAGTTTGAAATATCTGTTTTTAGAGTCAGAGCTGAATATGAGGCAGCGAAGATGGCTTGATTTGCTTAAATATTTTGATTGTGAAATCAAGTACTATCCAGGAAAATCGAATGCAGCGGCTGATGCACTGAGACGAAAGGTATGTTCTTTGTCCTTATCGACGATTGGTGTTTCGAATTTGATTGAAGACTGCTGTTTGTCTGGGTTAGTATTTGAAACAGATTGTATACCGTTGAGATTATATGCTGTCCAAGTCGAACCGGAGCTGATTTTGAGAATTAAAGCGGCTCAGAAAGTTGACCAGAATGTTCAGAATTCGATATCAATGAGCGGATATGTTCAGAAAGTTGATCAGAATGTTCAGAAAGTTGATCGGAATGTTCAGATCTTTGGATGTGAGGCCCAGGGCCGAAAAGGGCTGGGGGGTGATCGCCGGTGCCATGAGGTTGCACGGACAATGAGCGGCTCCTGGCAGGCTTCTAAGTGGAGGGAACATGAATGAACCGATCCCACACCGGAATGAGAGGGATTCCGAGACTGTTTAATGTAATGGACTGTACAGTCATCGAATCTGGGGCGTTACAGTTGGTATCAGAGCCGACCTCTCTTAGTACGGTGTGGTTTGGGGACGAACCAAGCGGAAGCTGGTGGGCATGTGAGGCCCGGGGCCGAAGAGGGCGGCGGGTGATCTCCGGTGCCATGAGGTTGCACGGACAATGAGCGGCTCCTGGCAGGCTTCTAGGTGGAGGGAACATGAATGAACTGTTCCCATACCGGAATGAGAGGGATTCCGAGACTGTTCAATGTAATGGCCTATACAGTTGAAGAGGGCTTAAAAGATTTTATTTGTACTACTCATATCACGAGGTCCATCTTCTTTTCGGTAGCTCATCACATAAGAACTCCAAAGTTAAGCGTGCTTGACTTGGGGCAATTTTGGGATGCTGACCTCCTGGGAAGTTTCTCAGGGTGCGTGTGAGTGAGGACATAAGCACACTGGAAAGACTCACCTCGGTACAGTGAGGACAGTCGTCGAATCTGGGGCGTTGCAAATACCTTCCCATCCGCCCCAAGTTTTCTCTTGTAAATCCATTTACACCCTATGGAAACAGTTTCCTCAGGTGGATCCACAATATTCCACACTTGGTTCGAATGCATGGAATTCATCTCAGATTCCATAGCTTCAAGCCACTTGGATGAATCGGCATCATATAACGCTTCCTTTTAGGTCATTGGATCATATCCATGGTTAGGCTCATCATGGCCCTCTTCAAGAAGCAGACCATACCTCATAGGTGGTCTCGAGATTTTCTCGGATCTTCTAGGAGCTTGTATCTCCTCTATTGGCTCTTCGGGTGTGAGTTCTTCAATCGTGGGTGTCTCTCGAACCTCTTCGAGTTTTATCATCTACCCTTTTCTATCCAATAGAAATTCATTTTCCAAAAAGGTTGCATTCCTAGAAACGAACACCTTTGTTTCTTCGAGATGACAGAAATAATATCCAACTGAATTCCTTGGATATCCCAAAAAATAACATAAAATGGATCGAAAATCCAATTTATCTCCCATAACCTGCTTCACATAAGCAGGGCATCCATATATTCTAAGATAAGAATATTTGGGAGGCTTACCCATCCATATCTCATATGGTGTCTTTTCAACTGCTTTTGAAAAGACATTGTTCAACAACAGTGCCGCTGTCTCAAGTGCATATCCCTAAAAGGATGGCGGCAACTCCGTGAACCCTATCATAGACCGTACCATGTCCATGAAACTCCGGTTACGATGCTCTGAAACACCATTCAAATGCGGTGTACCAGGCGGAGTCCACTACGAGAGAATCTCATTCTCCTAAGATACTATAGAAACTTGACACTCAAGTATTCACCACCTCGATCCGATCGAAGTGACATGATGTTTCGTACCAACTAATTCATTACTTCACTTCTGAATTCTTTGAACCTTTCAAAGGCTGCTGATTTGTATTTCATCGTATACACGTAACCATACCTTGAAAAATCATCAGTAAATGTGATTAAGTAGGCATGTCCATGCTTAGTGCTGATGCTCTGTGGACCGCACATATTGGTATGGATCAAATACAATAATCCTTTGGCTCGCTCCACGTGGCCCTTAAAGGGAATTTTGGTAATCTTTCCTTTTAGACGATATTCACAAGTGTTGAGAGAATTAATATCAGGCAAATCAAACATGTCAAGGACAAGTTCTTTGAAAGGTTCGTATGATTCTTCAATTGTTTCAGTCGTGATTATTTTTTGGTAAGTTTTATAGCTTAGAGTTGAATATCACAAATTCATACTTGTTTCAAATGATCGGGACAACATCGATCCTTGTTCGTTATCGAATCGAGGGCGCGATTCCAATTAATCGTGTTTGCTTTTCGTTCGTACGAGGATTCATATCATTTGGTATCAGAGCTTTGGCTCGTTGAATTCAAGTAATTTTTTTTTGTTCTTAAATTTTCAGATATGTGTTATTTCTTTGTTCGTTTCCAGATCTGTTATTGTTCTAGCCTTCTTCGACTTTTTTGAAACTGTGTTTCTCGAAAATTTGAGATTTTCTTGGAATTTTCGTGTGCACAAATCATCCTTGTGCAAGAGCAAAAAAAAAGTACAAAAATTCCAAAAATTGCCTATAAATTTGTGTTGGTATTTTGTTCCATTTCATTTGGTGAGTCATATTCAGTAGTCTCTCACAGTCAAAAAAAAATCGACGTATATATATAGATTTCAAATTGCTTGTCTACGCAGTCCAAGTGAGTCGATCACATTTGTTCACAAGTTGAACTTGATTGTTTGATATATCCAAATACGAAGCTTGAGCACACTTTCGAGAGAACTACCAAATTCAAGTGAAACACATGAGTGCGAGCGTTATTTCTTTGGAGTGACCGGCGAGTATTTGTAGTGAGAGAAAATAAATAGAGAGGAGAGACGAGCGAATCTTCTTTGGAGAGACCGTGAGAATTTGGGTGAGGAATATCTTTTAGTTCTACTAATATTTTCTTGCAGGTAAAAGTCCGAAAAGTAAAATGGAGAGAGAGTAGGAGATAGTTCGAACCATGGTTTATCTAAGACTCAAATGGAAGCAATGAGTATGCATGACATGTAATGAGAGGCACTGAATGAGATTATGAAGGGTTGCATAAAGTCTAGACCGCACCCGCGCTACGAACAAGACCGCACCCGCGGTTGATGGACAGAGAGTTGGAGATTATTTACAGAAGTGACACCGCACCCGCAGTGAAGATGTACCGCACCCGCGGTGCATGGCCAGTAGGGTATGAAAGTGCTACTAGAGATTGAGCGCACCCGCGGTGCTAGACATACCGCACCCGCGGTGTTGTACCAGTAGGGTCAGCGCACCCGCGTTAAAAGACAGAGCGCACCCGCGGTCCAAGCTTCGGGGAAAGTTGATTCATATCAATACATGGAGCGCACCCGCGGCGCAAAAGTGAGCGCACCCGCGGTGCGACGTGCAGTATGAAGATTAAGCCACTTGCCTCCTAACTAAAGAACGTGAGTATATATATATATATACCTACATGCAATCCATGAGAATGAAGGAAAGAACCGAGGGAAGTGCAAGAAAGAATTGAAATATTCTTACACCTTTTTGTGAGAAATCCGTCCGTCTGTTTTTGAATCCGACTTCAGTACTGTGTTCCTATCGACGCAGGCTACAACTGGACGTATGTTTCGTTACGTTTAGACATGATTTGAATTTATGATATTGTCAGAATTGAATATGAATCAGATATGATGTTTCTGCTACAGTAGACATTGTATAACTGAAGTTAGATTAAAGAATAGACTGTTTATGAAATTGTTATGAATTTCAGAGTTGATTTAGTTGAGATTCTATATCAGAGTTGTGTTATTATTCAAATTATGAGTTGTACTGGTACTGGTTATGAATTCTGGTATTATATATGTGATGTTGAGATAGACGGGGTTATCGTGACTGTATTGTTATGCCGTCGAAACATCAGTAGATTGAAATTGATCAGACTCAGTAATGATTTCGATTGTATCGTGATATCATTGATATGAATTAGATTGTACCTTGTTCAGATATGGATCGGATTATATACCGATTTGAGTATTGATAAGAACAGGTCTTGAATTGAGTTATATACTGATATGGTATTTATATGATTGTCATTATCAGATTTGGATATGGACAGATTGGAATACAAGACTTCGTCTTCATCAGACCGAGAAGAGAAAGGTATAAATCGATGTTAATTGGGAGATCGACTTGAGTTAGATTTAACTCGAGTTTCCCTAAACCACATACTTGCATGGTATTGTTTCTGTTGTACCTTTATGCTTTCTTTAAATGATTGTGCTTATTCGATTGAATTAGAAGTAGAGAGCAGAGAGCTATTAAGTGAGAGTCACTGACAGAAGGGTGAGATTATGACAGACTTGTCACTGACCCATTGCACATTGTCAGGATAGGCTTAGTCTTGGTAGATACGCCAAGGCACTGGACGTTTGGTATATCGTTATGCTTCAGATACAGATAGCATTCTATTCGATATAGATTAGACCAAAGTCCAGAAATAAGAACGCACCGCCACTGCGACTGGTAGTAGTAGGTGGGAGACTTGTTACGTTCTTATTCACCGAGATCCCTAGATTAGAATGAGAGATGAGTCGAGTTTTAGATATTGAGACTAGAATTGGATTTACAGATCCGTATTGATTTATGTTTCGTAGATTACGATTCATGTTTTATTTACAGACTCCTATGGATACATGTTGTTTGATTATGCTACATGTGATAAGATATAATTCATGCTTTTATGTTAATTCAGTTAACTGCATGTATACATTATTTATACTGGGATTATTTCTCACCGGAGTATCCGGCTGTTGTCTTGTTTGTATGTGTGCATGACAACAGGTGGGACAAGATCGGGGTCAAGAAGATGATGAGAGATCGAGATTAGAGTGGTGATTCCGGACTTGGATGTAGACTTGGTTTAATACTTAAAATTTAGTAGTTAACCCTTAGACTAGTTTGAACTAGAAGCATGTTGTACAAGATTTGTAGTATTATACTGGTTTGTATAATAGATTGATTCCATTACCTTCCGCATTTTAAAAGAAAATTTTTTAGACCCTGTTTATCTTAATTGATAATTAAATCCCAAAGATGATTAAGATGATGATTAGCGTCCGGGTCCCCACAACAGGTGGTATCAGAGCGATAGATCCTTTAGACTGAGATAGAAGAGAATGACACATCTGAGGGAATCAATGTTGCTAGCATGAGATTTATTTTAATGTTGACTTACATTGTGTGTGCTAGCATGACATTATGTTTTACTGCTTTAAATACATGTTATCTAATTATCTTATTTGAATTGGTAATATACATTATTGAGTATGAATCAGATTTGATTCTTGATCAGCAGTAAGATGATCAGAGAAAGATTGGAACAGATTTGTAGTATTTGAGTACTAATGTTTTGAAAAGCAGATATACCTCCACGGAGAATTCCAGAAAGGAGTAGTGCTTCGACTGAACAGATAGATGTATCAGAAACTCAGATAGAAATACAGTTGGAAGAATTTCAGTTATTTCAGCCGCCGATTCTGAGTGGGGTCGAGACGTCTGAAGATTGTGAGAACTGGTTTGATGGCATAGAAATACTGTTTGATTTACTTGATTATTCAGATGAGCAGAGAATTAAACTGATATTCCACCAGTTACGAGAGACTGCCAGAAGTTGGTGGATTACAAGTAAAAGAATGCTAGAACAGAGAGGTACAGTGATTTCGAGGGAAATATTCAGAACTGAATTTTATCGAAGATTTTTCTCAGTTTCGGATCGAGAGGACAAGAAAGCAGAATTTGAGAATTTGAGACAAGGCCAACTAAATATTGAAGGATATGTTGCTAAATTCTCTACTTTACTGCGTTTTGCTCCTCAAGTAGCTGGGAATTATAAAGCTGTAGCTGAGCAGTTCATCAGAGGATTGAACTCGGAGATAGTTGCATTGATGAATATGCAGCGACCTTACCATTTTGCTGATGCCTTGAGTAGAGCGAAGAGAGCGAAGGCGAGTCTGATTAGACAACTAAAAAGGGTGTGTGCGATGCAACCCCAGACACAGCAATCCCCTCTCTGATTTTGATCGCGGCAGCACGAGTGGAAAGCAAGATTTGCTGAAAGCTCGAAAGAAACCATTCAAGAAGTTAGGGAGCGGAATGAGCGATTCATCTAGCTCCAGTGGTTCCAGCCCAAGTTATACTGGAGTGTATTGCAGAATTTGCGGAGGGAGACATTCCACAGAGCAATGCCAGGGAGTGACTGGTAGTTGCCATATTTGTAGACAGCCGGGACACTTTGCTAGAGTTTGTCCTCAGAGAAATTCCCGAAGATTTTAGGGAGCATAAGACCGAGGAACAGACACCGGACACACCTGATGATATAGTGGCAGGTACTGTTCTTTTATGATTATATTGCATAGGTATTGATATATACTAATGCATTCCCTACGATTATCTTTGACTGAGTTGCATTGAGATATGCTGTATCTGTTGAGTCTGAGTGTACTGTAGTATTGATTCCCTTACTTGTTGGGAAAGAAAGATTGATATCAGAGATTTCTGTGAAATATTGTATACTACAGTAAGATGAGAATGAGGTCGAGTTAGATTATGATGTACTTGTATTTTTTATTTGACTGCATTATTGATATTAATATGCTGAACAAGTACAGAATTATGATAGATTCCTTTCAGGAGAGTATAAGATTCAGACCAGATAGAGTTGATGAACAGAAATTCCACGGTAAGGATTCTAGATCTAGAATTCCTTTGATATCTGTATTATTTATGACTCGATCTATACAGAAAGGAACAGATGGTATCCTTATGTATTCAGTAGACGTACTGAAATCGAGCCTAACATTGGCAAATTTGCCAATGATGTACGAGTTGGTTGATGGTTGTCCAGATGAGATTCCGGATTTGCCTCGAATTGAAAGAGAGACTTCAGAATTGAATTAAGATCAGGTAGTGTTTGTGCTTTAGAATTCAGTACAGAATGATATTAAATGTACAGAATGACACTGAATGAATTGAAAGAATTGAAAGATCAGTAGAAGAGTACGGGCCAGGAGTTACATTTGATTTAGTGTTTCTCGGTGGCATATTTCAGTATGTTTAGAGATATTCTGATGATTTCATGCTCGTTGTATCTATGACATTTTGATATATTTGTAGCATCTGATTGATTGAATCGAATATCTGAAGATTGTATTGAATACTCTGAGAACTGTGAATATTGTATACAAATATTATTCAGATATGAATCCTGCTTGAAACAGATTGTAGGCAGAATGTGCGATATCTGAAGTTAGTATACCGATTGAGTTTGACACAGTTGAGATCATGATCAGTAGATAAGAATAATACCGATATCAGAAATTTCAGAAATGTTAGAATTGTCAGAAATTTATTTTGGTCTGAATTGACAGATTTTCGTATACGATTGTTGTTTTACGTCTGCCTGAGTATTGTTATATTTCTACAGCCGTATTTGATAAAGATCAATGTGAACCGTTGAGATTATATACAGTTCAATCCGAATCAGAGTTGAATTCGAGAATTTCAGTAGATCAGAAATATAATCAGAATGTTCAGAGCTTAATTTCAATAATCAGAACAGAGCATCGATCAGAGTGACAAATAAGTGATTTTACGATATGAGAATGATTATCTTGTGATGTCAAATGTTTCAGAATTGTAAAACAAAATTTGATATCGACAATCAGAACCGAATACCAGGTAGGTATTTTTCTTTAATTTATATTATTAATTGATTGTTTATACCAAATAGTTCGAATTGGAAATGACAGATAGGGTCAGAAGCGCACAGAAATGGATTCAGTAGTCGTTCAGATAACAGAAAGTATATGATATTCGAACAGATAGTCCTGACCTAGACAGATTAAATCAGTTATGGCAGAATTTATGCTGAAATGTTGGCAGAATTGTACTGAAATGTCTGAACCGCCAATAAATGAAGATAGAAAGATAGAGATCAGAAGATTTATTACAGAATTTGTATATTCTTAACTAGACATGGGGAGTATATTTCGATGAATTTCATAATAAGACCACTGCAATACTTTCTAGATTGTGATGTAATATGATTGTGATTGACAGATTGTTCAATCTATATCTATTAGTTTGTACAAGATGACGTACAAACATGACCAGATGACAAAGATCGATGTCAAAGAAATGGTCAGATTGATCAGAATGTAGAACTAGACTATATCAGATTGTGATTTGGATTGATTTTGTAATTGTGGCAGAATATACCTTGAACCCATTCAAATATTATCCACAGACTGACAGATAGCCAGAGTGTACTATCCAGATATTAGAAGATAATTATGGAGTTGTAGTGCTGGATGCTAGCACTAGTTAATATGACATATTGTCATCCTATGAATTATAGTATGATAATAGCCATCAGAAGAGTAATGAGATAGTTACAGATAAGATATTATACAGTGAGTACCACAGATTTCTTTCATATAGAGATGATATCTTTAAGGCTTATGAACTTTAATCTAAATGGATCAGAGATATGACAAAGAAAATGTAGCTAATTCAGAAGAGAATGAAGATAGCTCAGACCAGACAAATTTAATATGCCGACGTTGGATGGTGACGATTGGTATTTGGGGCCGAAGATTTAATATATCCTTGACTGGGATAAACAGATCTGATATCAGCTAATGATATTGATTTGGTATGAGCCGTTGATTGGTATATAAAGATGTTGTATAGCCAGTGTTTTGCGATTGATTCGATTAAAATGATTTCAAGTGGTATAATGATTTTATGCTTCTTGAATGACTACTCCGGTCTGGAATCAGAGATCCGTGAAAGAAAGAAAATTTAGAACGAAGAATATTCTACTGTTGCATATACAGTAAAGTCGACGGAGCATTAGAAATATTCCTTGAAAGACAGAATCTGATAAGAGATTAAGATTTCAGAATGGATTCATGGATATGAGTTTCTGATTTAAACTCTGTATACATTCCTTCTGATATGTCTGAATTGATTACTTGCGAGTTCGAGGACGAACTCAGATCTAAGAGGGGGAGAAATGTAAGGCTCGAGATTTATTAGTCTTCATTGATGTGATATTCGGAAGATATGAGTATGCATGACATGTAATGAGAGGCACTGAATGAGATTATGAAGGGTTGCATAAAGTTTAGACCGCACCCGCGCTACGAACAAGACCGCACCCGCGGTTGATGGACAGAGAGTTGGAGATTATTTACAGAAGTGACACCGCACCCGCAGTGAAGATGTACCGCACCCGCGGTGCATGGCCAGTAGGGTATGAAAGTGCTACTGGAGATTGAGCGCACCCGCGGTGCTAGACATACCGCACCCGCGGTGTTGTACCAGTAGGGTCAGCGCACCCGCGTTAAAAGACAGAGCGCACCCGCGGTCCAAGCTTCGGGGAAAGTTGATGCATATCAATACATGGAGCGCACCCGCGGCGCAAAAGTGAGCGCACCCGCGGCGCAAAAGTGAGCGCACCCGCGGTGCGATGTGTAGTATGAAGATTAAGCCACTTGCCTCCTACCTAAGGAACGTGTATATATATATATATATACCTACATGCAATCCATGAGAATGAAGGAAAGAACCGAGGGAAGTGCAAGAAAGAATTGAAATATTCTTACACCTTTTTGTGAGAAATCCGTCCGTCTGTTTTTGAATCCGACTTCAGTACTGTGTTCCTATCGACGCAGGCTACAACTGGACGTATGTTTCGTTACGTTTAGACATGATTTGAATTTATGATATTGTCAGAATTGAATATGAATCAGATATGATGTTTCTGCTACAGTAGACATTGTATAACTGAAGTTAGATTAAAGAATAGACTGCTTATGAAATTGTTATGAATTTCAGAGTTGATTTAGTTGAGATTCTATATCAGAGTTGTGTTATTATTCAAATTATGAGTTGTACTGGTACTGGTTATGAATTCTGGTATTATATCTGTGATGTTGAGATAGACGGTGTTATCGTGACTGTATTGTTATGCCGTCGAAACATCAGTAGATTGAAATTGATCAGATTCAGTAATGATTTCGATTGTATCGTGATATCATTGATATGAATTAGATTGTACCTTGTTCAGATATGGATCGGATTATATACCGATTTGAGTATTGATAAGAACAGGTCTTGAATTGAGTTATATACTGATATGGTATTTATATGATTGTCATTATCAAATTTGGATATGGACAGATTGGAATACAAGACTTCGTCTTCATCAGACCGAGAAGAGAAAGGTATAAATCGATGTTAATTGGGAGATCGACTTGAGTTAGATTTAACTCGAGTTTCCCTAAACCACATACTTGCATGGTATTATTTCTGTTGTACCTTTATGCTTTCTTTAAATGATTGTGCTTATTCGATTGAATTAGAAGTAGAGAGCAGAGAGCTATTAAGTGAGAGTCACTGACAGAAGGGTGAGATTATGACAGACTTGTCACTGACCCATTGCACATTGTCAGGATAGGCTTAGTCTTGGTAGATACGCCAAGGCACTGGACGTTTGGTATATCGTTATGCTTCAGATACAGATAGCATTCTATTCGATATAGATTAGACCAAAGTCCAGAAATAAGAACGCACCGCCACTGCGACTGGTAGTAGTAGGTGGGAGACTTGTTACGTTCTTATTCACCGAGATCCCTAGATTAGAATGAGAGATGAGTCGAGTTTTAGATATTGAGACTAGAATTGGATTTACAGATCCGTATTGATTTATGTTTCATAGATTACGATTCATGTTTTATTTACAGACTCCTATGGATACATGTTGTTTGATTATGCTACATGTGATAAGATATAATTCATGCTTTTATGTTAATTCAGTTAACTACATGTATACATTATTTATACTGGGATTATTTCTCACCGGAGTATCCGGCTGTTGTCTTGTTTGTATGTGTGCATGACAACAGGTGGGACAAGATCGGGGTCAAGAAGATGATGAGAGATCGAGATTAGAGTGGTGATTCCGGACTTGGATGTAGACTTGGTTTAATACTTGAAATTTTGTAGTTAAACCTTAGACTAGTTTGAACTAGAAGCATGTTGTACAAGATTTGTAGTATTATACTGGTTTATATAATAGATTGATTCCATTACCTTCCGCATTTTAAAAGAAAAATTTTTAGACCCTGTTTATCTTAATTGATAATTAAATCCCAAAGATGATTAAGATGATGATTAGCGTCCGGGTCCCCACAGAAGCGTTGTTTGGACACTTCACTAGGATAATGAGGGTTGAGATTTAGCCGTTACATGAGAGGATCAGTAGGCTTGAAGTTAGTACTAATGGAGATAAATCTAAACCTAAAGATTTGGGTAGAGGAGAAGAAGAGGAAGTGCATGATTCGGGAGGAGACGATGTAATGACCGAGATTTTATTACTGTAATCTGAAACGAATAATTGATAATTGATGTGATTATAGACGGAAAGGAACAGACCGGGGAAGACGAGATAAGACATTGTTATGTGCGAGGACTGAACCCCTCGCGCATATGCGCGACCAAGCAGGGCGCATATGCGCGAGATAGGCAGAGAACCTCGCGCATATGCGTGAGCATGGCAGAGAACATCGCGCATATGCGCGAAGAGATGACGCGCATATGCGCGAGCTGAGGAAATGAAGAATGCCGAGACAGAGTGTCTCGCGCATATGCGCCGGAGGAGGTCGCGCATATGCGCGAGACGTGCAGCATGAAGATCGAGCCACTTGGCCTTGACATGCATGATATATATATCAAAAACGAATTCTTGTCCCTCAGAATCCCAGAAAGAACGAGAAGAGCTCCTAGGAAAGCTTCGATTCTTGATTTTAGAAGTGTAAACTTTGGGCAAAATCCAACCGTTAGATTTTCAATCCGAATTCAGTACTGTACTTCGATTGTCAAGAACTTCAACAGGACGTAAGTTTTATTAATTTCTGATATGGTTCGAAATTCATGTGTTGGGAGAATTATGATTCGCTGATTAATTGGTGTTCTTGAGATATTAGACATTGTATAATCGAAATCGTATCGAAGAACGTATACCGTATGAAATTGTTATCATTTTTCAGATTGATTTTGATTAAGATTATACAGATTTGATATCAGATTGAGTTTGTGATCGATTATGAGTTATGATTTGTATCTGGCTTATATTGTATTGCTGTGTATATCAAGATTTTGCTGTTATGCAGTCAAAACATAATTAGATTGAGTTCTGATTATATCCAGTATTAATGGGGTTGTATATTAATATTGTACTCCTCAATATTGTCATTGCCAGATTGAGTATTGACAGCTTTGACTTCAAGACTTCGACTTCGTCAGATCGACAAAAGAAAGGTATAAATCAATGTTGATCCGGGATTGCAAAACTCAAGTATGATTTAAATTGAGTCTCCCAAAATCACATTCTTAATTGTCATTGCCTCGATATGTTGCAATGTCTAAGATTGAGATGCTTATTCTATTGATTTATTGCAAAGCGTGTATTGAGTAATGGGCGGAGATGCCTAGTCATTGGCAGGATCTGCCGAGTCTGTGGCGGATATGCCAAGACACTGGATGTTTGGTTTATATTGATGTTTGCTTAGGAGTTGATTTATTACTATCGCTGAGATTCGATATATGAGACAATGTTCAGGAACCGGGATCCCTAGATTAGGGATGAGTCGAGTCTGAGATGACGAGTCACGGGTTTATTTACAGCTTTATATCGATACATGTCTTTCTGATTTGATACATGTTATTGATATCTGTTTCATGCTTTTATAGTTGTTATATGATTGCATGTATACATTGTTTATACTGGAATTATATTCTCACCGGAGTTATCCGGCTGTTGTTGTGTTTGTATGTGTGCATGACAACAGGTGGGACAGGATCATGGTCAAGAAGAGAATGAGAGAGGACAAGCTAGCGTGGAGATCTGGATCAGAAGTAGATAGGCTTCAGCACTTGATATATAGTAGTTGAACCCTAGTTTGATTTTAATGTATTGAGTACAAGACATGTACTTTAACTTTTATATGTATATCAGATTGATTACATTACGTTTCAGCATTGGTATTTAAAAAAAAAATTAGAACCTGTTTCTTTAATTGATTTAATCATTCTCAAAGATGATTAAGAAATGAATTAGTGTCCTGGTCCCCACAGCAGGTGGTATCAGAGCAGTAGGTTCCTTAGGTTGAGATAAAAGCTAGTGAACGGGGTAGATTGAATTTTTCTTTCCTGCTTTTGAAATGCTAGCATGACAGCATGCTTTACTGCTTTATATACATGTTTACCTGGATATATGATTTGATTGGAAACATGTGTTGTGGAAAATGAATAAGAATCGATTCTTCATTAGTAGTAAGATGATCAGAGGAGTACTGAAAGAGATTTGTTGTATTTGGTTGCTAACCCTTTTGGTAATCAGATATGCCTCCTCGAGGAGCACTAGAACAGGGTAGTACTTCTGCGAATCCGATGGATGTGACCGCTACACCGATGGAAACGCTACTGAAGAGGTTTCAGTCGTTTAAACCGCCAACCCTAAAGGAACAGAGACTTCTGTTGACTGTCAGTGTTGGTTAGATGATATTGAGATGCTGTTTGATTCCTTGGATTACACAGATGAGCGCCGGGTCCGATTGATTGGACACCAATTGCATGATGTTGCAAAGAACTGGTGGATTACAAAAAATAGAGCATTGGAGCATCGAGGTACGAATATCACTTGGAATGTCTTTTAAGCTGAGTTTTATCAGAGATTTTTCCCAGTATCGTACAGGAAAGACAAAGGGGCAGAGTTTTCAAATCTGAGACAGAGTCAGGTAAACATAGAGGAGTATGTGGCCAAGTTCTCTACTTTATTGCGTTTTGCGCCGCACGTTGCTGAGAATGACGAAGCTATTGCTGATCAGTTCATCAATGGATTGAATCCTAAGATCTTTACATTGGTAAACACCGGGCGACCGAATAACTTTGCTGATGCCTTGAATAGAGCCAAAGGCGCAGAAGCTGGTCTGATGAGACATAAATGAGCTTCGTATGTTCCTCCAGCACCGAGACCCCAGCAACCCCCTCTCAGATTTGAGAATGGCAGCAGTGGTGGAAAGAAGGATTTTCTGAAAGCCAGAGGAAAATAGTTTAAGAAGTTTGGCAGCAGTTTTTCTAGCTCCAGTGGTTCCCGACAAAGCCAGAGTTATATCGGGGCTTATTGTAGAACTTGCGGAGGGAGACATCCTACCGAGCAATGCCAGGGAATGATTGGTAGTAGCCGTATTTGCAGACAGCAGGGACACTT
This sequence comes from Primulina tabacum, assembly GCF_025594145.1. Taxonomy (NCBI): domain Eukaryota; kingdom Viridiplantae; phylum Streptophyta; class Magnoliopsida; order Lamiales; family Gesneriaceae; genus Primulina; species Primulina tabacum. Next base: position 22,021,388 of record NC_134556.1, on the reverse strand, counting down.
TGCCAGAGTGTGTCCACATAGAAGTTCGCAGGGATCCCAGGAAGCAGAATCAGCTGAATCAGTGGCTTAGACAGATAGATGATCATCTGCTGTTCATTCGTTCCAGCCACCACCGACTACTACTCCGTCACAGTAGAGGCCAAGAGGATGCCAGACAGTTATCCAGCCTCTTAGACAGCAGGCCAGAGTATTTGCTTTGACAGAGGAACAGGCCCAGGAAGCACCAGATGATGTTCTTGCATGTAACTGTTCTTTATGTGGTTACCTAGCTTATGTATTAATAGATAAGGGTGCTTCTCATACATTTATATCTGAGCGATTTGCATTGAGTCATGCATTGCATGTTGAGTCATTATCTGCTGTAGTATCTGTCTCTTCACCTTCGGGGAGAGGTCTTATATCAGTGAATTCTATGAAACATTGTATGCTACAGTATGACGGGCATGAGATTGAGTTAGATTGTATTGTACTTGGGTTGTCTGATTTTGACTGCATTATTGGTATCGATATGCTGACCAAGTACAAAGCTACCGTAGATTGTTTTCAGAAGATGGTAAGATTCAGACCTGACATGGCTGATGAATGAAAATTTTACGGTAAGGGTTCTAGAGCTAGAATTTCTTTGATATCTGCATTATCTATGACTCGATTATTACAGAAAGGAGCGAAGGGATTCCTTGTGTATTCAGTAGACGTACTGAAATCAAGCCCATCATTGGCCGATTTGCCAGTGGTATGTGAGTTTATTGATGTCTTCCCAGATGAGATTCCGGGTTTGCCTCCGATTCGAGAGATAGATTTCAGCATTGAATTGGTACCAGGTACAGTTTCGATTTCTAGAGCTCCGTACAGAATGGCACCGATTGAACTGAAAGAATTGAAACAGCAGTTAGAAGATTTATTGGCCAAGGGTTACATCTGACCGAGTGTTTCTCCTTGGGGTGCTCCAGTAATGTTTTTCAGAAAGAAGGACGGTTTAATGAGACTTTCTATTGACTATCGGCAACTGAACAAGGCTACGGTAAAGAATAAATATCATTTGCCTCGTATTGATGATTTATTTGATCAGTTGCAAGGTTCTTCTGTCTATTCCAAGATCGATATGAGATCTGGATATCATCAGCTGAGGGTCAGAGATTCTGATATTTCGAAGACAGCTTTCCGAACAAGGTATGACCATTATGAGTTTATAGTCATGCCGTTTGGTTTAACGAATGCTCCAGCTGTATTTATGGATTTGATGAACCGTGTGTTTCAGAAGTATCTTGATGATTTTTTTATTATCTTTATTGATGATATTCTGATTTATTCCAAGAATATGATTGATCATGCTGAGCATTTGAGAATTGTGTTGAGAATTCTTAAAACTGAGAAATTATATGCCAAACTGTCAAAATATGAATTCTGGCTGAAACAAGTTATATTTTTGGGACATATTATATCTGGAGATGGTATTTCTGTTGACCCTAGCAAAGTTGAGGCAGTGATCAGTTAGCTTAGACCGACATCAGTGCCAGAGATACGTAGTTTTTTGGGTTTAGCAGGATATTATCGACGATTTATTCAAGATTTTTCGAGCATTGCTAAGCCTATTACACAGCTGACTCAGAAGAATGCTCCATTTATTTGGTCAGAAGACTGTGAGTCCTAGTTTTCTTGAGTTGAAGAAGAGATTGACCAGTGCTCCAGTGTTGACTATTCCGTCAGGTACTGGTGACTTTGTTGTTTATTGTGATGCTTCTCACAGAGGGTTGGGTTGTGTTCTGATGCAGCGAGGACATGTTATTGCCTATGCCTCGAGACAGTTGAAGCCCCATGAATCTCGCTACCCAATTCATGATCTTGAATTGGCAGCCATTGTATTTGCACTGAAGATATGGAGACATTATCTATACGGTGAGAAGTTTGAGATTTATTTTGATCACAAGAGTTTGAAATATATGTTTTCACAGTCAGAGCTGAATATGAGCCAGCGAAGATGGCTTGATTTGCTTAAAGATTTTGATTGTGAAATCAAGTACTATCCAGGAAAATCGAATGCAGCGGCTGATGCACTGAGTCGAAAGGTATGTTCTTTGTCCTTATCGACGGTTGGTGTTTCGAATTTGACTGAAGACTGCTGTTTGTTTGGGTTAGTATTTGAAACAGATTGTAGACCGTTAAATTATATGCTGTCCAAGTCGAACCGGAGCTGATTTTGAGAATTAAAGCGGCTCAGAAAGTTGATCAGAATGTTCAGAATTCGATATCAATGATCAGAGCAGGGCATCGATCAGAGTATCAGGTACGTGACAGTGTACTGTATGTGAATAATCGTTTTGTTGTGCCGAATGTTTCAGATTTGAAACGAAAAATTTTGTCAGATGCGCAAATCAGTCGATTCTGTATTCATCCTGGTGGCAGAAAAATGTATAATGATTTGAAAAGACAGTTTTGGTGTAAACAGATGAAAGCTGATATTGCTGAATTTGTATCAAAATGTCTAAATTGCCAGCAGGTGAAAGCCGAAAGAAAGAAACCAAGAGGTTTGTTACACAGCTTGTCTATTCCTGAATGGAAATAGGATCACATTTCTATGGATTTTGTGAAGAAGCTACCGCGATCCTCCCGAGGTTTTGATGCCATTTGGGTTGTTATTGACAGATCGACCAAATCAGCACGTTTCATTCCGTACAATATGACGTATAGACATGACCAGATGGCAGAGATTTATGTCAGAGAAGTGGTCAGATTGCATGGAGTGCCAAATTCGATTGTATCAGACCGTGATCCTCGATTTACTTCACATTTTTGGCACAGTTTGCAGCAAGCTCTAGGTACTAAATTGCATTTGAGTACCGCATATCATCCACAGATTGACGGACAGTCAGAGCGGACTATCCAGACATTGGAAAATATGCCTAGAGCTGTGGTGCTAGATTTTGGCACTAGTTGGCAAGATTCTTTGCCACTCTGTGAATTTTCGTACAACAACATATATCAGACGAGTATAGAGATAGCTCCATTTGAAGCGTTGTACGGCAAAAAATGCAGATCCCCTCTTTATTGGGATGATATTTCTGAGGTACCTGAGATTGGGCCTGATATGATTCGAGATGTGACAGATAAAGTGAAGCTGATTCAGAAGAGAATGAAGACAGCTCAAGACAGACAGGCCTAATATGCCAATGTTCGTCGTCGACCATTGATATTTGAGGAAGGAGACAGAGTATTTCTGAAGATTTCTCCTTTCAAAGGCGTTGTCAGATTTGGCAAGAAAGGAAAGTTATCTCCACGATATATCGGTCCTTACGAGATTCTCGAGAAGATAGGAGATCGTGCCTATCGACTTGCTTTACCACCTTCTCTATCTAGAATACATGATGTGTTTCATGTATCTTTATTGCGGAAGTATCTTCCTGATGTATCTCATATTCTTCAGCCAGACAAGGCAGAACTTGATGAGAGGGAGAGTTATTTTGAGAAAGCCGATACAGATTCTTGATCGTAAAGAAAAGCAACTCAGAACAAAGACTATTCCGCTTGTGAAAGTTCAGTGGAGTCGTCTTGGCATTAAAGAAGCTACTTAGGAGACTGAGTCAGACATGAGACAGAAATTCCCAGAATTATTTCGTTGATGTGAGTTTCCTATTTAGCCTCTATTATACATTTCTTCTTGTATATGATTTGATATCTGATTCGATTGCTTGCGATTTCGAGGACGAAATCATATTTTAGAGGGGGAGAATTGTAATGCCCGAGATTTTATTACTGTAATCTGAAATGATTAATTGATAATTGATGTGATTATAGACGGAAAGGAACAGACCGGAGAAGACGAGAGAAGACATTGTTATGTGCGAGGACTGAACCCCTCGCGCATATGCGCGATCAAGCAGGGCGCATATGCGCGAGATAGGCAGAGAACCTCGCGCATATGCGCGACAGGATGCGCGCATATGAGCGAGCATGGCAGAGAACCTCGCGCATATGCGCGAAGAGATGACGCACATATGCGCGAGCTGAGGAAATGAAGAATGCCGAGACAGAGTGTCTCGCGCATATGCGCCGGAGGAGGTCGCGCATATGCGCGAGACATGCAGCATGAAGATCGAGCCACTTGGCCTTGACATGCATGATATATTTATCAAAAACGAATTCTTGTCCCTCAGAATCCCAGAAAGAACGAGAAGAGCTCCTAGGAAAGCTTCGATTCTTGATTTTAGAAGTGTAAACTTTGGGCAAAATCCAACTGTTAGACTTTCAATCCGAATTCAGTACTGTATTTCGCTTGTCAAGAACTTCAACAGGACGTAAGTTTTATTACTTTCTGATATGGTTCGAAATTCATGTGTTGGGAGAATTATGATTCGATTATTAATTGGTGTTCTTGAGATATTAGACAATGTATAATTGAAACCGGATCGAAGAACGGATACCGTATGAAATTGTTATCATTTTTCAGATTGAATTTGATTGAGATTATACAGATTTGATATCAGATTGAGTTTGTGATCGATTATGAGTTATGATTTGTATCTGCTTATATTGTATTGCTGGGTATATCGAGATTGTGCTGTTATGCTGTCAAAACAGAATTAGATTGAGTTTTTATTATATCCAGTATTAATGGGGTTGTATATTGATATTGTACTCCTCAATATTGTCATTGCCGGATTGAGTATTGAGTGCTTCGACTTCAAGACTTCGACTTCGTCAGATCGAAAAAAGAAAGGTATAAATCAATGTTGATCCGGGATTGCACAACTCGAGTTTCATTTAACTTGAGTCTCCCAAAATCACATACTTAATTTTCATTGCCTCGATATGTTATAATGTCTGAGATTGAGATTCTTATTCTATTGATTTATAGCAAAGCGTGTATTGAGTCATGGGCGGAGATGCCTAGTCATTGGCAGGATATGCCTAGTCTGTGGCGGATATGCCAAGACACTGGATGTTTGGTTTATATCGATGTTTTCTTAGGATTTTATTTATTCCTATCGCTGAGATTTGATATATAAGACAATTTCCAGGAACCGGGATCCCTAGATTAGAGATGAGTCGAGTCTGAGATGACAAGTCCAGAGTTTATTTACAGCTTTATACCGATACATGTCTTTCTGATTTGATACATGTTATTTATATATGTTTCATGCTTTTATAGTTGTTATATGATTGCATGTATATATTGTTTATACTGGGATTATATTCTCACCGGAGTTATCCGGCTGTTGTTGTGTTTGTATGTGTGCATGACAACAGGTGGGACAGGATCAGGGTCAAGAAGAGAATGAGAGAGGACAAGCTAGCGTGGAGATCTGGATCAGAAGTAGATAGGCATCAGCACTTGATATATAGTAGTTGAACCCTAGTTTGATTTTAATGTATTGAGTACAAGACATGTACTTTACTTTTGATATGTATATCAGATTGATTACATTACGTTTCCGCATCTTTATTTTAAAAAAAAATTTAGACCCTATTTCTTTAATTGATTTAAACATTCCCAAATATTATTAAGAAATGAATTAGCTTCCGGGTCCCCACAGACGAGGTGAGCCAAAATGAAAATTGGGGTAGGAATGGACGAGGTAGAGGATTTGGTAGAAGAAGAAGAGGAGCCGTACGGGGTAGTTACGATGATAGGGAAGATGGTAACATGGGTAGTATTAAGATGAAGATTCCATCGCTCCATGGGAAATTTGACCTGGAGACATATTTATAGTGGGAAAAATGGGTAGAGTTTGTATTTGAATGTCACCACTACTCCGAACAAAAGAAGGTTAGGTTGGCGGTGGTTGAATTTCTAGACTACGCTCTCATTTTGTGGGATCAACTAGTGACCACTAGGAGGAGATATAATGAGAGACCCATTGAAACTTGTGATGAGATGAAGAGGGTCATGAGGAAGAGGTTTGTGCCAAATCACTATTATAGGGAGATGTTTAAGAGGCTACAAACTTTGAGGCAAGGAGTAAAGAGTGTTGAGGACTACTATAAAGAGATGGAAGTAGTCATGATTAGGGCATACATAGAGGAAGATAGTGAGGCAAGAATGGCATGTTTTATTTGTGGTTTGAACAGAGAGATTCAAGATCAAGTGGAGCTTATGTACTACTGGGATCTAGATGAGATGGTGCAAATGGCCATAAAGGTGGAGCAACAACTTAAGAAGCGAGGATTTGGCCGCACCAATCAAATTTGGAATTCGTCATCTTCTTGGCGACCAAATGTGGTGAAACGTGAAGAAGGCAAGGTGGTGGCCAAACCGAAATTTGAAATTAAGCAGGAGACTCCTAAACAAGGATTGCAAGGTAAATCTGAAACTCCTTTTAATCGTTCTAGGGATATTAAATGTTTTGTCAAGGGGTTGGTCATATTGCTAGCCAATGTCCTAATAAGAGAGTAATAATATTTAATGACTATGGTGAATATGAGTCTCAAAGTGAGGATGATGAGATGCCTACATTAGAGGATCTTAACGAGGGATATGAGGCGGTTGTAGGTTAAGCACTAGTGACTAGGCGGATCATGAGTGCCCTAAGTCAAGGACGAGGAGACTAACCAAAAGGAAAACTTGTTCCATACTAGATGTTTTGTGAATAGTAAAGTTTGCAAACTTATATTAGATGGAGGAAGTTGTACTAATGTGGCTAGTTTTGATATGGTGGAGAAGTTGGGTTTATCTACATTGAAGCATCCTCAACCATATAGGCTTCAATGGTTGAATGATTGTGCGAAATTGAAGGTAAATAGACAAGTCTTATTTGCGTTTTCAATTGGGAAGTATGTTGATGAGGTGTTGTGTATGCGGTGCCAATTCATTCTTGTCATATTTTTCTAGGGAAACCATGACAATATGATAGGAAAGTTACTCATGATGGGTTCAAGAATCGGTATTCATTTGTATTGAAGAAGGAATCCATTGTATTGCTTCCCTTATCCCCAAAAAAAGTGTTGAAGGATCAATTGTAAAAAAAAAAAAAAAGACCGAAAATAAGAGTGAACTAAAAAGTGAGATGGCCTTTGAAAACAAAAATGAGATGGCTGAAAAAAAAGTGAGATAGCCATACAAAAGAAAAAAGAGAGGAAAGAAAATGAGAGGAAATAAAATGAGAGGAAAGATGCCAAGAAAAAAATATATATGACCCAAAAGAGTGAGTTGAAGCAATTGATGCACACATATGAACCACTTGTGTTGATTCTTTATAAAGAGATCCTTTTTAACACAAGTGGTATAGACGGGTACCTTCCGAGCATTGTTGTTTCACTTTTTCAGGAATTTGATGATATATTTCCGGAAGAGCTACCTCAAGGAATACCACCATTGAGGGGAATTAAGCACCAAATTGACTTTGTGCCCGGAAGTGCATTACCAAATCGTCCAGCTTATATAAGCAATCCGGAGGAGACTAAGGAGCTTCAACGGCAGGTAAGTGAGTTGTTAGATAGGGGTTTTGTGTGTGAGTCCATGTCTCTTTGTGTTGTACCTGTTTTACTAGTTCCTAAGACTGATGGCTCATGGCGTATGTGTGTGGATTATAGAGCAATCAATAACATAACCATTAAGTAAAGGCATCTCATACCCAGACTAGATGATATGTTAGATGAATTGCATGGTGCTTGTATATTTAGCAAAATTGATTTGAAGAGTGGTTATCACCAAATTAGAATGAGGGAACGTGATGAGTAGAAAACTGCATTTAAAACGAAATACGGGTTATATGAGTGGATGGTCATGCCTTTTGGCTTAACTAACACTCCTAGCACCTTTATGAGGTTAATGAACCATGTCTTGCGTGCATACATAGGAAAATTTGTTGTGGATTACTTTGATGATATCCTAGTGTATAGCAAAAACTTGGATGAGCATGTTAAACACTTGAGACTTGTGCTAATCACATTAAGGGAAAAAAATTTATATGCTAACTTTAAGAAATGTGATTTTTGTACAAGCAAACTTGTCTTTCTTGGTTTTGTGGTAAGCTCACAGGGTATACAAGTTGATGAAGACAAGGTAAGTGCTATTCGAGATTGGCCAACGCCTACTACTGTTGGTAAAGTTCGAAGCTTTCATGGTCTTGCAAGCTTCTATAGGAGGTTTGTCAAGGATTTTAGCACATTGGCAGCGCCGATGACGGCAGTGATTAAGAAAAATGTTCCATTCCATTGGGGCGAGGAGCAAGAGAAGTCTTTTAATCCTATTAAGCGAAAATTAATTAATGCTCATTTACTTGTTTTACCTGATTTTGCTAATACTTTTGAGATTGAATGTAATGCTTCAGGTGTAGGTATTGGTGGAGTGTTGATGCAAAGAAGATGGCCGGTGGCATACTTTAGTGAGAAGCTTAATGGAGCAGCGTTGAATTACCCGACACATGACAAGGAGCTTTATGAACTTGTGAGGACTCTTGAGACGTCGCAGCACTACTTGAGGCCTAGGGAGTTTTTGATTCATATGGATCATGAAACCTTAAAGCATCTTAAGGGGTAACAGAAGTTGAACAAGAGACATGTCAAGTGAGTGGCCTTTGTGGAGACATTCCCCTACATGATCAAATATAAGCAAGGTAAGGAAAAAATTGTTGTCGACGCACTATCACGAAGGTACATACTTTTCTCTACCTCGGAGTCTAAAATTTTGGGATTTGAGCATGTGAAAGAGTTATATGTGCTAGATGAGGACTTTAAGGGTATATTTGAAACATGTATGAATTGTCCACGTGACAAATTTTATTTGCATAATAGTTTCTTTTTTAGAGAAGATAGGTTGTGTGTGGGGACCCGGACGCTAATCATCATCTTAGTCATCTTTGGGATTTAATTATCAATTAAGATAAATAGGGTCTAAAAATTTTTCTTTAAAATGCGGAAGGTAATAGAATCAACTAATATACATCTCAGTATAAAAGTACAAGTCCTGTACTACATACATTTATTCAACTAAGGTTTAACAACTAATATCAAGTGTCCAACCCTATCTCTAATCCAAGTCCGGAGCCTCCACTCTAATCACTATCTCTCTTCATCTTCTCAACCCTGAACCTGTCCCCCAGTTGTCATGCACACATACAAAACAAGACAACAGCCGGATACTCGGTGAGAACAAATCCCAGTATAAATAATGTATACATGCATGCAGTTAACTTAATTAACATAAAAGCATGAATTATATCTTATCACATGTAGCATAATCAAACAGCATGTATTAATACCAATCTGTAAATAAAACATGAATCGTAATCTACGAAACATAAATCAATACGGATCTGTAAATCAAGTTCTAGTCTCGATATCTAAGACTCGACTCATCTCTCATTCTAATCTAGGGATCCCGATCTAATTTAGACTTTGGTATGCTGTATCGAATGTCTACAATAGACGTCGATCTACATCTAAGCTCATCGATACACCGTAAGTCTAGAGTCTACGAGGTTCTGACAAAGACTCGGCGATTCTGCCCTAGCTAGGCTGATCTGCCCTAGACTCAAGCTCTGGATCTACTATAATTCAATAGACTAAACATATCAATCTGATAATCTGCAAATATCAATGCAATAAAATAAAGTATGTGATTTTGGGAAACTCAAGTCAAACCTAACTCGAGTTGTGCAATCCCGAATCAACATTTATTTATACCTTTATCTTCTCGTTCTGACGAAGACGAAGTCTCGAAGTCAAGTCTGTCCATATCAATCTGATAATGACAATTGCATAATTACCATATCAGTATATAACACAATTCAAAATCTGTTCTAATCAATACTCAAATCAGTACATAATCTGATCCATATCATGATACAATCGAAATCATTACTGAATCTGATCAATATCAATGTACTGATGTTTCGACGGCATAACAATACAGTCTTGATAACCCCGTCAATCTCAACATCACAGATATAATATCAGAATTCATAATCAGTATCAGTACAACTCATAATCTGAATAATAACACAACTCTGATATAGAATCTCAACTAAATCAACTCTGAAATTCATAATCATTGTATAACCAGCCTATTTCTTAATCTGACTTCGATTCTATGATGTCTAACATGTCAAGAACATCATATATGAATTCCATTTAATTCTGACAACATCATAATTTCAGAACATGTCTAAACGTAACAAAACTTACGTCCAGTTGTAGCCTGCGTCGATAGAAACACGATATTGAAGTCGGATTACAATTCAGACGGGCGGATCTCCAAATTCTTCAATCCCAAATCGAAAGCTTCTCTCGGCCGTTTCTCGCTTTTCCTTGAAGATTTACGTTTGTGTATATATATATATATATATATATACATCTCGTACTACACGATCACCCCACATGTCACTCTTTCCTTTTGCATGCCGCACGCATATGCGCGCCCAAGGCCCGCGCATATGCGCCAGAAGCTTTATCCGGAAATTGCTACTGGAGTGCTCGCGCATATGCGCGCCCATCTCGGCGCATATGCGCCCAAGGTTCTGGACATTCCGCGCATGTGCGCGCTTACACGCCGCGCATGTGCGCGAAAGATTCTGCCTCGAAAATGTGTTTCGCGTCTGTTCTCGTCTTTCCCAGTCTGATCAGTTCCGTCTATAATCATATCAATTATCACCAATAGATTATAATAATTATCGCCAAATCATTTCAGATTAATCTCAGATTACGGTAATCAAATTCTCGGGCCTTACATTGTGCATCCCTGAATCATCCATTCGTGAATTACTTGTTAGGGAGGCACATGGGGGTGGTTTGATGGGACACTTTGGTGTGGCAAAAACTTTGAGTGCTTTGCATGAACATTTTTATTGGCCGCATATGAAAGTGATGTTGAGCGTGTGTGTGATAAGTGCATAACTTGTAGGCAATCTAAGTCTAGAACACAACCACATGAATTATATACACCACTTCCCGTCCCTAGTGAACCTTGGGTTGATATTTCTATGGATTTTGTTTTGGGGTTGCCTAGTGATGCGACTTTGATTGTTGCACTCCCAAGAGCAGTTATCCACAAGCAGTATAATTCAATGAGTCCGATATCGTATTCACAGGGAAGCTAAGGTAATTACAAATCCACTACAATGTCTTTTTGTTTTGTTTTTGTTTTTTTCTTTTAATTGTTTAAATATTTAATTGGTAATTTTTAATTTTTCAAATTTTAATTTAAGTAGTTGATATTAAAGGATCCACTCTTGGTATTTAATAAAGTTAACGTTAATGAATATTATTGAAATCCACTTAATAAAATGGTTCTAATATATTAAATAATCATATTTATATTATGTTATAAATTATTATCTTATAAGTATATAATATATACCAAAACTTATAAATGTTGTCAAGTATTTAGTGTGCTATATATATATTTGTAAATACTAAATTAAGGTTCCCACTTTAAATGGTTGGTAAAATCAAACTAACATTTAAATGGTACCAAGAAATTAATATTATGATATATTCATATATAATTAATCAAGGCCTCCACTTTAAATAGTTGGTAAAACCAAACAAACATTTAAATGGTACCAATAAATTAATATTATGATATATTCATATATAATAAATCAAGGCATCCACTTTAAATGGTTAGTAATACCAAGCTAACCTTTAAATGGTTCCAAGAATTTAGTGAAACATATAGCAACAATAAATCAAAACTCCCAGTTATAAGTAGGGTATAATAATGCTTAAAGAAATAAATATAACATAAACAATAAATAATGATTAAATAATATAAAACATAAATTCTTACCTTTTAATAACCTTATTATCATGCTAAGAGTTTCACCTTTTCATCTGAACTTTGGGAAGTTAGCTACTCATTATTCAAAGTGTAAAACTTTGAATATGAAATTAATATACTAATTATATTTAATTGAAGAAATAAAAGAAAAATAAAGAGAGAAATATTATGAACTCAAAGGTTTGTTCATAAAATGAGGGATATCTCAATACATTACAATGCACCCCTATTTATAGCCAAATTTGGGGAGACAACCACAAATAAAATATTATTTTTTAGACAAAAGTCTTCATTGGTGTTCCAAAAAATTATGTTATCATACACATCACTTTTGAAAATTTTCTCATCTGAATTTTTTTTTGACACCTAAAACAAAACTTGTAGATAATTGAGTTGTTTGAATTGTGGTATTTTCTTTTAACCATTTGACCAAGTAATTTGAGATATTTGGCCAAAATGCTATAGCATGGTAAAACTTCTACTCCTTTGGTAACTTTATTTGTTGCTTAATTTCATCACCAATATTGTAGATATTATCATCAACTTTCTACAGGTCTAAGAATCATCTTAATCTCATTTGCAATGCCAAGGTTATTCTTGTTTTATCGAACCTGTAAAAATAGTAAAAACTTATAATTACACAACAACTTATTTTTATATATTTTATTATAAAACATATAATATTTAAACAATTAATAAAAAAACTATAAATTTATATTATAAAACATTTAACTAATGTAAAATTTTTATGTTTATCACACCCCCAACCAGCTTATTGCTAGTCCGTAGCAATTTAAGCGTTAATAGCAATACAAACATATTGATTAATTTAAATAGAAATGTGATCGGAATTATCCAAGTGTTTAAATTAAATTTGAAAACTGTCAAAATTATATCAAGATCATCATAATTATAATTTATGAAATAATATAAGCTGATCAATTCAAAGCTTATTTTCAGGTAATTAAATTTATATGGCCTTCAAAAATTCCTAGTAAGAGTCTCAACTCCATATCTTCACAGGTTAATAAATGTTTCAATTTATGGAAATGATTTCTCTCATGAAGTTGGAATACAGATAAATACTCAGGAAAATGGTTTATAGAATGCAGACAGACAAACGAGCCAAATTAATCAAAAGATAGGAAATACAATGATTCAAAAATCACATAGATCTTTAACATTAATTTTCTCTTTTTTTCAGGAAATATAATTTTTTTTTCAAAACAAGAACTCAAGATCTAAACAATAGATAGCCTCTCTGATGATCAATAAAGGCTCGCAAGCTGTTTTCTCAATCCTTTCCACTCAATCACAAAATATGTGTGAGTTTAAAAATTTTAGGCACATTTAACAGGTATATCTTGGGCCATATACTTTAATAACTGATTTTATCACAATGGTTAATTATTCAAAAAGATTTAATAAATCATATTTTTATAGTGATCAAAATATTAAAATTTACTTTTTTTCAAATAAAATTTTAAATATCTTTAGATAAATTAATACATTTTCTAATTTAAACCTTTCAAACATGTAGTGTAATGATATTTTTGCAAAAATTACTAAGATACAAACAATAAACATGGTTTTATTTTAAAATAATATTTTTAATTTTTAAAAAAAAAATTAGTTTTTTCTCTCCCCAATTTGAATATGACATTGTCCCTAATGTCAAAATAACTATTAATAGAGAGTACATAATGAATGAGATATCAACTGGAATTTTATTGAAGATAACAAACTGAAACAAACGCAAACCAATCCACGACTTTTGAATCAATGATCCAACTTTATTTTCTTACTGCTTGATTGTGACCAATTGATCTTTGTTATCATCGGATCAGGCTTATGAACAAAAGCTTCCAAATCATCAATTAATTGGTCTGCAGTCGAAACAGAGATGAGTATCCGTCGTAAATTTTCTGAAATGAAATTCTGTTCCACAGCTTTATCAAGAAATGTCAACAAACTGTCATAATAATTATTGATATTCAACAATCCCACAGGTTTATTATAGATATTAAGTTGTGCACAAGAAACAGTGTGAAAAATTTCTTCTAATGTACCAAAACCACCTGGTAGTGCGATAAAAGTATTAGAATTTTCAATCATTTTGGTGATTCTTTCATACATAGAAGAAACTTTTAATTCATCCCCAATCGTAACACCTGTAATGTTTCCTTCATATAAAGTTGTAGGAATAATACCCAAAACCTGACTACCTCCAAGATGACCAGATGTTGAAACAGATCTCATTAACCAAATATTACGTCCCCCATATACCAAGTGAATTTTTCTCTCATCCAATAACTTTCCAAGATTATTCGCTTCTTCTACAAACACTTCATTTTTTCCAGGACTCGACCTACAAAATACACAAATATTTTTCAATGTTTGTGTAGAGGATCCATCCATGATTTTACTTTCTTTTTTTCTGCGAAAATAAAGAGAAAAATGAGGGATTTTATAGGGGTAATATGTTATCATGACAAAACTATGGGTCACAGCTGTAAGCAGAATAAACAGTAAAAACAATAATGACACACATGCATATAAACAGTAGTGTGATTGTGGCTCACAGTTTTCCTCTGATTTTAAGTCCAGAAACGGCTTCAATGCCTTCTATGAGTCGAGGATAAGCTTCCCATCCAATTTTCTTATTAATTGGCAAACAGGGTCTTTTTTAGTCGAATTCCCAAGACTATTAAGATGACGCTCATCTTGGAATTATTTCCATATACGGAGAAGTTCAATATGCACGTCTCCACTAGAATGCGCCTCAAGAGCCAATAAGATGTTATTCAAAGACTCCTTACTCGGCCCATTCTTAATGAAACCAATTTTATCTTCACTGTTATTGGAAACACATCCCAAAGATCTGCATCGGTTGTCACAAGTCCATCTTGCACACTTATGACAAACCCCTGACCTTTTGTCCCTTTGTTTTTTCTCATAAGTGCTTTTTCCAAATCCAGGAAAATACCGAATGAGCAATGATTGTGGAACTTCTCCTCCTAATCAGACCTTAGCTTCTATTACAAGACAAACATCTTTTGGAATTTCTTTTTACATTAGCAATCTCAATCTTTCGCACCTACCTGCATAAATTTTTCTTAGAACATTTTCAGAAACAGAGGGAAAATATTTACAAACTTTTTAGAGAATTTCATCCATTTTGAAAAGAAACGAAATGTTTTTTTTATTTTTGTATCAGCAATTGCAAGAAACTGATTAACCAACTATGAGAGTCATGGAGTACCGTTATCCGCCATTTAACCGGGAAAATAAAAAGATTAAGAAAACCTCAAATAAAAACAAAAAAAAAATCAAGGATCGGAAAAAGAAATAAACTCTTCTTGAAAGATTTCATTTTCTAAAAATTGTTTAAGCCTTTGTCCATTTACTTTAAAAACATCACCATTAGGATTTTCAATGTCCACGGCTCCATAAGGATACACATGCTTTACACCATATGGGCATGTCTATCTTGATCGTAATTTTCCTGGAAATATGTGAAGTCGAGAATTATAAAGCAAAACCTTTTTACCAATGTCAAAATATTTTCTAAGAATTGTTTTAACATGAAATGATTCGATTTTCGTTTTATAAATCATTGAATTCTCATACGGGTCATTTCTAACTTCATCAAGTTCATTAAATTGCAATTTGCGCAATTTGTTGGCATCATCCATGCTTGAATTAAATGTTTTGATCGCCTAATAAGCTTTATGTTCCAATTCCACAGGCAAATGACAATGTTTTCCGTAAACTAACCTATAGAAGACATATTCAATGATGTTTTAAAAGCTGTTCGATATGCCCAAAGTGCATCATTAAGTCGCAGATACCAATCTTTTCTATTTGAGTTAACGTTTTTTTCCAAAATTTGCTTTATCTCCCTATTAGCTAATTCAACTTGTCCATTTGTTTGAGGATGATAAGGAGTAGTTAATTTCTGAATAATACCATATTTTTCATTAATGAAGCAAATGGTTTATTAACAAAGTGAGTTCCTCCATCACTTATCATGGCTCGAGGAATTCCAAATCTACTAAAAATATTTTCTTTCAAAAATTTGATGACTATTTTATGATCATTTGTTCGACATAGAATAGCCTCTATCCATTTGAAAACATAATCAACTGCAACTAAAATATACAAGTATCAAAACGATAGTGGAAAAAGTCGCATAAAATCAATTCCCCAACAGTCAAAGATTTCAATTTCAATTATTGGAATCAAATGCATCATGTTTCTTTTTGAAATCGCACCGAATTTTTGAAAATTTTCACAGATCTTGCAGATTTCGTAAGTGTCTTTAAATAAAATGGGCCAATAAAATCCACACTATAAGATTTTTCCAGCCGTTTTCTTTGAAGAAAAATGTCCTCCGCATGCTTATGAAAGACAAAAATTAATGACACTACTTACCTCATTTTCGGGTATGCAACGTCGAAAAGTTTGATATGAACAATACTTGAACAGAGACGGATCATCCCAATAAAAGTTTTTTACCTCATTCAAAAAATTTCTTTTATCTTGGGAACTCCATTGCGATGGCATTTTTCCTGTCACAAGAAAATTTACTATGTTAGCAAACCAATGTGTATTAGTAACTGAAAATAGATATTCATCACGAAAATTATCGTTAATTGGTATCATTTCACAAGATGATCATGTTACTAGTCTCGATAAATGATCGGCTACGACATTCTTGGTTCCTTTTTTATCTTTCATCACAATGTCAAATTCTTGGAGCAACAAAATCCATCGTATCAGTCGTGGCTTTGCATCATGTTTGGTCAATAAATATCTAATAGTAGAATGATCAGTAAACACAATAGTCGTTGATCAAATCAAATATGAACAAAATTTATCTAACATAAATATTACAGCAAGTAGTTCTTTTTCAGTTGTGGAGTAATTCATTTGAGCATTGTTTAAAGTTCTACTTGCATAATATATCACATAAGACTTACCATTTCTTCTTTGACCCAATACTGCACCGACTGCATAATCACTCGCGTCGCACATGATTTCAAATGATAAAGACCAATCAGGAGGTTGCATGATAGGAGCTGATGTTAAATGTCGAATGATTTTATCAAAAGCATTTTGACATTCTTGAGTCCACTCAAATGCACTGTCTTTTGTTAAGAGGTTACAAATGGATTTAGAGATTAGACTAAAGTCCTTCATAAACCTCCTTTAAAATCCAGCATGTCCCAAAAATAAGCGAATTTCTTTAATGATTTTTGGACGGGGTAAATTGGAAATGACATCAACTTTTGCTTTATCAAATTCAATTCCATGAGATGACAAGACATGTTCCAAAACAATCCCTGAAGTAATCATGTAATGACATTTTTCACAATTTAAAATAAGACCTTTTTCCTCGCATCTTTTTAAAACTTTTCAAAATTTTCAAGACAATTATCAAATATATTCCCAAAAACAGTTAAATCATCCATGAAAATCTCCAAAAAATTTTCAACCATGTCTCTAAAAATGCT
The DNA here is from genome assembly GCF_025594145.1 of Primulina tabacum. Taxonomy (NCBI): domain Eukaryota; kingdom Viridiplantae; phylum Streptophyta; class Magnoliopsida; order Lamiales; family Gesneriaceae; genus Primulina; species Primulina tabacum. Next base: position 22,004,156 of record NC_134556.1, on the reverse strand, counting down.
TAGCATACATCTTTGAAATGTTGTTGGGGCATTGCATAATCCAAATGGCATCCTTTTGAATGCAAATGTTCGAAAACGACATGTGAATGTGGTTTTATCTTGATCTTCGAGTGCAATGGGAATTTGATAATAGCCTGAATATCCGTCAAGAAAACAGTAGTAGGGAGGACCTGCTACTCTTTCTAAAATTTGATCCAAAAATAGTCATGGAAAATGATCTTTTCTAGTGGCGTCATTTAATTTTCTATAATCAATTAACATCCACCAACTAGATAGGACTTGACTTGTTAACAATTCACCTTTTTCATTTTTTATCACTGTGATGCCATATTTTTTTGGAACTACTTGTGTTGGGCTTACCCACTTACTATCACAAATAGGGTAGATAATTCCAACATCAAGTAGTTTGAGAACTTCAGTTTTCACAACATCTTTCATGTGTGAATTTAATCTCCTTTGTGGTTGTTGAGATGTTTTAGCATTTTCTTCTAAGTGAATTTTGTGAGTGCAAATTAGTGGATTAATGCCATTGAGATCTTTTAGTGTCCAACCAATTGCATTTTTATGTCTTTTAAGCATATCAACTAATTTACCTTCTTGATCACTTGCTAGTTTGGAAGAAATTACCATCGGATATGTTTCATCTTCTCCAAGAAATGCATACTTCAATTCTTCTGGTAAGGGTTTTAACTCCAATATGAGTGATTCGTCTTTGTTCTCATATTTTGCCTCAAATTATTTTTCTGATCCTGGTAACGAGTGATACATGATAAAATCATCAAGATTAATTTAAATATTTTCTTTAACAGTATCAATTGAACAAATATCTAATTGGTCACGAGTACTCCCTTCTTGAATGTTTGTTTACACAAGAGTTTCAATAATATTTTTGTAATGCCCGAGATTTAATTACTGTAATCTGAAATGATTAATTGATAATTGATGTGATTCTAGACGGAAAGGAACATAATTTGGGGAAGACGAGAGAAGACATTGTTATGTGCGAGGACTGAACCCCTCGCGCATATGCGCGACCAAGCAGGACGCATATGCGCGAGAAAAGCAGAGAACCTCGCGCATATGCACGACACGAGCCGCGCATATACGCGAGCATGGCAGAGAACCTCGCACATATGAGCGATGAGAGGACGCGCATATGCGCGAGCTGAGGAAATAAAGAATGCCGAGACAGAGTGTCTCGCGCATATGTGCGTGACACACAGCTTGAATATGAAGCCACTTGGTCTTGCCATGCAAATATAATATGATAAACCTTCTCATTCCTGAAGGATTCAGAAAAAGAAAGAACGAAAATTCCCTGGAGAATTCCCAAACTTCGATAATTTAGAATTGTGATTTTACAAGATCCGTCTGTTAAAATTTCAATCCGACTTCAGTATCGTACTCCTCTCGACAAGAGCTTCAACAGGACGTAAGTTTTCTTATGTTTTGTTATGATTTGAAAATATGATATTGAAGGAATCCTGATATAACTGATATTATCTGTTCCTGAGATTGTTGTAACTGTATAATCGAAATCGGATCGAAGAACAGTCACCGTATGAAATTGTAATCATTTTTCAGATTGAATTTGATTGAGATTATACTGATTTGATATCAGATTGAGTTTGTGATCGATTATGAGTTGAGATTGGTATCTGCTGATATTGTATTGTTGGGTATATTGAGATTGTGCTGTTATACCGTCGAAACAGAATTAGATTGAATTCTGATTATATCCAGTATTGAATTGAGTTGTATATTGATATTGTACTCCTCAATAATGTCATTGCCAGATTGAGTATTGACAGCTTCGACTTCAAGACTTCGACTTCGTCAGATTGACAAAAGAAAAGTATAAATCAATGTTGAACCGGGAAGATACGACTCGAGTTAGATTCGACTTGAGTTTCCCAAAACCACATACTTTATTTTATTGCATTGATGTTTCAATTCATGAGATTGATATGCTTAGTCTATTGATTTATAGCAAAGCATGTATTGAGTCATAGGCTGATATGCCTAGTCATTGGCTGAGGTGCCAAGTCTTTGGCGGATGTACCAAGACACTGGATGTTTTGTTTATATCGATGTTTCTTATGAGCAGATCGACTTCTATTGCTGAGATTCGATATAGTGTACCAATGTCCAGAAACCGGGATCTCTACATTAGGAAAGAGTCGAGTCAGAGATGATGAGTCAAGAGTTTGATTTACAGTTTTATATCGATTCATATCTTTCAGATTATGATACATGTTATCGATATCTATTTCATGCTTTTATATCTGTTTATATGATTGAATATATACGTTGTTTATACTGGGAATATATTCCTCACCGGAGTTATCCGGCTGTTGTTATGTTTGTATGTGTGCATGACAACATGTGGGACAGGATCAGGGTCGAGAAGAGGATGAGAGATCAAGATTAACGTGGAGATCCGGACTTAGAAGTAAATTTGATTTTCCGCACTTGATGTAGTTGTTGAATACTAGTTGATCTGAACATATGTTGTACAAGACTTGTACTTTACTTTCGATGTTTATATCAGATTGATTATCACATGTTGCGCACTCATGTATTTAAAAAAAACAAAAAAAAAATATTTAGACCCAGATTAATCAATTAATCCGAATGATGATTAAGAAAATGAATTAGGTTCGGGTCCTCACAGCAGGTGGTATCAGAGCACTAGATTCCTTAGACGGAAATAGAAGAGAATGAGCAGAGTAGATTGAGTTTTCTTTCCTGCTCTTGCATGCTAGCATTACAGTATGTTTTACTGTTTTAATATATGTTTACCTAATTATATGATTTGATTGGAAACATGTATGATTTGAGACTGAATCAGAACCGATTCTTGATCAGCAGTAAGATGATCAGAGGAGGACTAAAACAGAATTGTTGTGTTTGGTTACTAATCTTTTTGATAATCAGATATGCCTCCTCGAAGAATCCCAGAACAGGGTAGTACTTCAACTAATCCGATGGATGTCACAGCAACTCCAATGGAAGCACTGCTGAAGAGATTTCAGTCGTTCAAACCACCGACTCTGAGAGGCATGGAGACTTCAGTTGACTGTGAGAGTTGGTTAGATGACATTGAGATGTTGTTTGATTCCCTCGACTACACAGATGAACGACGAGTCAGACTGATTGGGCACCAGTTGCATGATGGTGCAAAGAATTGGTGGCTCACGACCAAGAGGGCGTTGGAGCATCGAGGTACGGTTATTACTTGGAAAATCTTTAAGACTGAGTTTTATCAAAGATTTTTCCCAGTATCGTACAAAAAACAAAAGAGTGCAGAGTTTGACAATCTGAGACAGGGTCAGCTGAACATTGAAGAATATGTGGCCAAGTTCTCTACTTTGTTACGTTTTGCTCCACATGTGGCTGAGAGTGATGAAGCTGTTGCTGATCAGTTCATCAACGGGCTGAATCGTGAGATCTTTACACTGGTAAATGCTGGGAGACCGAACAACATTGCTGATGCTTTGAACAGAGCCAAAGGAGCAGAAGCAGGTTTGATTAGACAGAAAGGAGCTGTGATGTTGCCCCAGCACCGAAACAGCAACAACCCTCAGTCCCATTCCAACAACCCCCTCCCAGATTTGAGAGTGGAAGTAGTAGTAGCGGAAGGAAAGACTATTTGACAGCTCGAGGAAAACAGTTCAAGAAGTCAGGGAGCAGTTCGTCTAGCTCCATTGATTCCCAACAGAGCAAGAGTAATACAGGGGTGTATTGCAGAACTTGTGGAGGAAGACATTCCACAGAGCAACGTGAAGGAGTATTTGGTAGTTGCCACATCTGCAGACAGCAGGGACACTTTGCCAGAGTCTGTCCACAACGAAGTTCCGAAAGATCCCAGGGAGCAGAATCATCTGGATCAGTGGCTCAGACTGATAGACGATCATCAGCTGTTCACTCTTTCCAGCCATCCCCTACTATTCAGTCACAGCAGAGGCCAGAGGAAGCCAGACTATTAGCCAGCCTCCGAGACAGCAGACCAGAGTATTTTCTTTGACTGAAGAATAGGCACAGGAAGCACCAGATGATGTTTTTGCAAGTAACTGTTCTCCTTGTGGTTATATTGCCTATGTATTGATTGATACGGTTGCATCCCATACGTTTATTTCTGAACGATTTGCATTGATACATGCTTTGCCTATTGAATCATTATCTGCTGTAGTATCTGTCTCTTCTCATTTGGGGAAAAGTTTGATATCAGTAAATTCTGTGAAACATTGCATGCTATAGTATGACGGGCATAAGATTGAGTTAGATTGTATCGTACTTGGGTTGTCTGATTTTGACTGCATTATTGGTATTCATATGCTGACCAAGTACACAGCTACCGTAGATTGTTTCCAAAAGATGGTAAGATTCAGACATGACATGGCTGATGAATGAAAATTTACGTTAAGGGTTCTAGAGCTAGAATTTCTTTGATATCTGCGTTATCTATTACTCAATTATTACATAAAGGAGCAGAGGGATTCCTTGTGTATGCAGTAGACGTACTAAAATCGAGCCCATCATTGGCCGATTTGCTAATGGTATGTGAGTTTGCTGATGTCTTCCCCGATGAGATTCCGGGTTTGCCTCCGATTCGAGAGATAGATTTCAACATTAAATTGTTACCAGGTACAGTTCCGATTTCTAGAGCTCCGTACAGAATGGCACCGATTGAACTGAAAGAATTGAAAGAGCAGTTAGAAGATTTACTGGCCAAGGGTTACATCAGACCGAGTGTTTCTCCTTAGGGTGCTCCAGTACTATTTGTGAGAAAGAAGGATGGTTCAATGAGACTCTGTATTGACTATCGGCAACTGAACAAGGCTACGGTAAAGAATAAATACCCTTTGCCTCGTATAAATGATTTATTTGATCAGTTGCAGGGTTTTTCTGTCTATTCCAAGATCGATCTGATATCTGGATATCATCAAATGAGAGTCAGAGATTCTGATATTTGGAAGACAGCTTTCAGAACCAAGTATGGCCATACTGAGTTTATAGTCATGCCGTTTTGTTTAACAAATGCTCCAGCCGTATTTATGGGTTTGATGAACCGCATATTTCAGAAGTATCTTGATGACTTTGTGCTTATCTTTATTGATGATATTATTATTTATTCCAAGAATATTATTGATCATGCTGAACATCTGAGAACTGTACTGAGAACTCTGAGAACTAAGAAATTATATGCTAAACTGTCGAAATGTGAATTCTGGTTGAAACAAGTTGTATTTCTGGGTCATATTACATTTGGAGATGGTATTTCTGTTGATCCTAGCAAAGTTGAGGCAGTGACTAGTTGGCCTAGACCGACATCAGTGCCAGAGATACGTAGTTTTATGGGTTTAGCAGGATATTATCGACGATTTATTCAAGATTTTTCGAGCATTGCTAAGCCTATTACGCAGCTGACTCAGAAGAATGCACCGTTTGTTTGGTTAGAAGAGTGCGAAGCTAGTTTCCTCGAATTGAAGAAGAGATTGACCAGTGCTCCTGTGTTGACTATCCCGTTAGGTACTGGTAATTTTGTTGTTTATTGTGATGCTTTTCACAGAGAATTGACTTGTGTTTTGATGCAGCGAGGACATGTTATTGCCTATGCCTCAAGACAACTGAAGCTACATGAGTCTCGCTATCCAATTCATGATCTTGAATTGGCAGCCATCGTATTTGCATTAAAGATATGGTAACATTATCTATACGGTGAGAAGTTTGAGATTTATTCTGATCACAAGAGTCTTAAATATCTATTTTCACAGTCTGAATTGAATATGAGACAACAAAGATGGCTTGATTTATTGAAATATTTTGATTGTGAAATCAAATATTATCCGGAAAAATCGAATTCAGCAGCTGATGCACTGAGTCGAAAGGTATATTCCTTATCCTTATCGACGATTGGTGTTTCGAATTTGATAGAAGATTGTTGTCTTTCTAGATTGATATTTGAGACAGATTGTCAACCATTGAGACTCTATACTGCTCACGCTGAACCAGAGCTGATTTTGAGAATTAAAGAAGCTCAGAAAGTTGATCAGAATGTTCAGGACTCGATTTTGATGGTCAGAACAGGACATCGATCAGAATATCTGGTACGTGATAATGTACTGTATGTGAATAATCGTCTTGTTGTGCCATATGTTTCAGATTTGAAACGACAGATATTGTCAGAAGCGCACAGTAGTCGATTCAGTATTCATCCTGGTGGCAGAAAGATGTATAATGATTTGAAAAGACAGTTTTGGTGGAAACAGATGAAGGCAGATCTTGCAGAGTTTGTATCAAAATGTCAGAATTACCAACAGGTGAAAGCCGAAAGAAAGAAACCAGGAGGTCTGTTGCATAGCTCATCTATTCCTGAATGGAAATGGGATCACATTTCCATGGATTTTGTGACTAAGCTACCACGTTCCTCCCGAGGTTGTGATGCGATTTGGGTTGTTATCGACAGATTGACCAAATCAGCATGTTTTATTCCGTACAAGATGATGTACAGATATGACCAGATGGCAGAGATTTATGTCAGAGAAGTGGTCAGATTGCACGGAGTGCCGAAGTGGATTGTATCAGACCGTGATCCTCGGTTTGCTTCGCACTTTTGGCACAGTTTGCAGCAAGCTCTAGGTACTAAGTTGCACTTGAGTACCGCATATCATCCTCAGACTGACGGACAGTCAAAGCGGACTATCAAGACATTGGAGGATATGCTTAGAGCTGTAGTGCTAGATTTCGGCACTAGTTGGCAAGATTCTTTGCCACTTTGTGAATTTTCGTACAACAACAGCTATCAGACGAGTATAGATGGCTCCATTTGAAGCGCTGTACGGCAAAAAGTGCAGATCCCCTCTTTATTGGGACGATATTTCTGAGGTACCTGTGATTGGGCCTAATATGATTCGAGATATGACAGATAAAGTGAAGCTGATTCAGAAGAGAATGAAGACAGCTCAAGACAGACAGGCCAAATATGCAAATGTTCGTCGACGACCATTGATATTTGAGATAGGAGACAGAGTATTTTTGAAGATTTCTCCTTTCAGAAGCGTTGTCAGATTTGGCAAGAAAGGAAAGTTATCTCCACGATATATCGGTCCTTACGAGATTCTCGAGAAGATCGGAGATCGTGCCTATCGACTTGCTTTACCGTCTTCTCTATATTGAATACATGATGTCTTTCATGTATCTTTATTGCGGAAGTATCTTCCTGATGCATCTCATATTCTTCAACCAGACGAAGCAGAACTTGATGAGACATTGAGTTATTTTTAAAAGCCGATTCAGATTCTTGATCGTAAAGAAAAACAGCTCAGAACGAAGAGTAGTCCTCTTGTGAAAGTTCAGTGAAGTCATCATAGCATTGAAGAAGCTACTTGGGAGACTGAATCAGACATGAGACTGAAATTCCCAGAATTATTTCACTGATGTAAGTTTCCTGTTTAGCTTCTAGTATGCATTTCTTATTTTATCTGATTTGCTATCTGATTTGATTTCCTGTGATTTCGGGGACGAAATCAGATCTTAGAGGGGGAAAAATGTAATGCCCGAGATTTTATTACTGTAATCTGAAATGATTAATTGATAATTGATGTGATTCTTGACGGAAAGGAATAGACCGGGGAAGACGAGAGAAGACATTGTTATGTGCGAGGACTGAACCCCTCGCGCATATGCGCGACCAAGCAGGGCGCATATGCGCGAGATAGGTAGAAAACCTCGCGCATATGCGCGACACGTAACCGCGCATATGCACGAGCATGGCAGAGAACCTCGCGCATTTGCGTGAAGAGAGGATGCGCATATGCGCGAGCTGAGGAAATATAGAATGCTGAGACAGAGTGTCTCGCGCATATGCGTCGGAGGAGGTCGCGCATATGCGCGTGACGTGCAGCTTGAATATGAAGCCACTTGGTCTTGCCATGCAAATATAATATGATAAACCTTCTCATTCCTTAAGGATTCAGAAAAAGAAAGAACGAAAAGTCCCTGGAGAATTCCCAAGCTTCGATAATTTAGAATTGTGATTTTACAAGATCCGTCTGTTAGAATTTCAATCGGACTTCATTATCGTACTCCTCTCGACAAGAGCTTCAACAGGAAGTATGTTTTCTTATGTTTTGTTATGATTTGAAAATATGATATTGAAGGAATTCTGATATGATTGATATTATCTGTTCCTGAGATTGTTGTAACTGTATAATCTAAATCGGATCGAAGAACAGACACCGTATGAAATTTTTATCATTTTTCAGATTGAATCGAGGGTGCGATTCCAATTAATCGTGTTTTCTTTTCATTCGTACGAGGATTCACATCAACATTTACTTGGGACGTTGGAAAGAACGCTTTTTTTCCTTCCCATGTGGTTCGAACCCATATAAAGAACCGACTTCTCTTTCTTGATAGTGGACTAAAATGTTACAAGCATATTCACCAACTTCTCAAGAGGAGGCTCTAGCTTGTTCATGTTGAAATTCACCACAAAAAGATCAAATGAGCTAGGCAGTGACAAGAGCAACACATCAGTGGTCAACTACGATGGCAACGTAAGAACCATGCCAACGAGCTTGTCCACAAGCCCAATCATCTTTAGGCCATGCTCGTGGACCAAAGCCCCATCTCGCATGCGTAAAGTGATTAGCTCCTTGATGCTAGCATGCCTAAGAGGTCGTGTTTGCTCACCAAAGAGCTCCTTGAGATGCAAATGAATGTTAGCAGTACTCTTTGCATCCTCAAAACGCCTCTGCAGCTCACAATTCATAGAAGCCTGCATATAACAGTTTGCTCGCAAGTCATGGTCACAACAATCCTTGTCAGTCTGCAATTCCTCAAGAGTGCAGCTAGTCGGAGCCTCAACAGGGGGCGACTCAGTCAGTGTATATGTAATGCCCGAGATTTTGAATTATTGTAATCTGAAATGATTTATTGATAATTGATATGATTATAGACGAAAAGGATCAGACCGGGAAAGACGAAAGAAGGCTGAATTATGTGCGAGGACTGAGCCCCTCGCGCATATGCGCGACCAGGACCCACGCATATGCGCGAGTATGGCAGAGAGCCTCGCGCATATGCACCGGATGAGGACGCGCATATGCGCGAGCTGAGGAAAGGATAATATGCCGAGACCGATTGTCTCGCGCATATGCGCCGAGGAGGTCGCGCTTATGCGCGAGACGTGTTGCACAAAGCTGAAGCCATTTGGTCCTAGCCATGCAGATATATATATGAATTCCTTCACTCTTCTGAAGGATTTCATAGAAAAGGCCGAGGAAAGCTTCCGAGAATCTTCAAACTTTTATATTTTGGAATCGGGTTTTTACAAAATCCGTCCGTCTGAATTTCAATCCGACTTCAGTACCATATTCTTATCGACGAGAGCTTCAATTGGACGTAAGTTTTCTTATGTTTTGATATGATTTGAAAATATGATATGGAAGAAATCATGATATGACTGATATTATCTGTTCCTAAGATTTTGGTCTTTGTATAATCAAAATCAGATTGAAGAACGGATACCGTATGAAATTGTTATAATTTTCAGAAATGAATCGATTGAGATTATGTTTGTCGATCGATTATGAGTTGAGATTGATATCTATTGATTTGTATTGCTAGGTATATTGAGATTGTGCAGTTATGCCGTTGAAATAGAATTAGATTAAGTTCTGATTATATCCAGTATTGATTTGAGTGGTATATTGATATTGTACTACTCAATATTTTCATTGCCAGATTGAGTATTGACAGATTCGAATTCGAGACCTCGACTTCGTCAGACCGAGAAAAGAAAGGTATAAATCAATGTTGAACCGAGGAGATACGACTCGAGTTTGATTTGACTTGAGTTTTCCAAAAACACATAATTTACTTTATTGCATTGATATTTGCAATTCATGAGATTGATAAGCTTAGTCTATTGATTTATAGCAAAGTATGAGTTAGAGTTTTAGGCAGATGTGCCTAGTCATTGGCAGAGCCGCCAAGTCTTCGGCAGAACTGCCAAGACACTAGACTTTTGGTGTATCGATGTTGCTTAGGAGTATATCGACTTCTATTGCGGAGATTCGATACAGAATGCCAAAGTCTTAGTTAGACCGGAATCCCTATATTAGAGAAGAGTCGAGTCTGAGATGACGAGTTAAGATGTTATTTACAGCTTTATATCGATTCATGTTTTTCAGATTTTTATACATGTTATTGATATCTGTTTCATGCTTTTATATATGTTTAAATGATTGCATGTATACATGGTTTATACTGGGAATATACTTCTCACCGGAGTTATCCAGCTGTTGTTGTGTTTGTATGTGTGCATGACAACAGGTGGGACAGGATCAGGGTCACGAAGAGGATGAGAGATTCAAGATTAGCATGGAGATCCGGACTTAGAAGTAGATGTGGTTTTCAGCACTTGATGTAGTTGTTGAACCTTAGTTGAGATAAATGTATTTTGTACAAGACTTGTACTTTACTGTTGATATGTATATCATATTGATTATCTTATGTTCCACACTTATGTATTATAAAAAAAAAAATTTAGACCCAGATTAATTAATTGATCCTAATGATGATTAAGAAGTCGAATTAGGTTCGGGTCCCCACAGCAGGTGGTATCAGAGCAGTAGGTTCCTTAGACTGAGATAGGAGCTAGAGAGCGGGGTAGATTGAGTTTTCTTTCCTGCTTTTACGTGCTAGCATGACAACATGTTTTACTGCTTTGAAATGCATGTTTACCTGATTATCTGATTTGATTGGAAACATGTGTTGTGGAGAATGAATCAGAACCGATTCTCGATCAGCAGTAAGATGATCAGAGGAGGTCTGAAACAGATTTGTTGTATTTGGTTACTAATCCTTGTGATAATCAGATATGCCTCCTCGAAGAGTCCCAGAACGGGGTAGTACTTTGACTAATCCGATGGATGTTACAGCAACTCCGATGGAAACACTACTGAAGAGGTTTCAGTCGTTTAAACCGCCAACTTTGAAGGGTACAGAGAATTCTGTTGAGTGTGAGAGTTGGCTCGATGATATAGAGATGTTGTTTGATTCATTGTATTACACAGATGAGCGCAGAGTCCGACTCATTGGACACCAATTGCATGACGTTGCAAAGAATTGGTGGATTAAGACCAAGAGAGCGTTGGAGCATCGAGGTACGGTTATTACTTGGAAAATCTTTAAGACTGAATTTTATAAAAGATTTTTCCCAGTATCGTACATGAAAGACAAAGGGGCTGAGTTTGCTAATCTGAGACAGGGTCAGTTGAACATTGAAGAGTATGTGGCCAAGTTCTCTACTTTGTTGCAATTTACTCCACATGTTGCTTAGAATGATGAAGTTGTTGCTGATCAGTTTATCAATGGGCTGAATCCTGAGATCTTCACATTGGTAAACACAGGGAGACCGAATTACTTTGCTTGTGGTTTGAACAGAGCAAAAGGAGCTAAAGCTGGTCTGATGAGACAGAAAGGAGCTTCATATGTTCGTCCCGTACCGAGACCACATCAACCACCTTCTACTCAATTTCAGCAACCCCCTCCCAGATTTGAGAGTGGCAGTAGCAGTGGTGGAAAGAAAGATTTCTTGAAAGCCCAAGGAAGATAGTTCAAGAGGCCTGGTAGTAGTTCATTTAGCTCCAGTGGTTCACGACAGAGCCAGAGTTATACAGGAGCTTATTGCAGAACTTGCGGAGGGAGACATCCCACAGAGCAATGCCAAGGAGTGTCTTGAAATTGCAACATATGCAGACAGCATTGACATTTTGCTAGATTGTGTCCACAGAGAGGTTCCCAAAGATCCTAGGGAGCAGAATCATTTGGATCAGTGGCTCAGACTGATAGACGATCATCAGGTGTTCACTCCTTCCAGCCACCACCGACTACTACTCAGTCACAGCAGAGGCCAGGAGGAAGCCAGACTGTTAGCCAGCCTCTGAGGCAGCAGTCCAGAGTGTTTATTTTGACTGAAGGACAGGCTCAGGAAGAACCAAATGATGTTGTTGCAGGTAACTGTTCTTTATGTGGTTATCCTGCTTACATATTGATCGATACGGGTGCATCCCATACGTTTATTTCTGAGCGATTCGCATTGATTCATGCATTGCCTATTGAGTCATTATCATCTGTAGTATCTGTCTCTTCACCTTTGGGGAAAGGTCTTATATCAGTGAATTCTATGAAACATTGTATGCTACAGTATGACGGGCATGAGATTGAGTTAGATTGTATTGTACTTGGGTTGTCTGATTTTGACTGCATTATTGGTATCGATATGCTGACCAAGTACAGAGCTACCGTAGATTGTTTCCAAAAGATTGTGAGATTCAGACCTGATATGGCTGAGGAATGGAAATTTTACGGTAAGGGTTCTATATCTAGAATTCCTTTGATATCTACGTTATCAATGACTCGATTATTACAGAAAGGAGCAGATGGATTCCTTGTGTATTCAGTTGACATACTGAATACGAGCCCATCATTGGCTGATTTGCCAGTGGTATGTGTGTTTGCTGATGTCTTCCCAGATGATATTCCGGGTTTGCCTCCAGTTAGAGAGATAGACTTCAGCATTGAATTGGTACCAGATACAGTTCCGATTTCTAGAGCTCCGTACAGAATGGCACCAATTGAACTAAAGAATTGAAAGAGCAGTTAGAAGATTTACTGGCCAAGGTTTACATCAGACCGATTGTTTCGCCTTGGAGTGCTCTAGTATTGTTTGTCAGAAAAAATGACGGTTCAATGAGACTCTGCATTGACTACCGGCAACTGAACAAGGCTATTGTGGGGACCCGGGCTCTAACTCAATTGTCTTTGTGATTAATTGGATATTTGCTAGAAAATGTGGGTCATAAAAAAAATTTCTTTTAACAACATAAACCAGTGTATATAAATCATACACACATGATAACTCTATTTTATTTCAACCAACATAAATACATGTCTTGTTCCATTTCATTCTTAAACAAACTAGTATTTGAAACACATTACATATCAAATGTAAAAACTACTAGTCCATCTTCTACGCCCGTAATCACCACGCTATCTCGATCTCTCGTCTTTGTCTCGACCCTGATCCTGTCTCACCTGTTGTCATACACACATACAGACACAACAACAGCCGGAAACTCCGGTGAGAAAAAATCCCAGTATAAAACATATATACATGCATGTCATGCAATTTCATACAAAATCATAACGCATAATTCAGTAATTATGACACATTAGTGAATACAGATAAAACAATTCGACTCTTACTCTTAACACGACTCATATCTAAATCTAGGGATCCCGGTGTGAATAAGACGTAACAAGTCTCCCACCTACTCCCCCAATCGTGGTGGCGGTACGTCTTATTCCTAGACTTCGGCCCTGTCTTTATCGAATATCTACAATCGGAGTCGATCTTCTCCTATGCCTCGATACCACCGAACGTCTAGAAACTTGGTATATCTACCAATGACTTTCCTATCTCAATGCTTGTATATAATCAATATAAAGCACAACATAACAAGGTATAGAAGTCTAGTATGTGATTTGTGGGAAACTCAAACTGGATCTGATTCGAGTTATATCTCCCCAATCAAACATTGAATTATAACTTTCTTGTCGAAGTCTCGGTTTGAACAAGTCGAAGTCTTGCAATCTCGATATCAACTCTGTCAATACAATCTGAAATGATATTTATGACATGTACCATATCAATCTCCAACCCAAAGGAATACACCTACGGATCAATATTCAATCTCGGTCTATTTCGACGGCATAACAACTTAATCTCGCGATACCGATTATCTCAAACAACAATAATCAGTCACAATCACTTACAATCTTCATCATAAACACCTATCAATGCTGAAATCTGCATATCTCGAATTCGATACATGCTGAAAATGAACAAAATTTGCATATCATATTCGTTTCTTAATCCGGTACCAACTATATGTACTCCTTCATCTCAACAACCTATACTATCAAGCATATATTGATTTCTCCAACACATACATATCAAAACATGCTGGAAAGTAATAAAACATGTACCCTTTCGAAGCTCTTGTCAAGAAGAATAAGAATCTCAACTCTGATTGAAAATCGTACGGCTAGATCTTTCACAATCAATTGTCTAAAAGAAAATGAAGTTTGGAGGCTTTCTCTGAAGTTCTCTCGGTGCTTTCCTGCTCAATATGAAGGAAATGAAGACACTTCACATATATATTGCATGTCTAAGGGCAAGTGTCGTATTTTCCATTTAGCACGTCTCATCGCGGGTGCGCTCGTTCTTTACCGCGGGTGCGTTGAGCGTACTGGATCACTTCCAACAATTTGGAAGACTCGACCGCAGGTGCGGTGCATTTTGCACCGCGGGTGCGGTGCCTCTACTGTACCAACACCGCGGGTGCGGTAGATTTTATGGTGCGGGTGCCGTGAGCATACTATATATCTTCCAAATTTCAGAAGAACCACCGCGGGTGCACTGTCTTTTGAACCGCGAGTGCACTGTCTCTGCTGTCCCAACAATATATTTTGCAACTAGAATCGAATCGCAACATCGCTTCTTCGGCCTTCGATAATTACATCAAATCATGCATTAATAATTGTTGTTTACCAACTCACATCTCGGGCATTACATTTCTCCCCCTCTTAGATATGAGTTCATCCTCGAACTCGCAGGCAATCAATCAAAACAAGTAAAAGAAGTAATATAATCAAAAGCTGAATAAGTACTCACATTATGGAAATAACTCTGGATATCTCTGCCTCATCTCTGATTCTGTCTCCCAAGTTGCTTCTTCAGTGCCATGACGACTCCACTGGACTTTTACTAGCGGAATGATCTTCGTTCTGAGCTGTTTTTCTTTCCAATCAAGAATCTGAATTGGATGTTCAATATAACTCAAAGTGTCGTCAAGCTCGGCTTCATCAAGCTGAATGACATGAGAAACATCAGGCATATATCTACGCAGCATTGATACATGAAAGACATCATATATCCCAGATAGAGAAGGAGGAAGCGCAAGTCGATATGCACGATCACCAATCTTCTCAAGAATCTCGTTCGGACCGATGTATCTAGGAGACAATTTCCCACGTTTGCCAAATCTGACAATACCTCTAAATGGAGAAATCTTCAAAAATACTCTGTCTCCCTGTTCAAATACTAACGGTCGACGACGTACATTTGCGTACTTGGCTTGCCTATCCTGCGCTGTCTTCATTCTTGTCTGAATTAGTTTTACTTTCTCAGTCATTTCACGAATCATATCAGGCCCAAGTTCTGGTACTTCAGATATATCATCCCAATACAGATGAGATCTGCACTTCTTTCCATATAATGCTTCAAATGGTGCCATCTCAATTCTCGTTTGATAGCTGTTGTTGTACGAGAATTCACAAAGAGGTAGTGAATCTTGCCAACTAGTGCCAAAATCTAGCACTACAGCTCTCAGCATATCCTCTAAGGTCTGGATAGTCCGCTCTGACTGTCCGTCTATCTGAGGATGATATGCAGTACTCAGGTGCAATGTCGTACCTAGAGCCTGCTGCAAGCTGTGCCAGAAATGTGAAGTGAATCGGGGATCACGATCTGATACAATAGATTTCGGCACACCATGCAATCTGACCACCTCTCTAACATATATTTCTGCCATCTGATCATGTCAATACGTCATTCAGGTACGGAATAAAGCATGCTGATTTGTTCAATCTGTCAATCACGACCCAAATCGCATCGCAACCCCGGGATGATGGTGGTAACTTCGTAACAAAATCCATGGAAATGTGATCCCATTTCCATTCAGGAATAGATAAAATCTGAAGTAAACCTCCAGGTTTCTTCTGCTCAGCTTTCACCTGTTGGTAATTCAGGCACTTAGATACAAACTTTGCAATGTCTGATTTCATCTTTTTCCACCAAAACTGTGCTTTCAGATCATTGTACATCTTTTTGCCACAAGGATGAATACTGAACCGACTACAGTGTGCTTCTGATAAAATCTGTTGTCTCAAATCTTAAACATCTGGCACTACAAGACGGTTATTCACATACAAAACATGATCATGTACCTGATACTCTGACTGACGTCCTGATCTAACCATCTCAATAGACTTCTGAACATTCTGATCATTTTTCTGTGCTTCTTTAATGCGAACAATCAAATCTGGTTCCACTTGAATCGTAGCAATTCTTAATGGTCTACTATCTGTATTAAATGCTAATCCAGACAAACAACAATCTTCAATCAAATTCGAAATACCCATCGTCGATAAGGATAGAGCACATACCTTTCGACTCAAGGCATCCGCTGCTGCATTAGACTTCCCTGGATAGTACTTGATTTCACAATCGAAATCCTTCAACAAATCGAGCCATCTACGCTGTCTCATATTCAATTCTGACTGTGAAAACAGGTATTTCAAGCTCTTGTGATCAGAATAGATTTCAAACTTCTCGCCCTAAAGATAGTGTCGCCATATCTTCAGTGCAAACACAATGGCCGCCAATTCAAGATCATGAATTGGGTAACGAGTCGATACGAGGCAAGGGATATTTGTTCTTTACTGTCGCCTTATTCAATTGTCGATAATCAATGCAAAGTCTCATCGAACCATCTTTCTTCCGAACAAACAGTACCAGAGCACCCCAAGGAGACACACTCGGTCTAATGTAACCCTTGGCCAATAAATCTTCGAGCTGTTCTTTCAATTCAATACTGAAATCTACCTCTCGGACTGGAGGTAACCCTGGAATCTCGTCTGGGAATACATCCGCAAACTCACACACTACTGGCAAATCTGCCAATGCTGGGCTCGATTTCAGTAGATCTACTGAATATACAAGAAACCCCTCTGCTCCTTTCTGCAACAATCGACTCATAGACAACACAGATATCAAGGGAATTCGAGCTCTGGAACCCTTACCGTAGAATTTTCACTCATCAGCCATCTCTGGTCTGAATCTGACAATCTTCTGGAAACAATCTACAGTGGCTCTGTACTTGGTTAAAATATCGATGCCAACAATACAATGAAAATCAGATAACCCAACCACAATGCAATCTAGATCAAAATCATGACCCTCGAACTGTAGCATGCAATGTCTAACCGATGTCACTGATATCAAACAACTCCCCAAAGGAGAAGAAATCGACACTACAGCAGATAATGACTCGACAGGTAAAGCATGCATCAATGCAAAGCGCTCAGAAATGAATGTATGAGATGCACCTGTATCTATCAATACATAAGCAGGATAACCGCAAAGAAAACAGTTACATGCGATCACATCGTCTGGTGCATCTTGGGCTTTCTCTTCTGTCAGTGCAAATACTCGAGCCTGCTGTCTGGGAGGTTGGCTCACTGTCTGGCTACCTCTGGCTCGGGGCTGGGTCTGTATAGGTGTCGGCTGAAAGGAATGAACAGATGAAGCTTGCCTCTCAGGCTGGGTTACTGAACCAGATGCTCCTACACTTTGAGCTTGCTGTACTCCTTTCTGTGGACATACTCTGGCGAAGTGTCCCTGTTGTTTGCAGATATTGCATCGCCCCATCACACCCTGACATTGCTCTGTGGCATGTCGGCCTCCACAAGAACTGCAATACATACCTGTATACTCTATACTCTGGCCAGGACCTCTCTGTCGTGATCCACTGGAGCTCGACGAACTGCTCCCTGATCTCTTGAACTGTTTTCCCTTTGCTTTCAGCTGGTCTTTCCTCCCGCTGCTGCTACCACCGCTCTCAAATCTGGGAGGGGGTTGAATTGAGGATTGTGGCGGTCTAGGAGTCGGAGCGACATAGGAAGTGCTTTGTTGCCTAAGCAATCCAGCTTCGGCCCCCTTGGCACGGTTCAATGCATCAGCAAAGTTGTTGGGTCTACCGGTATTTACCAAAGTAAAGATATCAGGATTCAAGCCATTGATAAACTGATCTGCAATGGCCTCGTCATTTTCTGCCACGTGAGGAGCAAATCGAAGCAATGTCGAAAAATTTGCCAAATATTCTTCGATGTTTAACTGTCCCTGTTTCAAATTTGCAAATTCAGCACCTTTGTCTTTTCGGTAGGACACGGGAAAGAAGCGTTGATAAAACTCTGCTTTAAAAACTTTCCAGGTAATTTCTGTGCCACGATGCTCCAATGCTTTCTTCGTGGTAAGCCACCAGTTCTTCGCAACTTCTTGCAATTGATGCCCAATGATTTTAACTCGTCGCTCGTCGGTATAGTCAAGAGACTCAAATAGCATCTCGATATCATCGAGCCAACTTTCACACTCAATTGAATTTTCTGTGCCCTTTAGTGTCTGTGGTCGAAACGACTGAAACCTCTTTAGCAAAGTCTCCATCGGTGTAGCGGTCACATCCATCGGATCATTGGAGGTACTGCCCTGTTCTGGTGCCCGACCTACTACTGGTTGCGGTACTCGTCGAGGAGGCATATCTGATTATCAAACGGATTAGTACACAATCTATACAATTTGTCTCAATCCTCCTCTGATCATATACCTCTGATCCAGAATCGGTTCTGATTCAGTCTTTGCAATTATATGCTGTAATCAATTCAGATAACAATATAACATGTAATAGTGAAAGCAATAAATCATGCTAGCACAATAAAAGCAAGGAAGAAAATTCAATCTACCCCCCGCTCATTCTATTCTATCTAAATCTAAAGGATCTATCGCTCTGATACCACCTGTTGCGGGGACCCGGGCTCTAACTCAATTGTCTTTGGGATTAATTGGATATTTGCTAGAAAATGTGCGTCATAAAAAAATTTCTTTTAACAACATAAACCAGTGTATATAAATCATACACACATGATAACTCTATTTTATTTCAACCAACATAAATACATGTCTTGTTCCATTTCATTCTTAAACAAACTAGTATTTGAAACACATTACATATCAAATGTAAAAACTACTAGTCCATCTTCTACGCCCGTAATCACCACGCTATCTCGATCTCTCGTCTTTGTCTCGACCTTGATCCTGTCTTACATGTTGTCATGCACACATACAGACACAAATACAGCCGGAAACTCCGATGAGAATAAATCCCAGTATAAAACATGTATACATGCATGTCATGCAATTTCATACAAAATCATAACACATAATTCAGTAATTATGACACATTAGTGAATACAGATAAAACAATTCGACTCTTACTCTTAACTCGACTCATATCTAAATCTAGGGATCCCGGTGTGAATAAGACGTAACAAGTCTCCCACCTACTCCCCCAATTGTGGTGGCGGTACGTCTTATTACTAGACTTCGGCCCTGTCTGTATCGAATATCTACAATCGGAGTCGATCTTGTTAGAGTAGGTGCCCGTCGAGCCAAGTTTTGGCCGAGTGTTCACAATGAAACTCTATGTATAAACAATCTTTATTTTAATAATATTTGAAATTATTGTTTTGGCAAATCCTTATATGTATACCCATGCTAGTTGCATAGATAAAGACCTTGAATATACAAATAGTAGAAAGAATATGAGATGCTCATATGATGAGTATCATGAAACTCATATTTGGAATACTGTATATTCTAAACAGTTCCTAGTCGATTCAGCCGCCGCTAAGAAGGATATAGGCCGCTAGAGTTCGAGACTAGTATCTGCGATGTGAGTACCATGTTTCATTGGTAGGGGACATTGTGATGTCTAAGCATGCAGGTAGGTGATCCTGGTAGAGTGCACTGAACAACCTTCCATAAAAGGACTTTCCAAGTGGTTCTCACTTATCGAGTGGAAAAGTCCTAGTTTATGGTTGTACACCATTAGTCCTTATGACCCGGGACAACATTGAGACTCTATGTGCTAGAATTACACTTTGACTTGTTTACCGACTCTCATGGGGTCATCAAGTGGCAAGGTTGGGTGTTCTGTCGAAACATATAGGAGTCGATGCATTGTAGTCGGGGATTCACCGCTTACCTTCGGGTATGGATATCCTATGTGTTCTCATGTGTATGTAGGTTGAAATCTCTTATCAGAATATGGTGGTAATTATGAAAGGGGTTTCATAGATTACACCATCGATGCAACTACGACATGACACATAGTATTGATTCATTGACAACTCTCGATAAACCAATGGTTGTTGAATCGGTCGGGATATATGAGTTGAAGGGACCGTACTGTACGCTAACCATAATTGAATGGTTCTTGCAGGCACTATCATTTGATACCTAGGGAATCATGTAAGCGATGCTGCTAGGCGTTTAACATGATTGGTTGGGTACTATCAGACTTGAGTTCTGACGTTCTTATTATCAAGGAGTTGATAAGTAAGAATGGAGCAATTGGGGTATGCTCATATAACGACATGTTTAGTCCGAATCACATGGAGATGTGAACCCACGGTTAGTTGTATCAATGAACCATTGAGGGCCACACAAGTACTAGCTTTCTAGATCCCGTTGAGAAAAAAAAATAGTTCAATGTGTTGAACGGCTTATAAACGAGTTTATAAGCGTAAGGAAAATTAGAAGTATGACTTCTATAAAGGAGAAATTAGTTCAATGTGTTGAACGGCTTATAAAGGAGTTTATAAGCGTAAAGAAAAATAGAAGTATGACTTCTATGAGAGAAATGTGAATTTTAATTTATGGAAGTGTTCCTAAATTAAAAGTTGGCCAAGTGAATAATGTATTTGAAAATTGTGATTTTCATAAACATTATTATGGACTAAATTAAATTAATTCAAGTGTTGAATTAATTAAACACTAGTGGACCTAGTAGAGTCCAAATAATTAAATTAATTCAAGTGTTGAATTAATTAAATCATATTGAGTCTTGTAGAGCTCAATTTAAATTAATTATTTAACTAGTGGGACTTGGGTAAATTCAAGTAATGTTTAATTAGTCTCAAATATGTTTGAGATGAATCGAATTTAGTCCATGGTTTTTTTTTAATTGTTAAAAACACCATATAATATTGCATGCATGGGAGGTGAAGAGTTGGAGACAACTTTTTCAAATATCAAGGCTTGGCATGCTCCTTTTGCCTTTTTCTTTTTGCAAGACCAAGAAAAGTCTTCCTCTCCCAATTTTTGAGATGCAATGGCCGAAATATTGAAGGAATTCTCTCCAAAATTTTTCTCCAATTTTCTTCTTCAAGTGTTGAGGAAAGAAAATAATTCTCATTGAAAAATCCTCTTAGTTTTCTAGTGCAAATTAAGAGGGGATCTACCTAGTTGGTGGTGGGCTTAATAGTTGAGCAAGGAGTGCTCAAAGGAAGCTTGAAGATAGTTTCTACCATTGAAGAGCTAAGGTGTTTACACCTTAGTTGGAGCCATACATCAATCCTTGTGATTGATAGGTAAAATTCTAAACACACTATGAATGTCATTTTTGTGTTTTATTGTATTTGCTACACAATTTCATGCGGTGGCCGAAAATTCCATGCAAAATTTCGATTTTTAAACTTCTGTTGCGCTTCCGGTCACCGTAACCGATTCCCTTTCAGATCTTCTCCTATGCCTCGATACCACCAAACGTCTAGAAACTTGGCATATCTACCAATGACTCTCCTATCTCAATGCTTGTATATAATCAATTTAAAGCACAACATAACAAGGTATAGAAGTCTAGTATGTGATTTGTGGGAAACTCAAACCGGATCTGATTCGAGTTATATCTCCCCAATCAAACATTGAATTATACCTTTCTCGTCGAAGACTCGGTTTGAACAAGTCGAAGTCTTGCAATCTCGATATCAACTCTGTCAATACAATCTGAAATGATATTTATGACATGTACCATATCAATCTCCAACCCAAAGGAATACACCTACGGATCAATATTCAATCTCAGTATATTTCGACGGCATAACAACGTAATCTCGCGATACCGATTATCTCAAACAATAATAATCAGTCACAATCACTTACAATCTTCATCATAAACACCTATCAATGCTGAAATTTGCATATCTCAAATTCGATACATGCTGAAAATGAACAAAATTCGCATATCATATTCGTTTCTTAATCCGGTACCAACTATATGTACTCCTTCATCTCAACAACCTATACTATCAAGCATATATTGATTTCTCCAACACATACATATCAAAACATGCTAGAAAGTAATAAAACATGTACCCTTTCGAAGCCCTTGTCAAGAGGAACAAGAATCTCAACTCTGATTGAAAATCGTACGGCTAGATTTTTCACAATCAATTCTCTAAAAGAAAATGAAGTTTGGAGGCTTTCTCTGAAGTTCTCTCGGTGCTTTCCTTCTGAATATGAAGGAAATGAAGACAATTCACATATATATTGCATGTCTAAGGGCAAGCGTCGTCTTTTCCATTTAGCACCTCTCACCGCGGGTGCGCTCGTTCTTTACCGCGAGTGCGTTGAGCGTATTGGATCACTTCCAACAATTCGGAAGACTCGACCGCAGGTGCGGTGCATTTTGTACCGTGGGTGCGGTGCCTCTACTGTACCAACACCGCGGGGGCGGTAGATTTTATGGTGCGGGTGCGGTGAGCATACTGTATCTCTTCCAAATTTCAGAAGAACCACCGCGGGTGCACTGTCTTTTGAACCGCGGGTGCACTGTCTCTGCTGTCCCAACAATATATTTTGCATCTAGAATCCAATCGCAACATCGCTTCTTCGGCCTTCGATAATTACATCAAATCATGCATTAATAATTGCTGATTACCAACTCACATCTCAGGCATTATAGCTATGGTAAAGAACAAATATCCTTTTCCTCGTATCGATGATTTATTTGATCAGTTGCAAGGTTCTTCTGTCTATTCCAAGATCGATCTGAGATCTGTATATCATCAGCTGAGAATCAGAGATTTTGATATCTCGAAGGCAGATTTCAGAACCAGGTATGGCCATTATGAGTTTATTGTTATACCGTTTTGTTTAACGAATGATCAAGCTGTATTTATAGGTTTTATGAACCGTGTATTTCAAAAATATCTTGATGATTTCGTGATTATATTTATTGATAATATTATGATTTACTCGAAGAATATGATTGATCATGCTGAACATCTGAGAACTGTGTTGAGAATTCTGAGAAAAGAAAAATTGTATGCAAAGCTGTCGAAATGTGAATTCTGGCTGAAACAAGTTGTATTTCTGGGACATATAATATCTGGAAATTTTATTTCTGTTGATCCTAGCAAGGTTGAGGCAGTGATCAGTTGGCCTAGACCAACATCTGTGCCAGAGATACGTAGTTTTATGGGTTTAGCAGGCTATTACCGTCGATTTATTAAATATTTCTCCAGTATTGCTAAACCTATTACTCAGCTGACTCAGAAGAATGCACCATTTATTTGATCAGAAGACTGTGAGTCCAGTTTTCTTGAATTGAAGAAAAGATTGACCAGTGCTCCGATCTTAACTATTCCGTAAGGTACTGGTGATTTTGTTGTTTATTGTGATGCTTCTCACAGAGGATTGGGTTGTGTTTTGATGCAGCGAGGACATGCCATTGCCTATGCCTCGAGACAATTGAAGCCACATGAGTCTCGCTACCTAATTCATGATCTTGAATTGGCAGCCATTGTATTTGCACTGAAGATTTAACGACACTATCTATACGGTGAGAAGTTTGATATTTATTCTTATCACAAGAGTCTGAAATATTTGTTTTCATAGTCTGAACTGAATATGAGGTAGCGAAGATGGCTTGATTTACTGAAAGATTTGATTGTGAAATCAAATACTATCAGGGGAAATCTAATGCAGCAGCCGATGCACTGAGTCGAAAATTATGTTCCTTATCCTTATCGATGATTGGTGTTTCGAATTTGATTTAAGATTGATGTTTGTCTGGGTTAGCATTTGAAACAGATTGTAAACCGTTGAGATTGTATGCTATTCAAGTCGAACCAGAGCTGATTTTGAGAATTAAACAAGCTCAGAAAGTTGATCAGAATGTTCAGAATTCAATTTCGATGGTCAAAGCAGGGCATCGATGAGAGCATCAGGTACGTGATCATGTACTGTATGTGAATAATCGTCTTGTTGTGCCAGATGTTTCAGATTTGAAACGACAGACATTGTCAGAAGCGCACAGTAGTCGATTCAGTATTCATCCTGGTGGCAGAAAGATGTATAATGATTTGAAAAGACAGTTTTGGTGGAAACAGATGAAGGCAGATATTGCAGAGTTTGTATCAAAATGTCTGAATTACCAACAGGTGAAAGCCGAAAGAAAGAAACCAGGAGGTCTGTTGCATAGCTCGTCTATTCCTGAATGGAAATGGGATCACATTTCCATGGATTTTGTGACAAAGCTACCACGTTCCTCATGAGATTGTGATGCGATTTGGGTCGTGATTGACAGATTGACCAAATCAGCATGTTTTATCCCGTACAAGATGACGTACAGACATGACCAGATGGCAGAGATCTATGTCAGAGAAGTGTTCAGATTGCATGGAGTGCCGAAGTTGATTGTATCAGACCGTGATCCTCGATTACTTCGCACTTTTCGTACAGTTTGCAGCAAGATCTAGGTACGAAGTTACATCTGAGTACCGCATATCATCCACAGACTAACGGACAGTCAGAGCGGACTATCCAGACATTGGAGGATACGCTTAGAGCTGTCGTGCTAGATTTTGACACTAGTTGACAAGATTCTTTGCCACTTTGTGAGTTTTCGTACAACAACAGCTATTAGACGAGTATAGAGATGGCTCCATTTGAAGCGTTGTATGGCAAGAAGTGCAGATCCCCTCTTTATTGGGATGTTATCTCTGAGGTACCTGAGATTGGGCCTGATATGATTAGAGATATGATAGAGAAAGTGAAGCTGATTCGTCAAAGAATGAGAACAGCTCAAGACAGACAGACCAAATATGCCAATGTTCGTCGTCGACCGTTGGTATTTGAGGCAGGAGACAGAGTATTTCTGAAGATTTCTCCTTTCAGAGACGTTGTCATATTTGGCAAAAAAGGGAAGTTGTCTCCACGATACATCGGTCCTTATGAGATTCTCGAGAAGTTAGGAGATCGTGCCTATCGACTCGCCTTACCGCCTTCTCTATACATGATGTATTTCATGTATCTTTATTGCGGAAATATCTCCCTGATGCATATCATGTAATTCAGCCAGATGAGGCAGAACTTGATGAGACACTGAGTTAGTTTGAAAAGCCAATTCAGATTCTCGATCGTAAAGAAAAGCAACTCAGAATGAAGACTATTCCGCATGTGAAAGTTCAGTGGAGTTGTCATGGCATCGAAGAAGCTACCTGGGAGACTGAATCAGATATGAGACAGAAATTCCCAGAATTATTTCACTGATGTGAGTTTCCTGTTTAGCTTCTGTTATACATTTCTTATTGTATCTGATTTGCTTTCTGATTTGATTGCCTGTGATTTCGGGGACTAAATCAGATCTTAGAGGGGGAGAAATGTAATGCCCGAGATTTTGAATTATTGTAATCTGAAATGATTTATTGATAATTGATGTGATTATAGACGAAAAGTATCAGACCGGGAAAGACGAAAGAAGACTGAATTATGTGCTAAACCTCGCGCATATGCGCGAGTATGACAGAGAACCTCGCGCATATGCGCCGGACGAGGACGCGCATATGCGCCGGACGAGGACGCGCATATGCGCGAGCTGAGGAAAGGATAATATGCCGAGACCGATTGTCTCGCGCATATGCGCCAAGGGAGGTTGCGCGCGCTTATGCGCGAGACGTGTTGCACAAAGCTGAAGCCATTTGGTCCTAGCCATGCAGATATATATATGAATTCCTTCACTCTTCTGAAGGATTTCAAAGAAAAGGTCGAGGAAAGCTTCCGAGAATCTTCAAACTTTTATATTTTGGAATCGGGATTTTACAAAATCCGTCCGTCTGAATTTCAATCCGACTTCAGTACCATGTTCCTATCAACGAGAGCTTCAACTGGACGTAAGTTTTTTTATGTTTTGATATGATTTGAAAATATGATATGGAGGAAATCCTGATATGACTGATATTATCTGTTCCTAAGATTGTGGTCATTGTATAATCAAAATCAGATTGAAGAACGGATAACGTATGAAATTGTTATAATTTTCCGAATTGAATTGATTGAGATTATACAGATTTGGTTTCAGATTATGTTTGTCAAACGATTATGAGTTGAGATTGATATTTATTGATTTGTTTTGCTGGGTATATTGAGATTGTGCAGTTATGCCGTTGAAACAGAATTAGATTGAGTTCTGATTATATCCAGTATTAATTTGAGTGGTATATTAATATTGTACTCCTCGATATTGTCATTGCCTGATTGAGTATTGACAGATTCGAATTCGAGACCTCGACTTCGTCAGACCGAGAAAAAAAAGGTATAAATCAATGTTGAACCGTGGAGATACGACTCGAGTTTGATTTGACTTGAGTTTCCCAAAACCACATACTTTACTTTATTGCATTGATATTTGCAATTCATGAGATTGATATGCTTAATCTATTGATTTATAGCAAAGCATGAGTTAGAGTTTTAGGCAGATGTGCCTAGTCATTGGCAGAGCCGCCAAGTCTTCGGCAGAACCGCCAAGACACTAGACTTTTGGTGTATCGATGTTGCTTAGGAGTAGATCGACTTCTATTGTGGAGATTCGATAAAGAATGCCAAAGTCTTAGTTAGACCGGATCCCTAGATTAGAGAAGAGTCGAGTCTGAGATGACGAGTTAAGATGTTATTTACAGCTTTATATCGATTCATGTTTTTCAGATTTTTATACATGTTATTGATATCTGTTTCATGCTTTTATATATGTTTAAATGATTGCATGTATACATGGTTTATAATTGGAATATATTTCTCACCGGAGTTATCCGGCTGTTGTTGTGTTTGTATGTGTGCATGACAACAGGTGGGACAGGATCAGGGTCAGGAAGAGGATGAGAAATTCAAGATTAGCATGGAGATCCGGACTTAGAAGTATATGTGATTTTCAGCATTTGATGTAGTTGTTGAACCTTAGTTGAGATAAATGTATTTTGTACAAGACTTGTACTTTACTGTTGATATGTATATATCAGATTGATTATCTTATGTTCCGCACTTATGTATTATAAAAAAAAATTTAGATCCAGATTAATTAATTGATCCTAATGATGATTGAGAAGTCGAATTAGGTTCGGGTCCACACAGTATATGCTATCTTTTCCAAATTCAAGACGATTTTTAGGTTTCATAGCCAATTGAGGTAATTAGGTCCGGTTAAAATGTGTTTGTCGAGTATTGCAGATAACGTTTTGCGAATCGAATACACTGTCAAATTTGTACTGAAAAGTAAAAACAGATCAATGTTATTGACTATTTTAAAATATTTAGAAAGATATAAAGTATGGACTTTTACTTCATAAATTTTTACTCCCACTGTTTTGACAATTTTCACTACCCTCTGGTGAAACGGGTAACTTCTTTCCTCAGTAGGTACGTAAGGTGCAATTAGTTATGATCCCGAATAATATCAACCAATCATAATTCCTAAAAGTAGTTTCCAATTGCATCTCCATGCAACCATTTACGTAAAATTTTGTCTCACGTTTGTTTAGGACCCAATAATATGATGTCATTCATCTTTACGTGTTAAGCCTTACCCATCGATATTGAACCTCATTGGACGGTCGACATGAGTTCGCTCAATAATATGAGCCGAAATCATGGGAGTTCCACGTAGTTCACATCACCATGTCAATGGATGTCACAGCTTTCCAGCGTCCAGGCTCCCCCAATAATATGAGCCGAGCACTGAGAACGGGTAGCGTCCATCATGCATCCATTGTCGATGGAAGACATGAAACTATAAACACCTTTATAATTCTCCTTTTCGGGCTTTATATTAATTTTGAATCTTATTCAAAATGAGGGTTTTTTAATTTTCAAATTTCTCACAAATAATTTTATTTAAAAAGCTCACCATGTTTGATCGTATGTTTGTCGGATTCATGCAACTTAGTTACTATAATAATAATAACGCACGTACTCATTATTTATAATATATCATGCATATATTATAAATAGTAAACTAACAAGGATGATCAATCGCCCCAATCGCTAATGGCCCGTGTGAGCCAAACACGGGCCTAGGTCCAATCCTAGGGAAATGCATGGGATGCAAATGTAACTTTTACATAAGCCTCCAATATTTACATGTCTTCGATTTTCATAATCATCAAGGCCCACAATCTTTCAATCTTGATCTTCCACTATACTAATATTTACAAATAAATATCCATGGCAAAAAGAGATACATCTCATGGGGTGGGAACGGGCTATAAACCAAGCTCACTTATAAAATTGATAATTAAAACAATAATTCAACACAAAATATCCTAGCATACACCTAGCAAATTGGGCTTGGGCTTTTGATCATCTTTCGTGCATAATATCACATATCATACACCATCAATTAATTATCACAATAATCAATTGATCCAATATTATATATCTTGATCCAATCACTAATCGCCACGATTATAAATTAAATCAACAAAAAAACCCTAGTCGTCATCGTCGTTGCCGGAGCTCCGTCGCCGGATTCCAGGCAACAAACAAAAAAATTTTTTTTATTAAAAGTAAAGGGGCGTTTCGGCTGCCCTTACTGCCCGAAATGGGCATCCCCTCAGGCAGCCCTAGCTGCCTGAAATGGGCAGCAACATGCCACCCCAAAAACGGCCTCGATTTGTAGTGTTGAATTATCTCATGCGGTTAGAAATAGTCATCAATATAATATCATTTATTTGATACACAATATAGTAACATTAGCTCATGATACCACTTGAAATGGGATCGATTGCGGTGCCCGGATGCGCAACGGAAGTTTCAAAAATCATATTTTCAAGTAACAAAACAGAGCACCCCACTAGATGTGTAGCAAATAACAAAACAAACACAAACATAGGGTGTTTTTAGATATTTACCTATCAATCATAAAGATTGATGATGGCTCTTGAATGGTAGAAAAATCTAATAGCCTCCCTTGAACACTCCTTACTCAAAATCAAGCCCACCAACAACAAGCTAGAACCACCTTACACTTTCACTAAAAAATGCAAGGCATTTTCATCGAGAAGTTTGCTTATAATTCATCAAATGAATAAGCAAATTTTTTAAAGAAAAAGGGAAGAAAATTTCGGCCAAGAGGGGTGGGAGGAGAGAAGAGAAAACTTTTCTTGGTGCTTGAAAAAGGTAAAATTTGCATGTGCATATCATGCCTTGTTTATTGAAAAAGTTGTTTACCAACTCTTCACCTCCCTTGTATGCAATTTATTTGGGCTTGTAACATTTACAAATCCCATGTACTTTTATTTAAATATCTCAAACACATTTGAGATCAATTAAATCTTACTTGAATTTTCTCAAGCTCACTAGTTGAATTATTATTTCCAATTGGGCTCTACAAGACCCAATATTATTTAATTAATTCAATACTTGAATTAATTTAATTATTTGGACTCTACTAGGTCCACAAGTGTTAAATTAATTCAACACTTTAATTAATTTAAATTAGTCCATAACAATGTTTATGAAAATCACAATTTTCAAATACATTATTTATTTGGACAACTTTTATTTTAGGAACACTTCCACAAATTAAAAGTTACATTCCCCATATAGAAGTCATATTTTTAATTTTCCTTGTTCTTAAAAACTCCTTTATAAGCCGTTCAACACATTGAACTTTCCTTCTCAACGGGATCTAGAAAGCTAGTTCTTGTGTGGCCCTCAATGATTCATTGATACAATTAGCAGTGAGTTCACATCTCAATGTGTTTCAGGGCTAAACATATCCTTATATGAGCATACCCCAATTGCTCCATTCTTACTTATCAACTCCTTGATAATAAGAACTTCAGAACTCAAGTCCGATAGTACCCAACCAGTCATGTTAAATGCCTAGCAGCATCGCTTAAATGATTCCCTAGGTATCAAATGATAGTGCCTGCAAGAACCATTCCATTATGGTTAGCGTACAGTACAGTCCCTTCATCTCATATATCCCGACCGATTCGACAACTATTGGTATATCGAGAGTTCTCAAAGAATCGATATTATGTGTCATGTCGTATTTGCATCGATGGTGTAATCTAAGAAACCCCTTTCTTATTTACCACCAACACTCTGATCAGAGATTTCAAACTACATACACATGAGATTACTTAGGATATCCATGGCCAGAGGTAAGTGGTGAATCCCCGACTACAATGCATCTACTCCTATATGTTTCAAAAAGACACCCAACCTTGCCACCTGATGACCCCATATGAGTCGGTAAACAAGTCAAAGTGCAATGCTAGCATAAAGAGTCTCAATGTTGTCTCGAGTCATAAAGACTAATGGTGTACAACAATAAACTAGGACGTTTCCACTCGATAAGTAAGAACCACTTGGAAAGTCATTTATGGAAGGTTGTTCAGTGTACTCTACAAGGAGCACCTATCTGCATGCTCTGACATCACAATGTCCCCTACCAATGAAACATGGTACTCACATCGCAGATACCAGTCTCAAACTCGAGCGGCCTTTATCCTTCTTAGCGGCGGCTGAATCGACTAGGAATTGTTTAGAATATATACTATTCCAAACAAGAGTTTCATGATGCTCATCACAGATTGTAGAAAGAATATGAGATGAGCATCTCATATTCTTTCTATAATTTGTATATTCAAGGACTTTATCTACGTAACAAGCATGGGTATACAGATAAAGATGTGCCAAAATAATAATTTCAAATATTATTAAAATAAAGATTGTTTACACAAAGAGTTTCAATGTGAATCCTCGGCCAACAGATGGCTCGATGGGCACCTACTCGAATAGTATGACCTACGATCCACACCCAAAGGTTGCTGGAAATTTCAAGCGTCTCACGAACTTAAACCCTAGTCCACCAAACGTGTAAACCATCGACCCTAAGCCCTACTAGCTCGTTCCAGCCTTGGAAAAACCCTTCCTAGCCCACCTTAAGACCCTTCTCGACCGACCTAACCCAAGCTCACAGCCCCATGCACACCGCACGAAACACACGATAGCTATCCACCCACAATGCCCCAACCAAGAAAAACCTTAGCACCCTTCATTCAAACAACCTCTTCACTAACTCCAGCCGTGTTTGAGCCATCCTAGGCCACGGCTCAGACCCACTAGGGTCTGGTCCAGGACTATGGACGACCCTTTCATAGCCGGCGCACCACGACCTCTCGATCTAGTCGTCTAGCCGCAAGGGTATTCCAACAAATCCGCTTGACCCTCACCTAGACCAACCAAGCTTCGACTCTAGCACTTAGACACCATCTTAATTGACGTTTACAGCCCCTTAGAAACATAACTCGGCAGTCCCCTTGCACAAGAATCATAAACATGGGTTGTATGCGTAAACATGTGGATTTCATGACAAACCAAATTCATAAACGATTTAACATGCAAGAACTATGAAACCTCCATACATTGCATGCACAACAGTATATTTACAGCATGAATGATGAGAAAGGAAGAAAAATAGCGTGCCTTAATGTTTATACGCTCAAAAACTCGAAGATACGCGCGTAGGACTTGCACCGGAGAGGCGGGAAGAAGCTTTCTTGAAAACTTGAGTGGAGAAACCGAGATTCTGCTGGTTTTATGTTAGAATGGAGGCTGCTGAATGAAGGGATGGGGCGACCTTTAGAGGGCATTAGGTTAGGGTTTAATTAATTAGGTTTAATTCAAAATATAGTACACTAATGGGTCTCTAATTAAAATTAAATGGATTAAAAGGGTTTTGGGCTCATTAAGTACTAAAATAAACCCATCAAGCCCAAACACACTCTCGAAAAATATTTTGTCTTGGTACATTTTTGAAAATATTACTCGAACTCTCAAAAAGTCCTCTAAATCATTAAAAATTGTGTACCGGTTAAAAATATGACCCGGTGAGTAAAAATACTCAACCAAGGCCCATTTTCAAAAAGCATACATAAATACACCATATATTAAATAATTAAAAAAATAATTATTTAATTAAATATTTTTCTTCATCATCCCCGATCTCCGTTACTCGTTCGTGCGTGAAATACAACTTAAATCTCTAATGCATTAAACTCTAAATAAAACATGAAATGACATGCATATTCGTGCAATAAAAAATTAAACACATATTTTGTAAAACCCTAGATTTCATGCAGTCGGGTTACGTAGTTCGAATTTCCTAGACCTTACAATTCTCACCCCCTCTTAAATTGAATTTCGTGCTCGAAATTTAAAACGTACCGAACAACTCTGGGTAGTGACTCCTCATCTCGGTCTCTGTCTCC
Source organism: Primulina tabacum (assembly GCF_025594145.1). NCBI lineage: Eukaryota > Viridiplantae > Streptophyta > Magnoliopsida > Lamiales > Gesneriaceae > Primulina > Primulina tabacum. The sequence continues at coordinate 21,971,849 of NC_134556.1, read as the reverse complement.
CAAGTAGCGTCCTCCTTGGAATGATTCAGCCACTTGACTTTGACCATGTGGATCACCTTGTTCTGGAGCCTTCTCTCCTGTCTATCCAAAATATGAGTGGGTATTTCCTCGAAGGACAGGTACAGTGTCAACTGCAGTGGCTCCTAGTTCAGTACATGCGAATGACTTGATATGTACTTTCGTAGCATCAAGACGTTGAACACATTATGAACTCCCGCCAGTTTCGGAGGTAATGCAACTCTGTATGCGAGTGTCCCAACTCTCTCTAGGATCTCAAACGGTCCTATGAATATAAGGCTGAGCTTTCCCTTCTTTGCAAATATCATAACACCTTTCATCGGTGCGACCTTTGCGAACACAATGATCCCCTACTGCGAATTCAAGGTCTCTACACTGCTGATCTGTAAAACTCTTCTTGTCAGCTTTGAGAAGTCTTCAGAACTCTGCAGTCTGACTGACAATATCCGGCCCCAACTCTGCTCTCTCTCCTACCTCATCCCAATACACTGGTGACCTACACCTCCTCCCGTACAATTCCTCATAGGAAGCCATATCGATCGATTTCTGGTAACTGTTGTTGTACTTGAACACCACAATAAGTAACTTCGGCTCCCAGCTGCCTTGGAAGTCAATCACACATGCTCTGAGCAGGTCCTCAAATATCTGAATCACCCTCTCTGACTGTCCATCGGTCTGAGAATGAAAGGTAGTACTGAATAGCAATTTGGTCCCCAATGCCTGATACAGACTCTTCTAGAATTCATATGTGAATCTCGGATCCCTATCGGACACGATTGACATTGGAATCCCACTCAGTCTGACTATCTCTCTTATGTACAGCTCTGCATAATGAGTCACGGTGAAAGTCTTCATGATTGGTAAAAAGTGTGCTGATTTAGTGAGTCGATCAACTATCGCCCAAATGAAATTATATGCTACAATCTTCCTCGGAATCCCTGTCACAAAGTCCATGGTAACGTTCTCCCGACTTTCACTCGAGAATGGGGAGTGGTCTCAGCTTCGGTGCAGGTCTCTTATGCTCTGCCTTGACCTGCTGACACGTCAAACACTCGGAGAGGAATCGCAAAATATCTCGCTTCATGCCCGGCCACAAATAAAGAGACTGAAGATCCTTAAACATCTTCGTACTCCCTGGATGAATGGAGTACGGGGTGTTGTGGGCCTCACTCAAGATATCTGCTCTGAGGGAATCACTGCTAGGAACCAACAGTCGGTCACGATATCTGACTATGCCGTCCACAACTGTGAACAACCTCCTGCCCTTAGCCTCATCCCTCTGTCTCCACTTCTGTAACTACTCGTCCGAAGTCTGTCCTACCCGAATTATGTCTCTAAATGTCGACTGCACTATTTGGGTAGAGATATGGGCACTGCCCCTGGCATAAACTGCAAGCTCAAATCGTTGAATCCCTGCCTGCGACGGTCTCTGTACTGACAACTGAGTGATCATTACAGTCTTCCTGCTCAGAGCATCTGCAACTACATTAGCCTTACCCGGATGGTAGCTAATGTCGCAGTCATAATCCTTCACTAGCTCTAGCCACCTCCGTTGTCTCGTGTTCATCTCTTTCTATGTGAAGAAGTACTTCAAGCTCTTGTGTTCAGTGAAAATCATGCACTTCTCCCCATACAGATAATGTCTCGAAATATTCAAGGAGAATACCACTGCCGCTAGCTCGAGGTCATGAGTCAGATAATTCTACTCATGGACCTTCAACTGTCGGGACGCATAAGCTATAACTCTCTCAGGCTACATCAACACTGCGCCCAAACTGAGCTTCGAAGCATCTGTATATTCCACTAACTCTCCTTGCCCTGATGGCATATCTATAACTGGTGTCGTGGTCAACGCCTGCTTCAGCCTATCAAAACTCTGCTAGCACTCCGGTCCCCAAATAAATTTGGCATTCTTCTTTGTCAAGCAGTCATAGGCACCACAATAGAAGAGAAGCCATGAATGAACTTCCGGTAGTAAACAGCCAATCCCAAGAAACTTTGGATCTCTGTCACACTCTTAGGCAATGGCCAATCTTGGACTGCCTCAACCTTGCTGGGATCGACCTATACTCTATCTCGGGATACAATGTGGCCCAAGAATGCCACTCTGTCAAGCCAGAACTCGCACTTACAGAACTTGGCATACAACTGTCTGTCCTGTAAAGTCTGCACTACGGTCCTCAGATGCTGACTGTGCTCCTCTCTGCTCTTTGAATAGATCAGGATGTCGTCTATGAAAACTATAACGAATTGATCCAATTATGGCTGAAACACACGATTCATGAGATCCATGAAGATCACTGGACGTTTGTCATTCCGAAGGGCATCACCATAAACTCATAGTGCCCGTAATGCGTCATGAAACCCGTCTTATGCACGTCAGCCTCTCTCACCTTCAGCTGGTGGTATCCTGATCGGAGATATATCTTTGAGAATACTGTTTCTCCCTGAAGCTAATCAAATAGATCCTTGATCCTGGGCAGTGGATACTTGTTTTTGACCGTGACCCTGTTCATCTCTCTGTGATCGATGCAGAGCCGCATGTTGTCATCTTCTTCGTAACAAATAGTACCGGTGCGCCCCATGGAGAGAAACTAGGGCGAATGAAACCCTTATCTAGCAAGTCCTGAATCTGATCCTTCAGTTCTTTCATCTCTGCAGGTGCTACACGATAGGGCGCCTTATAAATAGGCACGGTACCTGGCATAAGCTCGATAGAGAAGTCCACCTCTATGTCTGGTGGAATGCATGAAACGTCGTCTAGGAAAACACTGGGAAAGTTCGTGACCATTTCGACCTCCTCTAGACTATGACTGATTGGCTCTGATACTGTCACAATACTAGCCAAAAATGCTCTGCAGCCTATCCTCATGAACTTCCTCGCACAGATACAAGAAATGATGTGCTGCATCTACTGATGTCTGGCTGCCTCAAACACCAACGGCTTACCACTGGGCGGTCGGACAGATACTAACCTTCGTCAAAATTATATGACAGCTCCGTTAGAAAAAAGCCTGTCCATACCCAGAATAATATCAAACTCCGTCAACGGTAGCACAATCAAGCTTGCCTGTACCGCATTTTTCTATAACTGAAGCTCCAATTTCTTCACTATCTGGGAGGTAAACATCTGATCCCCAGATGGAATCGATACTCTGAATCCCAAATCCATAGCCTCCGGTATGATACATAGTCTCTTGAAAAAAGATTCGCATATAAACGAATATGTAGCTCCAGAATCTAGCAATGCATGTGTAGCTATACCTGAAATATATATCTTTCCTGCGACAAAACATACCATCAAATCTATTCGCGTTGAAACTTAATAAATTTTTTCGTCATAAATAATCCCAGAATTCGCAAAAGCTTTACTGATCTACTCCAAAAATCTCGAATTTCACCTCAAAAATTTCGGAAATTGCAATTTGTCCCTTAAAGTTTTCAAAAATTACATTTTTGTCCCAATGAACTTTTTGAATTTTGCCCAATTAACCTTTAAGATGCTCAAAAATGAAGAATTTGATCCACACAATTTCCAAAAATTCGAAATCAGCCCTTAAAAAATTTCGATTTTGCAAATAGGTCTCTATCATATCGATTACTAAAATTAGGTCCTTAAAATTCTCAATTCATTCAATTCAATCCTTAAATTCAACTAGGTAGAGCATGCATCCTAATTTACTCTATGTTCTTAATCCCATAAATTAATTATCACAACAATCAACAACCGTATAACCCATGCAATCAAAGTGGTAAATTAAAATCTTAAACATAAGGGTTACCAGTGATCAATGTAGAGTCTGGCTCTGTCTTTCCCTCCTCCGCGTGCATCACATATGCTCTGCCTATATTAGGGCCCTTGTTCTTAGGGAATCTGCTGAATTGTGACCCTCCTACTCACAAATGAAACATTTGTAGGTTACCCATAAACACTTGCCGAGGTGGAACCTATTGCACTTCTTGCATGGCTGCCTCTCTGCCGGCTTTGGAGCCCCTGGTGCCTTCGGTGGCCTCTGTTGTCCAGGCCTCTTAAGCTGTCCCCTGGGCTTCTACTGCCCCTGATGTCTCGGTGGCCCCATGAACTATTTCTTTTGTGGCTAGGAACTGGACTGGGCCTATGATCTCTTCCTCTGCATTTAAAAATCAATGTCCCTCAGGGCCTGCTGATGAAAATTAAAATTAATAATTTATTATATGTTAAAACCTGTATTTTAAAATTTAAGTTTCATTAAAATTATAAAATAATGTTATTTTAGAATTGTTTGTTTATATTTAATTGTCTTACTAAATATGTTTTATTTTCAGGTTTTCTACGTGTTGGTAAAATAATGATAACTCAAGCTTGAAAATTCAAATGGAGGTGACTCAAACATGTTTGGAATCCTTGAGAAATTATCTACAAATTTGCAGAAGACATGATTGCCTAAAAAGTTCATTAAGATGATCAAAATGTGCAAATATTAAAAGGAGCACAAATTTACTTTTACTATGACCAGCATATAGTAAAAAAATCATAACTATTTCAATATTTAACCAAATGAGGTGAACCAAGTGGCCAAATTCATCTGCAGACAATTCCCCACATGTTTGCCGTTTTGAGCATAGTCAAATTCGGTGATTAAAGTCGTGGAACAAAGCATTGAAAGAAGGGACATGGAATTGAACTTGGAGGAGACAAAGAATACTATTGCAACTACATGGCATTAATAAAAAATTTGACCCTTTCTCTCATTTGGTATATAAATAGAGGCCTTGTGCTAGCTTGAGAATCATTCTATCTCATTGTAAAATATAGTGTGAGTGTGTATCAAAGTTCTAAGTTCCAATATATTTTCTTTCATGTTCTCAACTATGAGTGATATTTTAGTGTTGATCAAAAGTAAGCTTATGGCAAGCTAAATCTATTATGCCAAGGTGAAGAGGATGCATTCTTGGTGAAGTAAGATTGTTTATATTTTTTATATTCTTTCTTTATTTTTTTCATTTAGCTAACTTATTTTTATTGTAGGTATAAAAATGAATTATTTGTTGTTATCAATTTACATCAAATGCTTGATACCATTAAAGTGGTTATCTTGATTTGTTGTTTAATTTTGATACAATAAATATTTCATCACTTATTATTATATATATATATAGATATATATATATATATATTTATATAATAATACCATAATATTTCATTTAGACGATAGCGTGCGTGGCTCTGCCGGTTGTTCTAAATGAAATATTATGATTTAATACTAACATCTAACAATCTAACATTTACTTTATCGCAACTAACTTTTATTTTTCGCATCTAACTTTTATTTTATCGCAACTAACTTTTACGTTTCCGCAACTAACATTTACTTTATCGCAACTAACTTTTACTTACCGCAACTAACTTATTAAATCAATATATTTCATTTAGGCAATAGCGTGGCTCTGCCGGTTGTTCTAAATGAAATATAATGATTTAATTTAACATTTACTTTATGCAATTATTTATTTATATAGTTATAATTATAATCATAGGTACCATATATAAAATATCGGTTAATTCGGTATTTTCTATAGTGGGAACTATATTATATTATGTGTGTGTTTAATTTTCTTGGAACCATTATTTATGATGGTTTCTTTTGTTTTACTTTTAGTTAAACAATATTACATAAACCAAGAATAAATCCTCAAGCCTTGACAAAATTTATAATTTGTAAACTTCATTCTTGCATTTGGTAATCTATAAATTAATAAATTTAAACTCAAAATAACCTCTTTGAGAATCGATCTCGTACTTACGAAATATATTACTTGCAGACAACCTACACTTGGGTGAATTATTATTTAAGTATTATCACCTGCTCTGCCTGAAAAGCACAAGAGTTAGCCTTGTTTTTTGTTATCAATTTACATCAAATGCTTGATACCATTAAAGTGGTTATCTTGATTTGTTGTTTAATTTTGATACAATAAATATTTCATCTGTAAAGACCTAAAATCCTTACTTGGAAATTTGCGAAAAATTTAAAATTTTTCTTTTTAAAATAATTAAAATACCTCAATCATAAAATAAAGTGATCAATAAAGTTTGATGTTCAATGTGGCAGCGGAAGAATTAACATTTTTGAAATAACAATAAAAAGTTTTTTCCAACAATAATTAAAACGTTTGAGCCATCAATTAAAAATAAATGCTGAACTGAGGTCCTCAGGTCCTACTACTGCCGACTCGAGCCTGCTCACTGGTCCCCGCCCTCAGCCCCGGCATCATCAGAACCTACAACAATCAAGTCTAGTGAGTCTAAAGACTCAACATGCATATATCGTAAATAACGAGTAAATACTATAGTAAAATTTCATGGAATAAAATTGTCGTGTCATGAGGCATATCGTAAAAGTGTCTTGTCATGATTAATTATAATACGTGCATAACTGAACTGAAAATATCATGGTAAAAATGTTTGCTCCTTGGAGCCCTGTACTGAAATAGCCTGTAATAATTTTCCTGATGAGATTATGGTATACGTAAGTGGCCCCTGCACTGAAACTGACCGGTAACTGGCGACCGGATAATAAAATGCTCCCATGACCAGTAACTGGCGACCGGGTAAAATAGTAAACGTCTGATTAGACTGTAGCCACAGTATACTGGGTGAAACAAATTCAACTAACCGGTAACTGGCGACCGGATTTAGCAATAATCCCATGATAGTGAAATGGCCACAAGCAATATCGCATAATCTAAAAAATGAACATTTTATATATTTATGCACGTAATATAATTAAATGGCACAATTAAATATCCTGTAATAATTTACTTCTTAGATTGGATCGCTCCCAGGCTCGCTGCAACCTAAATATGTCATGAAAAAATATGCAATAGATTTATTGAACCAAACTATGAAATAACATTCTAAAATGTGACAATTATGCCTACCGACTTCGTATTTAATCATGACTCCGAACCAACACTGAACTGTCATGTAGTCATGATTAAAATACGCCTAAAATGATAAAATAATGCTCATAAAATGGTGAGGGCCGAAATCTAGGTGAATGGAGGCCAAAACAAGAAACGCTCTTTCGAGAGTCAATTTGGCACATCGCACCGTAAATTCTCGTACGACCTCAAAAATGAACCGAATTACAAACGGTCAAAAACATGACCTTCCTAACTCAATGAGGCACTGTCCAGTCCAAGGCCATAGGCTAAAAGCCGACCGAGAACTCGAACGAGCCACTGAACCGTCACAGAAAGTTGCTGTCCAAAAATACAGCAGCTGTGGTTGGTTTGCTTGCGTCGTTTGCGAGGCTAATGGCCATTGGGACTTGAACCTCCGACCAACACCTCTTACCAACGTCCCAAGGAATGATTTGAACCATGGATAGGGGCCCTAGGCCAGCCACAATCCTCACCATTCCAGCAACCAACCAAAAACTCCTACCGAGGACACTCATGTGTGCGTGTGTGGTGTTGTGATTTGCTTGCTGTCTCGTCTCGTTCCAGTGGTCATTTGATTGACTATGGCACGACCTAGACATCTTGGGGCATGGTGTGAACCGTGGCTAAGGGCTTTAGGCCAACCAAGATCCACATCATTCCACCATACTCGAACCAACACATGCTGTCAAAATCAAAGGGGCCGAGAAGGGGAGGGGATGTTCTTGCGTTTGATTTAAAAACCGATTAACCATGGACCAAGCCACCAAAAGGACGACTTAGTCACGTCTTAGACATGCTAGGGAAGTGATCTATCATGGCTATAGGCCCCTAGGGCAGCCAAGATCCGATCTATTCCCTTGTGACCGCAACATCAGATTTTCGAACACAAATGGACACAAATGGAGTTTCTGTCATTTTCGAATTTCCAGCAAGCATGGGGGCCGAAACAATGGACTAAAGTGATCCTAATCCATCCTAGAACATGTCTAGATGTTGCCTTGGGAGCCTGGAATCGAGCCAACCACCTGAAGGTACAAAAACAAGCAAAAACCGTGAAGCTGCATCATGAAATTCGAAAATTCTGCATGTGAAGTTTTCTGAAAATGCTGAGGTATTTCGGTTTTTGCTTAATAAAACATGATCATGTAATGAAAATAATTGATATTAGGACTTGATTGAAGAGTCAAGGAAGAATATATGCATGCCTGGTTTCGTTTGAAAGAAAAACGAAAAGAAGAGACGATCCGACGTGGAGGAGGTGGAGCGCTTTGCTACTTATCTTGATTCTGAATTTTTCTCTCTTGTTTTCCCTTAGCACCTCAAGATTTTTGCCTCTAAAATGACTCTGAATTTCGAGCTTAGGGAGAGGGGAAGATGGTTAGGGAGAGTGAGGCAAGTGGGTGCAAAATATAAGGGGCAACTCAAGACCAAGTCTCCCTCATTTTGAATTTTGAATTGTTGTTTGATATCAAATGAGTTGATGGATGGCTCTAGAAGGTGGGGGCCGAAATCTTAAGCTTTCTAGACTAGGATAATGCTCAATAATTAATTAATTAAGGTGGACTAATCATAAAAGAAAGATTAGCATGTTAACACCAAAAAGAATGGGTCAAAAGGGTGATGAGTTGGCATGGTAATGCTTAATCTATTAAGGGGCCAAAAATACAATAAAATGAAGGGGAGAAATTGTTTAGTTACTAAATATTAATACCTTAAGAGCCTTATCTATCCCTTAATTAATTTATTGAATTAATCCCTTAATTAAGTAACTCAAATGAGCTTATTTTCCTACTCACCTCAAGTAATTAAATTAAATCCTCAAACTTCCTTTTTAACTTAAATGAAGTTACTTGCTAGCTAAAATAAATTCCGAAAATGTTTTCTAAATCTTAAATTTTATCTCAAAACTCCAACTCCAGTCCGGCCTCACTGAAATAATTGAAATGGTAAATATCAAACTACTGCATGAAATAATAAAATAATTAACTTTAAATACTCATGCAACAAAAATCATTTTTAATTTAAATACTAGAATTATGCATGGTTTATACGTAGTCTAAGTTACGGGTTCTACACCATCACTTATTATATATATATATATATATATATATATATATATATATATATATATAATAATATCATAATATTTCATTTAGACGATAGCGTGGCTCTGCCGGTTGTTCTAAATGAAATATTATGATTTAATACTAACATCTAACAATCTAACATTTACTTTATCGCAACTAACTTTTATTTTTCGCATCTAACTTTTACTTTATCGCAACTAACTTTTACTTTTCCGCAACTAACATTTACTTTATCGCAACTAACTTTACTTTACCGCAACTAACTTATTAAATCAATATATTTCATTTAGGCAATAGCGTGGCTCTGCCGGTTGTTCTAAATGAAATATAATGATTTAATTTAACATTTACTTTATGCAATTATTTATTTATATAGTTATAATTATAATCATAGGTACCATATATAAAATATCGGTTAATTCGGTATTTTCTATAGTGGGAACTATATTATATTATGTGTGTGTTTAATTTTCTTGGAACCATTATTTATGGTGGTTTCTTTTGTTTTACTTTTAGTTAAACAATATTACATAAACCAAGAATAAATCCTCAAGCCTTGACAAAATTTATAATTTGTAAACTTCATTCTTGCATTTGGTAATCTATAAATAAATAAATTTAAACTCAAAATAACCTCTCTGAGGATCGATCTCGTACTTACGAAATATATTACTTGCAGACAACCTACACTTGGTGAATTATTATTTAAGTAGTAGCAAGTTTTTGGCGCCGTTGCCGGGGAGGTATAAATTAAGTTTATATTTGTTAATTATGTTTTATTTATAAGTATTGTGTTGTTTTTTTTTTTTGTATGAGTATTTGGAGTCGAAAAAAAAGTGGTAGACTTATTCGAGTATCTGAAAATAATTTAAACATGGATGATAATTCAAATAATCAAGATAATGATAATAATAATAATAATAATAATAATAATAATAATAATAATAATCAAGAACATGATCAATTAAGAACACTTAGGCATCATATAAACCCTATTAGAACTAGTGCCCCATCTTGTTTAGTTTTTCTTCCTGATGCATCTAATTTCAACTTCAAACCTCAAATTATTCAACTTTTACCAAATTTTCATGGCTTAGATTCTGAAAATCCATATTTGCATCTAAGAGAATTTGAGGAAGTTTGTAACACTTATAATGATCAAAATTGTAGCATTGATTTAGTTCGATTAAAGCTTTTCCCTTTTTCTTTAAAAGATAAAGCTAAAACATGGCTACAAAATTTAAGATCAAGTTCAATAAGATCATGGGAAGAAATGCAACAACAATTTCTCAAAAAGTTTTTCCCTTCCCATAGAACAAACTCTTTTAAAAGACAAATTACAACTTTTTCTCAAAAACAAGGAGAAACGTTTTATCAGTGTTGGGATAGATATAAAGAATTACTTAATACATGCCCACATCATGGTTTTGAAACATAGAGAATAGTTTCTCACTTTTATGAAGGTCTAATACCTAAAGATAGGCAAATGATAGAATTCATGTGTAATGGAACTTTTGAAGATAAAAACCCAAATGAAGCTATGGAATATTTGGATTCATTAGCAGAAAATGCTAAAAATTGGGATAATATAGGCACAATAGAATCACCAACAATTAAAAACAATAATTCAACAAATGGGGGTGGTATCTATAATCTTAAAGATGATATAGATATTCAAGCTAAACTTGCATCTTTAGCAAGAAAAATTGAGTCATTAGAAATGAAAAAGAGTGGTCAATTAAAAAGTATTCAAGAAATTGTTTGTCATATATGTGATACACATGATCATGCTACAAAAGATTGTCCAACATTACCTTCATTTAAAGAATGTCTCCATGAACAAGCAAATTATGTTAACAATTATAAAAAAACAATACTAGATCCTTTTTCACCATCATATAATCCTGGATGAAAAAATCATCCTAATTTTAGTTGGAGGAATGATAATAATTCACAACCGTCACAACAATATTTTCAAAATAACCAAAATCATCAAGGTTATATTCCTTATGTTACACCTCCAAGAAAAAACTTTGAAGATGTAATTCATGCATTTATCCAAAAGCAAGTGTCTATCAATATTCAAAACAGTCAATTTATGAGTGATTTGAAAGAAACTCTTGCAAAATTTGCATCTGCACTTAATATTCATGAAAAAGGAAAATTTCCATCTCAACCTCAACCTAATCCTTAAAATCAAAATCAAGAATTAAAAAATGAAAAAATTGATCAAATAAAATCTGTTATTACCCTTAGAAGTGGTAAAATAGTTAATGATCCATATAGTAATGAAAACAAGGATCATTTAAAATCAAAGAGTAAGGATGATAATCCTAATACTTTTGAGAATGATGATACCTTAAATTTTAAGAATAATATGGTGAATGATAAATCATCTGAAATAGTAAATAAGTCAAATAAACCTCCACCATTTCCTCATGCATTAACAAATCATAAAAAACAAAAAAAATGATTATGATATCTATGAAGTTTTTAAACAAGTGAAGATAAATATTCCATTATTAGATGCTATTAAACAAGTACCTTCTTATGCAAAATTTTTAAAAGACTTATGTACTGTAAAGTGAAAATTGCATGTGAAGAAAAAAGCATTCTTGGCTGAACAAGTAAGTTCTATTCTTCAAAATAATTCTAGTTTAAAATATAAAGATCCTGGTTGTCCAATAATTTCATGTATTATTGGAGAAAATAAAATTAAAAAAGCTTTGTTGGATTTGGGAGTAACTGTGAATTTACTTCCTTATTCAGTTTATGAAAAACTTAATTTAGGAGAATTAAAACCCACTTCTGTTACTCTCTTACTGGCGGATAAGTCAATCAAAATACCTAGAGGTATTGTAGAAGATGTGTTGGTTCAAGTTGATAAATTCATATATCCTGTAGATTTTATTGTTTTGGATACACAACCAATAAAAGTACATAATGAAATTCCAGTAATATTGGGACGACCATTTCTAGCAACTTCAAATGCTTTAATTAATTGTCGAAATGTAATAATCAAATTGTCTTTTGGAAATATGACTCTAGAACTTAATGTGTTCAATTTATGTAAAAAAACCAAGTATTAATGAAAATGAATATGATAATGAAATTGAAACAATTGTGGAAGAAAATATACAAGAAGAAAACTTAAATCAACAACCTGAAGTTTTTTCAATAGAAAGTTTTGAGTCTAAAAATAATTTTAAAGAAGATGATAATACAAAACTTGAATTAAAAGTTTTATCATTAGAATTGAAATATGTATTTTTTGGTGAAAATAAAACATTTCCTGTTGTAATTTCTTCCACTCTTTTGCCAAATCAAGAAGAAGATTTGATTAAATTACTTAAAAAATATAAAAATGCAATTGGATGGACTTTGAAAGATATAAAAGATATGAATCCTTTAATTTGTACACATAAAATTCACTTGGAAGAAAATACTAAAACATATCAACAACCACAAATAAGGTTAAATCCACATATGAAGGAAGTTGTTAAGAATGAAGTATTAAAACTATTAGACGCTGGAATTATCTATCCAATTTCAGATAGTAAATGGGTAAGTCCAACACAAGTAGTACCTAAAAAGTCCGGCATCACTGTTATAAAAAATGAAAAGGGAGAGTTATTACAAGCTAGGATTCCATCTAGTTGGCGTACGTGTATTGATTATAGAAAATTAAATGATGCAACTAGAAAAGATCATTTCCCACTACCATTTTTAGATCAAATTAAAGAAAAAGTAGCAGGAAATTCTTATTACTGTTTTCTTGATGGGTATTCGGGGTATTATCAAATACCTATATCATTAGAAGATCAAGAAAAAAACTACTTTTACTTGTCCTTTCGGAACTTTTGCATTTAAAAGAATGCCATTTGGTTTATGTAATGCTCCGGCTACTTTTCAAATATGCATGTTAAGTATTTTCAGTGATATGATTGAAGAATATGTAGAAGTTTTTATGGATGATATAACTGTTTTTGGAAACTCATTTGAAAATTGTCTTAAAAATCTAGAAGAAGTATTAAAAAGATGTGAAGAAAAAAAATCTTGTTTTAAATTGGGAAAAATGTCATTATATGGTTAAATTTGGGATTGTTTTAGGACATGTGATATCTGAAAAAGGAATTGAATTTGATAAAGCCAAAGTTGATGTTATTGCTAATTTAACATCACCAAAAACGGTCAAAGAAGTTCGATCATTCTTGGGTCATGCAGGATTTTATAGAAGGTTTATAAAAAATTTCAGCATAATATCTAAACCAATTTCAAATATTTTAACAAAAGATACACAATTTGAATGGACTCAGAAATGTGAAAATGCTTTTAAAGAAATTATTAATCTTTTAGTTACATCACCTATTTTATGAAAGGGGATCGGTTACGGTGACTGGAAGCGTAACGGAAGTTAAAAATTTTGATTTTTCATCAAGAAATTTCGGCCACCTCATATTATTTTGTGTAGCAAATACAACAAAATACCAAAATGTCATACATAGGGTGTTTAGAAATAGTTACCTATCAACCTCTTGAGGTTGATGATGGCTCCAACTTTGTTGTCAAACAAAAAAGCTCTTGAATGGATGACAAATCTTCAAGCTCTCCTCCTTTCCTTCAAAATTAGGCCCACCACCAACTTTGTAGATCCACCTCACACTTGCACTAGAAAATGTAAGGCTTTCTCAAAGAGAAGTGACTTGTTTCTCCAACTTTTGAAGAACACAAGAGGAGAGAAAAATTAAGGAAAAACTTGGAGAGAAATTTCTTGAAGTTTCGGCCAAGGTGATCAAAATGAGGGAGGGAAGAGTTGTCTTGGTAGTGCAAAAAGTTGATCCAAAAAGTTGCATGCCATGCATTATTTTAATCAAAAGTAATCCACAACCCTTCACCTCCCAAGCATGCATAACCCAATGGGCTTGTAACATTAACAAGGCCCATGGACTTTTTAATTGTCTCAAACATATTTGAGCCGAATTAGACTTTACTTGATTTTACTCAAGCCCACTAGCTAAATAATTATTTCCAATTGGGCTCTACAAGGCCCAATGTTATTAATTCAACACTTGAATTAATTTAATTATTTGGACTCTACTAGGCCCACTAGTGCTTAATTAATTCAACACTTGAATTAATTTAATTTAGTCCATAATAATGTTTATGAAAATCACAATTTTCAAGTACATTATTTACTTGGCCTACTTTTAATTTACGAACACAATCATAAATTAAAAGTTACATTTCTCTCATAGAAGTCATACTTCTAATTTTTTTCTCAACGCTTATAAACTCATTTATAAGCCGTTCAACACATTGAACTATTTTTACTTCTCAACGGGATCTAGAAAGCTAGTACTTGTGTGGCCCTCAATGGTTCATTGATACAACTAGCCGTGGGTTCACATCTCCATGTGATTCGGACTAAACATGTCCTTATAAGAGCATACCCCAATTGCTCCATTCTTACTTATCAACTCCTTGATAACAAGAACGTCAGAACTCAAGTCTGATAGTACCCAACCAATCATGTTAAACGCCTAGCAGCATCGCTTACATGATTCCTTAGGTATCAAATGATAGTGCCTGCAAGAACCATTCAATTATGGTTAGCGTACAGTACGGTCCCTTCAACTCATATATCCCGACCGATTCAACAACCATTGGTTTATCGAGAGTTGTCAATGAATCGATACTATGTGTCATGTCGTAGTTGCATCGATGGTGTAATCTATGAAACCCCTTTCATAATTGCCACCATACTCTGATCAGAGATTTCAACCTACATAAACATGATAACACATAGGATATCCATACCCGAAGGTAAGCGGTGAATCCCCGACTACAATGCATCGACTCCTATATGTTTCGACAGAACACCCAACCTTGCCACCTGATGACCCCATGAGAGTTGGTAAACAAGTCAAAGTATAATTCTAGCACATAAAGTCTCAATGTTGTCCCGGGTCATAAGGACTAATGGTGTACAACCATAAACTAGGACTTTTCCACTCGATAAGTGAGAACCACTTGCAAAGTCCTTTATGGAGGGTTGTTCAGTGCACTCTACAAGAAGCACCTATCTTCATGCTCGGACATCACAATGTCCCCTACCAATGAAACATGGTACTCACATCGCAGATACTAGTCTCGAACTCGAGCGGCCTATATCCTTCTTAGTGGCAGCTGAATCGACTAGGAACCGTTTAGAATATACAGTATTACAAATATGAGTTTCATGATACTCATCATATGAGCATCTCATATTCTTTCTACTATTTGTATATTCAAGGGCTTTATCTATGCAACTAGCATGGATATACAGATAAAGAAGTGCCAAAACGATAAATTCAAATATTATTAAAATAAAGACTGTTTATACATAGAGTTTAATCATGAACCCTCGGCCAACACTTGGTTCGACGGGCACCTACTCTAACAGTTTACAACCTCCAGATTTGTCTTTACCATTTGAATTAATGTGTGATGCAAGTGATTATGCTTTAAGAGCTGTGTTAGGACAAAGAAAAGAAGAAAAACCTTATGCAATCTATTATGCTAGTAGAACCTTAAATAGTGCCCAAATAAATTATTCAACTACTGAAAAAGAATTACTTTCAGTAGTATTTGCATTAGATAAGTTTCGATCTTATTTAATTGATTTTACTACTATTGTTTACACCGATCATTCTGTCATAAAATATTTATCAAATAAACAAGATGCTAAGCCAAGATTAATACGGTGTATTTTATTGTTACAAGAATTTGATATTATAATTAAAGATAAAAAAGGAAAAAAAATGTTGTAGCCGATCAATTATCTAGAATAATGACTGAATCATCTCATAATGAAATACCAATAAATGAAAATTTTCCAGATGATCAGTTGTTTAATGCTACTATTATGCCCTGGTTTGCTAACATTGTAAATTTTCTTGTGACAAATAAAATGCCTTCTCATTGGAATTCACAGGATAAGAATAAATTCTTGATAGAAGTTAAAAAATTTTATTGGGATGATCCTTACTTATTTAAGTATTGTCCTGACCAAATTTTTCGACGATGCATACCCGACAATGAAGTAAGTAATGTTATTAAATTTTGTCATTCTGAAGCATGTGGAGGTCATTTTTAATCCAATAAAACAGCTACAAAAATCTTACAATGTGGATTTTATTGGCCGTTTTTATTCAAAGATACGCATTTATTTTGCAAATCTTGTGAAAACTGTCAGAAGATGGGATCAATTTCAAAACGAAACATAATGCCTTTAAATCCAATCATAATTATTGAAATATTTGATAGTTGGGGGATAGATTTTATGGGTCCATTTCCATTATCTTTTGGATATACGTACATTTTAGTCGTTGTTGATTATGTTTCAAAATGGATTGAAGCAATTGCATATAGAACTGATGATCATAAAGTTGTTATAAAATTTTTTTAAAAAAATATTTTTAGCCGATTTGGAATACCTAGAGCAATAATTAGTGATGGGGGAAGTCATTTTATAAATAAATCATTTTCTTCTTTGTTAAGAAAATATGACATTACACATAAAGTTTCTACCCCATATCATCCTCAAAGTAATGGTCAAGTTGAACTTGCAAATAGAGAAATAAAACAAATTTTAGAAAAAACAGTTAATCCAAATCGAAAAGATTGGTCTTTAAGATTAACTGATGCATTATGGGCATATAGAACTGCATTTAAAACATCATTAGGGATGTCACCATATAGGTTAGTTTTTGGTAAGCATTGTCATTTACCGGTTGAACTTGAACATAAAGCTTATTGGGCAATTAAAGCATTTAATATTAATTTTGTAGAACCCGTAACTTAGACTACGTATAAGCCAGGCATAATTCTAGTATTTTAAATTAAATTGACTTCATTGCATGAGTATTTAAGTGTTTCTTTGAAGTTAATCCAGTAGCTTAAATTTTTCTCTTTTCAGTTAATTCGGTGAGGCCGGACCGGAGTTGGAGTAAAGAGATAAAATTTACTAGTAAGAAAACATTTTTCCAAAATTTATTTAAAGATAAATAATGAGTAAATTTATTGTAAAAGAAAGTTTAAGGAATTATTTAAATAAGTTGAGATAAGTAGTAAATAAAGTTCAATAATTAAATCCTTAATTCTGTAAAATATTTAATGAGTAGATAATACACTAAAGATTTAAAGTTCAATATTTAAGAAGTATTTTCCCCTCCTCTTGTATTATAATTTTCGGCCCCTATGATTTGATTTAAAAGTTTATTTGGCAACCCATTTAATTAATAGTCTCCCCTATCCATTTTTATTGAGAAATAGTTTTATCACAACAAATCTTCCATGATAATTAATTGAGCAAGATCCCACCCCACCTAGCTAGATAAAAATCGGCCATGCTCCTTTTTTTTTTTTAAGATTTAATTGTGATTTCTTTTCAACTCATTCTTTATTTATCCCCTTAACTTTTCTAGATGGATTTATCCTCCCCAACTTTTAAATCACTACCAAGATTTAATTAAACCAATTCTCCCTTGCACCTAGACCTTAAAATCGCCCATATACACCTCTAGTATCCCCAAGAAAAATCTTTGATATCATTCTTTTCCTTATCACTCAAACTAGTAGATAGAAAGAATATTTTCCCTTCCCTTTATCTTGCATCTTCCCATATATTTTCCCTAGCCTTCCTCCCCATCACAACCACCGAAAATTGGAGAGAATTCAGAGCATTTCAGAGAGGGAAAAACCGTGAGAAAAGTAGAGAAAACAAGAGGGAAAAATCGAAGGAAAGCTAGGTAGAAAAGTGCACTCCGTCTCCTCCGCGCCGTATCGTCTATTCTTTTCGTTTTTCTTTCAAACGAAAACCAAGGCATGTCTTTATTTCTTTCAAACCTCAATCAAGCCATAGTAGTATTTTTTATACACATCAAACTCATGAATTTACTGCATGAAAACCGAAATTTGTTCAACCCATTTTCAAAAATAGCGTGTACTAGAATTTTCTGTGTTCCCTTGTGCTTCACGTTTTCTGTGGTGTTGATGATTCAGGTGGTTGGCTCGACTCCAGGGGCTCGAGGCTGCATATAGACACGTACTAGGGTGTGTCAAGACCATGTTGGTCCATTCGTCCAGTCCCATACATGCTGGAAACTCACATGTGACAGCAACACCCCAAGCAGGCCCCTTCTCCATTCGATTTTTTGTTTACTGTCAAAAAGGGTGACGTTCTGCTTGTGGCTGCCCTAGGGGCTATAGCCATGGTTATAACATCTCCTTGTTATGTCTAAGACGTGACCAAGTTGTCCTTTCAAGGCTTGGTCCATGGTTGCATCGGTTTTTAAACCCAAAGCAAGAACAGCCCCTTCGCCCCTTTTTAATTCTGCATGTGTCCCTCAGTTTTTGATGGTGTGGTGTGAATCTTAGTTGGCCTATGGCCCTTAGCCACGGTTCATACCATAACACTGGATGTCTAGATCGTCCCATGGTCAATCAAATGGCCACTGGAACGAGTCGAGACAGCAAGCAAAGCAAAACAACCCCTCACGCGCGCAAAGGTGCTTTCGGGTGGAACTTTTCTGATGTTGCTGGAATAATTCGAATTGTGGCTGGCCTAGGGCCCTTAGCCATGGTTAAAATAATTCCTTGGGATGTTGGTAAGAGTCTATGGTCGGTGGTTCACGCCCCCAATGGCCGGTAGTCTCGAAAACAACACAAGACACGCGATTGCACAGCTGCTGGAATTTGACAGCAACTTGCTGTGACGGTTCGGAGGCTCGTTCGAGTTCTTGGTTGGCTTTTAGCCTAAGGCCTTGGACTGGACAGTGCCTCATTGAGTTAGGAAGGACCACGTTTTTGGCCGTTTGTGATTCGGATCATTTTTGAAGTCGTACGAGAATTTACGGTGCGATGTGCCAAATTAACTCTCGAAAGAGCATTTCATGTTTTGGCCTCCATTTCACCTAAATTTCGACCCTCATCATTTTAGGAGCATAAATTCATAATTTTAAGCGTATTTTAATCATGACGTTACGTTGGTTCAGTGTTGGTTCGCGTTGGTTCGGAGTCATGATTAAATACGGTCGTTAGTAGTAATTGTCGCATTTTCACACTTAATTGCATAGTTTGGTTAAGAAAAATCTATTGCATATTTTTTCATGGCATATTTAGGTCGCAGCGAGCCTGGGTACGATCCAATCCAGTTGGTAAAATAGTACAGGATTTTTCATTATGCCATTTAATTATATTACGTGCATAAAAATAGAAAATACTTATTTTTGAGATTTATGCGATATTGCTTGTGGTCAATTCACTATTATGGGAGCATTATTTTACCCGGTCGCCAGTGACCGATCAGTTCAGTTTGGTACCACCCGGTCGTCAGTGACCGGTCAGTTCAGTTCAGTTTGATACTCCCCGGTAGCCAGTTACCGATCAGTTCAGTTCAGTGCAGGGACCACATGCGTAGACCATAATCTCAACCGAAAATTATTATCAGTCATTTCAGTACAGGGCTCCAAGGAACAAATATTTTTACTATGATATTTAATTCAGGCATGCACGTATTATAATTGCTCAGTACAAGTTATTTTCAGAATGCCTCATGACATGATATTTTATCCATGCAAATTATATTTTACTCGTTACCTACGATATATGCATGATGAGTCTTTAGGCTCACTAGACTTGATTGTTGTAGGTACCGATGAGGTCAGGGCCGAGGGCGGGGACCAGTGAGCCAGCTTGGGTCGGCAGTAGTGGCACCCGAGGACCTCAGTTCAGCATGTATTATTTTATTCCTCAAACAATTTTTATCAGTTGTTGGATATTCTTAAATTGGTATTTCGCAAACAAATATTTTCTTCCGCTGCCATTTTGACTATCAAACTTTGTTTATCGGTTTAATTATGAATGAGGCATTTTAATTATTTAAAAAGAAAATTTTTAATTTTTCTCAAATTTTCAAGCAAGGATTTTCGGGCCCTCTACAAATTTAGATGATGCATCAAAATTAAGAAAATTTCAAATAAATGAACTTGAAGAATTAAGAAATGATGCATATGAAAATTCAAAGATTTATAAAGATAAAACTAAAGCCTTTCATGATAAAAATATTATGAGAAAGTCATTTGAAAATGGACAAAAAGTTTTGCTTTATAATTCTCGTTTGCATTTATTTTCAGGTAAACTAAGATCGAGGTGGTCAGGACCATTTATAGTCAAATTTGTTTATTCCTCATGGTGCTATTGATATTGAAAATCCTCAAAATAATGACGTGTTTAAAGTTAATGGACAAAGACTTAAGCCTTTTATAGAAAATGAAATTCTTAATAATGAGTTTATGCCTTTATATGATCCACAATAATTGTTTGATATTTTCATTTTGTTTTGCAGAATCTAGTTTATTTTTCGGTTAAGTGGCGGATAACGGTACTCCGTGACTGTTTAAGTCGGTTTCTTCAGTTTTCCCAAAATAATTGAAATATATATAATAATAATAATATGGATGCGTGTATTATGAATCTTCGTAAATATTTTGCTTGTTTACTTGATAATGCGTTGAAAAAAATTTATAAAGCTAGATGTGAGCGGCTAAGGTTGATGATGTCATATGGCATACCGAATGATGTCCGTTTGATAATTGAAGTAAAAGTCCGATTGGTTGGGGAAGCAAGTGAATTAATAATAAGACATATGACAGGATTTGGTAAAAGCACATATGCCAAAAAGCGAAGAGCTAAACGTATAGGTGGATGTCATAAATGTGCAAGGTGGACTTGTAAGGAAAAATGCAAAAATGTTGGAATGACATCAATGAATAGAGAAGATAAAATTTTATTCATTAAGAATGGTTTGAGTAAAGATCCTTTGGATAATTTTCTAGAGGTTCTTGATACGCATTCTAGTGGGTACGTGCAAAATGAACTTCTTAAACTATGGTGACAATTTCAACAAGAGGAATATCAATATGGACGGTGGAATCAGCCTTACAATGATCCTACTGTAGTAACGCATATCTATTTAGATAAGTAAATATATATACACAATTTCGTCTTGGGAATCTGACGTTAAAAGACCATGTTTGCCAATTTATAAGAAAATTGGATGGGAAGCATATCCTCGACTCATAGAAGGCGTTGAAGCCGTTACTGAACGTAAAATCAGAGGAAGATGTGAGCCACAATCACAACTACGCTGTATATATTTGTTTTAATTTTGTCATTTTTATTTTCTTTTAATAATAATAATTTCATGTTCAAATATTGACTTTTGGCATGTTACGCTTTTAAATTCATATGTTGTGATCTAACAATTACAACAAAACATATTTCTCAACATTTCAACGTCCATGGTAAGTAAAATCAAAAATATTTGTGTATTTTCTGGATCTAGTGCAGGAAAAGATTCAATTTATGAAGAAATAGCAGAAAATCTTGGAATAACACTTGCTAAAAAAAAGATTCATTTGGTATATGGTGGTGGTGAAGTTGGCCTCATGGAAAAAGTTGCAAAAGCTGCGCATGCAGGTGGAAGTGAAGTTTTAGGCATTATTCCGATTACCTTAGCCAATCTTACAGGGACCAACAATAGGAGAAGAAATGAAAGTGGACAACATGTATGAACGAATTACTCAAATGATTGAACATTCAGATGCTTTCATTGCTTTGCCAGGAGGTTTCGGTACTTTGGAAGAAATATTTCATACTGTTTGTTGGGCACAATTAAATATCCACAATAAGCCAATTGGTTTGTTAAATGTTAACAATTATTATGATAAACTGTTATCGTTTCTTGATGATGTTGTGGAACAGGGATTTATTCCATTAGCTTCGCGAAGGATGTTAGTTTCTGCTACAAGTGAAGGTGAACTTATTGATTTACTGCAAGGATTTAGTCATGAACCAGATCCATCCTTATCTCAAATTAATTGGCCAACATACAAAAGTAAGAAAAGAAAATTCATGTGATGCTAAACTTGTGATTCAACGGTATGTTTTAATGTTTTTCTTTAAGGTATGAATAATTTCTTCTTCTTCTACTCTTAGTTTTTTTATATAAAAATTAAAATATATACTTATATATAGTAATAATAATAATAATTTTTAGTTCAATGTCGAGTAAGGTGTCAGTAAAATGCACCTGAGACGCATTAGTTAATAATTATTGGAAAATCACAATACACTAGATTTTAATATTCATTATATTCAAAATACAGACTAAAAGAAAAATTAGTTTTTCATGTGGACCAATTTATATATATATTTTGATCAATTAATATAAAATATATAATAGATGTGTTCATATATATATATAATTATATGTGTTTTCAAATAAAATAATTTCTAAAATTTTTATGAGAATATAGTTAAAAAATATGGTTTGTATGGTTGTTAACATGTATAATTGAAAGAATTCTTTTGTAAAAGTATAATATATATACTCACACATCTTTTGTGAGTGAGTGGTGAGAAATGAGAAAACAATTAATAAACTTTTATTGATTATTAAAAAATGGTTAATTACAAGAATATAACTCCCCTAAAAAAAATATTTATTGAAAAAAGAAAAAAAAAAGAAGTAAATATATAACGGACTACAAAATACTTTATTCATTGTAATTTTTTTAGATTTGATTGATATACTATCAATGTGTTCTAAAAACATCAATATTGTGTTAAAAACAAAAACAAAAAAAACAAAAAAACAAACAAACAAAAAAATTTGTTTGTGCTAGATAAGTTTCAAAGTTAGTCGGATGTATCCGTTATATAAATGTTTATATATATACATATATATACATATATATTGGGAATTTGATATTGAGAATTGTAAGAAAATTGAAATTCGAGGTTATAATAGTAATAACACTAAGTATTTGGGTCTTTTTAAGTTGCGATTTGAAAATAAGGATTTAAGAAGGAAAATTTAATTGGGATAAAGAGACTTAAGGACATTCTAGAGTTTAAGTTTTATCAAAGTAAGCGCAGCGGAAGCGTGAAGTTTTGGGATACTAGAACTAAGTCTAAACTTTGGGTTATTAAGGATAAGCGAATTTCGAGGACGAAATTCAATTTAAGGGGGGAAGATTGTAACGCCCCGAAAATTTTAAAGTCCACGCAAACCACGTACATGCAATTATTAAATTCTTTTGTATTTTAATTAAATATTTTAATTGAATGAATTAATTATGTTTTGCATACTTGCATATTTAAAATATATTTTTCTACATGAATGCATAAAAGTTGTATTTTTTAAGGAATATTCAAGTGACGATCGAGGAACGGGACTGAGGGCTGAAGAATAGAAAATATTTTTATTAAATAATTATTTTTAATTATTTAAAATATGGTTGATGGTTTTTAATATTTTTGAAAATAAGAGGTTTTGACGTGATTTTATACGCCGGGACGTAATTTTTACGGTGTTGGATTTTCAACAAAAATACGAACATTTTAGCAACCCGGCTAATAAATTCACAAACTTATTTTAACAAAATTATTTTTAGTATTTAATTAAAGACTAATGGGCCTAATTAAATCCCTTAATGGGCTTAAGCCTAATTAGTTATTAATTAAACTATATAATATGATTAAACCCTCCCCAAACCCTCGCACCTACACGCCACTTTCAGAATTCTTTTCTCTCCCAAATCACTCCACGTACACGGCACCCACTTACCACAATTTGAAGGGAAATTTTGAAAGTTTCAAAGAGGAGTTGCTAAGGTTTCATAGCCAAGGTTTTTGTCCGTTCTTCGCAAATCGTCAACGGTTTTTCGTGCGTTCATAACGCAAAGGCACGCCATATTCTTTTCTTCAAACATCTATCACACCATAGTATTTTATTTAATGAATTTTTGCATGAAAACAAGTCTCACCATTCACAATTTTCGTAACTATGCATATATGTGTTATAAACTCTTGATTTTTCATCCAAAAACATGTTTATTATGTTGTCAAAGGGGCTGCCATGAATTAGGATGATATAGGGCATGTTTTACACGATTTTGAGGCCTTAGATGCACCCCTCATACGCCACGAAAACAGAAACACAAAGCTGGAACCAAAAATCTGGTATGGGATGATTGAGGGGCTCGGTTAAAAGAAAAGTGATGCATGGGGGCAGGTGGCTCGACCAGGGCTGGTGGTTGGGTCCTAGGGGTCATGGATAGGTCCTACGAAGGGTCCTAACAGGACTAGGGCTCGCGCTAAGGGGCTGGAGAAGAGTCCTTCCATGAAAGGACTCTTCCCGTGCAGGTTTTAGAATGGCCGAGAGATTTCAGAAGGTGACTCGAGAGAGGGCTGGGCTAGGTCGTTTAGGTTATGGCTCAAGGTGTTCCAGAGAGGGTCAGGTGGGTTCGGGCTTGAGGGAGACTCGAGCAGGAAGTCCTAGCCGAAGTAGGAAACTAACAGCGTGTAGGAACAACAGCGCGCAGGATGTATCCTTAGGATTCAGAAGCTTCGAGCTTGGGTTCCAGGGGCTGTGCCGGTCTGGGCTGGGTCTGGGTGTGGTCTAGGGAAGGTTAGGGTTGGGAGGGGTCAAGTGGTTGAGGGCTGGGAGATCTCCTAGACTAGTTAGGAGTCCTATGGGCCATGGGAGTCTCACGCTTGAATCGTGCAGAAATTGGGGTGAGTTTCCAGCGAGTTTTTGGTCGGGCCAGGGCTTGTTTTTCTGGCTAGGCTTGGTCAATAGGGTCCCTGGGTGGGTTGACTAGGTTTTGGCTCATGGTGGCTCGAGCGTGGCTCAAGTAAATTAGGAGATGGCTCGGTGCATTCGATAGGGTGTCAAAAACGAAAATTAAAAGGCTAAAAACGAAATTATGGGTCCACGGGGTGGCTCATGACTTATAAGGGTTGAATAAATATTGAAAATGTTATATTTAAAATTTGGGATAAAAATAATGAGTTTTGGGTTTAATCGGGAATTTAATCGCCGCACGAAACGCTAATTAACGAGTTAATAAAAAAGCCTAGTTTTAAGCTTCATAAAATTATGGAAAATTAGGTTTAAGCTTAAATAATTATTAGAAGTCTAAGTTTTTAATTTGGCAATTTTATATTAAGGTTTGGATTAATTCGGGATTAAAACGCATTAATACATCACATTTAAATATTAATTGAAAAAGTCTAAGTTTTAAGCCAAATAAAATTATGAAAAAATTCATGTAGGCTTAAATAATTATTTGGGAAATATTAGAGTCATGAAATAAAGATAAAGTCGAAAACATAAAATGTCGAGTCTAGGGGTAAAACGGTCTTTTTACACCTAAAAACTAGTAAAGGTCATGGCAGTGCCCTAAATGCTGTTTTTATGATATTATGATTATTTTTAAATGTTTATGATGTATCCATGATTAAATTATGATTTTTAAAATGTCTATTTGATTTTTATGATTTATGGAAGACATTTAAAAGACATGTTGCATGCTTGATTTCAAAAACAAAATGTTATGTTATGCATGATTTTTATAAAGTGATGAGAATGTAAATGTTGAAGGAAGTGAAGTGATTGTGACTAATTCGTTAATGTTGGCAACTTCGTGAGGGTTATGGTCCTAGTGGGAGCCCGACGATTGTGTTTCCATTATTACGAATATGAGGTTATGAGGTTTGAGGTAAGAATGTGAATATCGTGAGGGGAGAAGGCCCCAAAGATAGCCCATTTATGGGAGAAGGCCTCAGAGGGAGCCCCGACGATCGTATTTCTATTCGATCATGATAGGCTAGGGCCCAGTTGACCGGTGAGAGTGTTGCTGGTGTCCCGCGCCGCACAGTACTGTGGTTACATGTAGATGGATCCATCGAATTTTAAGGTTTGAGGAAAGTCACAATTAACGATCTGAATTCAACAAAGGAAAAAAAAGGAAATGTTCATGATTATGTTTAAGGTTTTATGTCATGTCATGTTGAGGAAATGGAAATTCATGTTTGCATATCATGAAAATGTTTATGTTTAAAGTTTTATGCATCATGAAAATGTTTAGCGAAAATGTTTATGTTTATGCATCTTCATGAAAACGATATTTTAAGTACAAATATTTTTCACCGTTATATGTTGACTGTATTACGTATTACTCGTTATAAAGATTATGGTGTATTGAGTTTTTAGACTCACTAGGTGTGATGGATGCAGGTGGTATTGAGGGAGGACTTGATGAATGATTTGTTTGGGCTGAAGGCGCACACAACCCGAGGACCAGCTCTTCTACTTTTTCCGCATTATGACTTTTGACTCATGCTTTATGATTAAAGATTTTTAAGTTTATTTATTTATGCATTTGAGAGATTTTTGAGAGGTTTAGTATGCGCTATTCTTTTCAAATTATTACTTTTTAGGTTTGGTAAAATGTTTGACGATTTTATGCTTTAAAATATTTTCCTTTGAATTTTTAAATAGCAGTTGGATGGTTATTTTTAAAATGATGTCAAAAATATTTTATGGTTCGGCCGATGTTATGTGAGGTTTAAAAAAAATAATTAGTACTTTTAAATCAATAAAAAGGACAGGACATTTCAGTTGGTATCAGAGCAATGGTTCTGTAAAGGGTTGTGCCACCATCAGTGCCGGGAAGATCAGTCGTCAAGCCTCAATTTGTAAGTTTACATGCTTTATATAATTTTATGATATTACCTGCATAAGTACATGAATTAAATGTTTACATCACATGTTTAGTAGTTTCACGATAATATATGTTCTATATGCTCTGAATTTTTATACGTGTTATGATATGAAATAAGAAATTATTTGATTTTAACGCATGTTGGTTTTGTGGTGGGATTGGACGATGTTGATTTTTGGGTTTTAGAATTGACGTTCTACTTTTTGGGCTATAAGTTAATCATGAATATTATGAATGCTTTGGGACACGTAGATTTTCTAAGAAAATATTTATGATTCATGGTTACTAGTCGAATTAATTTTTAGGAATTAGACGTAAGGAATAATTATTCGAGGATTACAACGACTTTGGAAATAAGAAAATATATAAATTGGGATTTTAAGTTGATGAAAAGTAAGATTGGTTATATGAATTGTTTTTTTTTTGGGTAAATAAGTTTAAATTTATTGAAATTATATTATGGGAAACCTGTAGAAGAAAATTAAGAATGCCAAAAACTTATAGGTTAATCATAGGATTTTTGAAATTAAAGACCAATTAAGATAATTCTTGGGGAAATTAAAAATTAATTTTGAGATTTTTAAGGAATTTGGGGACTAATTTAGCAATAAGCGATAATTTGATGGTTTAATTGATAGGAGTTTTGAGGATTTAGACTTGTAAGAATATTTTGAACCTTGGGATATCTTAGATATAGTGTTATAAGGAATTTTAATCGAGGGTTTTCAAGGATGAATCAATATTAGGCTTGAAAAAT
Organism: Primulina tabacum; assembly: GCF_025594145.1. Taxonomy (NCBI): domain Eukaryota; kingdom Viridiplantae; phylum Streptophyta; class Magnoliopsida; order Lamiales; family Gesneriaceae; genus Primulina; species Primulina tabacum. The sequence continues at coordinate 21,944,448 of NC_134556.1, read as the reverse complement.
CTAAGCCTTAGCGGATGCGTTTGGGATTTTAAGATTGAAATTTGATAAGTTGATGAATATTTTGGGTATAAAATAAGGAAAGTAAGATACGATAAGTATGTTCATCCATCATTTGATATTGAGAATTGTAAGAAAATTAAAATTCGAGGTTATAATAGTAATAACACTAAGTATTTGGGTCTTTTTATGTTGCGATTTGAAAATAAGGATTTAAGAAGGAAAATTTAATTGGGATAAAGAGACTTAAGGACATTCTAGAGTTTAAGTTTTATCAAAGTAAGCGCAGCGGAAGCGTGGAGTTTTGGGATACTAGAACTAAGTCTAAACTTTGGGTTATTAAGGATAAGCGAATTTCGAGGACGAAATTCAATTTAAGGGGGGAAGATTGTAAGGCTCCGAAAATTTTAAAGTCCACGCAAACCACGTACATGCAATTATTAAATTCTTTTGTATTTTAATTAAATATTTTAATTGAATGAATTAATTATGTTTTGCATACTTGCATATTTAAAATATATTTTTCTACATGAATGCATAAAAGTTGTATTTTTTAAGGAATATTCAAGTGACGATCGAGGAACGGGACTGAGGGCTGAAGAATAGAAAATATTTTTATTAAATAATTATTTTTAATTATTTAAAATATGGTTGATGGTTTTTAATATTTTTGAAAATAAGGGATTTTGACGTGATTTTATACGCCGGGACGTAATTTTTACGGTGTTGGATTTTCAACAAAAATACGAACGTTTTAGCAACCCGGCTAATAAATTCACAAACTTATTTTAACAAAATTATTTTTAGTATTTAATTAAAGACTAATGGGCCTAATTAAATCCTGGGCTTAAGCCTAATTAGTTATTAATTAAACTATATAATATGATTAAACCCTCCCCAAACCCTCGCACCTACACGCTACTTTCAGAATTCTTTTCTCTCCCAAATCACTCCAAGTACACGGCACCCACTTACCACAATTTGAAGGGAAATTTTGAAAGTTTCAAAGAGGAGTTGCTAAGGTTTCATAGCCAAGGTTTTTGTCCGTTCTTCGCAAATCGTCAACGGTTTTTCGTGCGTTCATAACGCAAAGGCACGCCATATTCTTTTCTTCAAACATCTATCACACCATAGTATTTTATTTAATGAATTTTTGCATGAAAACAAGTCTCACCATTCACAATTTTCGTAACTATGCATGTATGTGTTATAAACTCTTGATTTTTCATCCAAAAACATGTTTATTATGTTGTCAAAGGGGCTGCCATGAATTAGGATGATATAGGGCATGTTTTACACGAGTTTGAGGCCTTAGATACACCCCTCATACGCCACGAAAACAGAAACACAAAGCTGGAACCAAAAATCTGGTATAGGATGATTGAGGGGCTCGGTTAAAAGAAAAGTGATGCATGGGGGCAGGTGGCTCGACCAGGGCTGGTGGTTGGGTCCTAGGGGTCATGGATAGGTCCTACGAAGGGTCCTAACAGGACTAGGGCTCGCGCTAAGGGGCTGGAGAAGAGTCCTTCCATGAAAGGACTCTTCCCGTGCAGGTTTTAGAATGGCCGAGAGATTTCAGAAGGTGACTCGAGAGAGGGCTGGGCTAGGTCGTTTAGGTTATGGCTCAAGGTGTTCCAGAGAGGGTCAGGTGGGTTCGGGCTTGAGGGAGACTCGAGCAGGAAGTCCTAGCCGAAGTTGGAAACTAACAGCGTGTAGGAACAACACCGCGCAGGTTGTATCCTTAGGATTCAGAAGCTTCGAGCTTGGGTTCCAGGGGCTGTGCCGATCTGGGCTGGGTCTGGGTGTGGTCTAGGGAAGGTTAGGGTTCGGGAGGGGTCAAGTGGTTGAGGGCTGGGAGATCTCCTAGACTAGTTAGGAGTCCTATGGGCCATGGGAGTCTCACGCTTGAATCGTGCAGAAATTGGGGTGAGTTTCCAGCAAGTTTTTGGTCGGGCCAGGGCTTGTTTTTCGGGCTGGGCTTGGTCAATAGGGTCCCTAGGTGGGTTGACTAGATTTTGTCTCACGGTGGCTCGGGCGTGGCTCGAGTAAATTAGGAGATGGCTCGGTGCGTTCGGTAGGATGTCAAAAACGAAAATTAAAAGGCTAAAAACGAAATTATGGGTCCACGGGGGTGGCTCATGACTTATAAGGGTTGAATAAATATTGAAAATGTTATGTTTAAAATTTGGGATCAAAATAATGAGTTTTGGATTTAATCGGGAATTTAATCGCAGCACGAAACGCTAATTAACGAGTTCATAGAAAAGTCTAGTTAAGCTTCATAAAATTATGGAAAATTAGGTTTAAGCTTAAATAATTATTAGAAGTTTAAGATTTTAATTTGGGAATTTTATATTAAGGTTTGGTTTAATTCGGGATTAAAACGCATTAATACGTCACATATAAAGATTAATTGAAAAAGTCTAAGTTTTAAGCCAAATAAAATTATGAAAAAATTCATGTAGGCTTAAATAATTATTTGGGAAATATTAGAGTCATGAAATAAAGATAAAAGTCGAAAACGTAAAATGTCGAGTCTAGGGGTAAAACGGTCTTTTTACACCTAAAAATTAGTAAAGGTCATGGCAGTGCCCTAAATGCTGTTTTTATGATATTATGATTATTTTTAAATGTTTATGATGTATCCATGATTAAATTATGATTTTTAAAATGTCTATTTGATTTTTATGATTTACGGAAGACATTTAAAAGACATGTTGCATGCTTGGTTTCAAAAACAAAATGTTATGTTATGCATGATTTTTATAAAGTGATGAAAATGTAAATGTTGAAGGAAGTGAAGTGATTGTGATTAATTCGTTAATGTTGGCAACGTCGTGAGGGTTATGGTCCTAGTGGGAGCCCGACGATCGTGTTTCCATTATTACGAATATGAGGTTATGAGGTTTGAGGTAAGAATGTAAATATCGTGAGGGGAGAAGGCCCCAAAGGTAGCACATTTATTGGAGAAGGCCTCAGAGGGAGCCCCGACGATCGTATTTCTATTCGATCGTGATAGGCTAGGGCCCAGTTGACCGGTGAGAGTGTTGCCGGTGTCCCGCGTCGCCCAGTACTGTGGTTACATGTAGATGGATCCATCGAATTTTAAGGTTTGAGGAAAGTCACAATTAACGATCTGAATTCAACAAAGGAAAAAGAAGAAAATGTTCATGATTATGTTTAAGGTTTTATGTCATGTCATGTTGAGGAAATGGAAATTCATGTTTGCATATCATGAAAATGTTTATGTTTAAAGTTTTATGCATCATGAAAATGTTTGCGAAAATGTTTATGTTTATGCATCTTCATGAAAACGATATTTTAAGTACAAATATTTTTCACCGTTATATGTTGACTGTATTACGTATTACTCGTTATAAAGATTATGGTGTATTGAGTTTTTAGACTCACTAAGTGTGATGGATGCAGGTGGTATTGAGGGAGGACTTGATGAGTGATTTGTTTGGGCTGAAGGCGCACACAACCCGAGGACCAGCTCTTCTACTTTTTGCGCATTATGACTTTTGACTCATGCTTTATGATTAAAGATTTTTAAGTTTATTTATTTATGCATTTGAGAGATTTTTGAGAGGTTTAGTATGAGCTATTCTTTTCAAATTATTGCTTTTTAGGTTTGGTAAAATGTTTGACGATTTTATGCTTTAAAATATTTTCCTTTGAATATTTAAATAGCAGTTTGATGGTTATTTTTAAAATGATGTCAAAAATATTTTATGGTTCGGCCGATGCTATGTGAGGTTTAAGAAAAAAAAATTTAGTACTTTTAAAGCAATAAAAAGGGCAGGACGTTTCAATATATATATATATATATATATATATATATATTTCTGGTAGAATGTTTAGATAAAAAATTTTATGTTATTGTAAAATTTTGCAGTCGCGTTATTTAAAAAAAACAATAAAAAAAAAGAAAAAAGGGGGATTTTATTCTTTGTAAATTTTCCTATTTTATTTTCAATATTAGTTTAATTAATTGTCTGCTTTAATACTTAGCCTTTTTCAATGAGAGTTAATATTCATTCCAACTCCATGAGTGAAAACTAGCTATTCCTTAAACATTTTGACCTGAAAGAATATATGGAGTTGAGGCTTTTACAATAATATTCTTGATATTATACATGTTATGGTGGGTGGTGTGAATTATCTTTTTGACTATATTATTATAAAAAAATTTAGAAATATAAAAAACATTATATATATATATATATATTGTTACTTTATATATTATGTGAAAATAAGAATAATAATAAAAACACATCTAATTATATATTATTATATTAAACAAAAATATATATATATATATATAAATAGGTATATGATTTTGTTTTTAATAAATATGTTTGTATTTGAATATATAAAAGGAATAAAGAATCTAAGTTGTGATTTTCCGATAAATTTTATTACTAAGGGACTAGTAATAAGATAGTGTGGGGGTGTGATGAAACTTAAAATTAATAATTTATTATATGTTAAAACCTATATTTTAAAATTTAAGTTTCATTAAAATTATAAAATTATGTTATTTTAGTATTGTTTGTTTATATTTAATTGTCTTACTAAATATGTTTTATTTTCAGGTTTTCTACGTGTTGGTAAAATAATGATAACTCAAGCTAGAAAATTCAAATGGAGGTGACTCAAACATGTTTGGAATCCTTGAGAAATTATCTACAAATTTGCAGAAGACATGATTGCATAAAAAGTTCATTAAGATGATCAAAATGTGCAAATATCAAAAGGAGCACAAATTTACTTTTACTATGACCAGCATATAGTAAAAAAATCATAACTATTTTAATATTTAACCAAATGAGGTGAATCAAGTGGCCAAATTCATCTACAGACAATTCCCCACATGTTTGCCGTTTTGAGCAGAGTCAAATTCGGTGATTAAAGTCGTGGAACAAAGCATTGAAAGAAGGGACATGGAATTGAACTTGGAGGAGACAAAGAATACTATTGCAACTACATGGCATTAATAAAAATTTTGACCCTTTCTCTCATTTGGTCTATAAATAGAGGCCTTGTGCTAGCTTGAGAATCATTTCATCTCATTGTAAAATATAGTGTGAGTGTGTATCAAAGTTCTAAGTTCCAATATATTTTCTTTCATGTTCTCAACTATGAGTGATATTTTAGTGTTGATCAAAAGTAAGCTTATGGCAAGCTAAATCTATTATGTCAAGGTGAAGAGGATGCATTCTTGGTGAAGTAAGATTGTTTATATTTTGTATATTTTTTCTTTATTTCTTTTCATTTAGCTAACTTATTTTTATTGTAGGTATAAAAATGAATTATTTGTTGTTATCAATTTACATCAAATGCTTGATACCATTAAAGTGGTTATCTTGATTTGTTGTTTAATTTTGATACAATAAATATTTCATCACTTATTATTATATATATATATAGATATATATATATATTTATATAATAATACCATAATATTTCATTTAGACGATAGCGTGGCTCTGCCGGTTGTTCTAAATGAAATATTATGATTTAATACTAACATCTAACAATCTAACATTTACTTTATCGCAACTAACTTTTATTTTTCGCATCTAACTTTTACTTTATCGCAACTAACTTTTACGTTTCCGCAACTAACATTTACTTTATCGCAACTAACTTATTAAATCAATATATTTCATTTAGGCAATAGCGTGGCTCTGCCGGTTGTTCTAAATGAAATATAATGATTTAATTTAACATTTACTTTATGCAATTATTTATTTATATAGTTATAATTATAATCATAGGTACCATATATAAAATATCGGTTAATTCGGTATTTTCTATAGTGGAACTATATTATATTATGTGTGTGTTTAATTTTCTTGGAACCATTATTTATGATGGTTTCTTTTGTTTTACTTTTAGTTAAACAATATTACATAAACCAAGAATAAATCCTCAAGCCTTGACAAAATTTATAATTTGTAAATAAACTTCATTCTTGCATTTGGTAATCTATAAATTAATAAATTTAAACTCAAAATAACCTCTTTGAGGATCGATCTCGTACTTACGAAATATATTACTTGCAGACAACCTACACTTGGGTGAATTATTATTTAAGTATTAGCACCTGCTCTGCCTGAAAAGCACAAGAGTTAGCCTCATCATAGCTCGTCGGTCTCATCATCATAACGTCCCCGGCGCAACGTGGGTCTCAAGCCATCCATTAAATGCCCCAACTTCTGGGCGGCATCTCTCGCAATAAGGGGAACAAAATGACAGCCCCTGTTAAACTTCCTGATGAATTCTGCTACAGACAAGTCCCCCTGTCGGAGACTCATAAACTCCCTCGTCAAGCGGCCCCTGACGTCTGCTTTAAAGTACTTGTCCTAGAACATCTCTTTGAACTTATCCCAGGTGAGGGTAGCCAAGTTCAGCCCGTGAGCTACTCCCTCCCACCAAAGAGATGCGTCATCTCTTAACATGTAAGTGGGGCACCAAACCCGGTCTCCATCCATCATCTGCAAATACTGGAAGTGTAGCTCCAAATACCGAATCCAACTTTCCACTACGAAAGGGTCAGTAGTTCCCCCCAAACTCCTTCAGGTTGAGCCGTCTAAACTGCTCATATACCTCTATCTGGGGTCGGGGAGCCTGTTGTGCTTGCTCCATAACTCTATCAATACCCTTTAGTAAACGGGTAGCTGCATCCCATGGCGGTGGTGGTGGTGGGAGGCCTCTATCGCCTCCAGTAGTGTCATCTTGGCGATCTGTTCTGGGGGGCGAATCGGGGAGGCCTGATATTTTAATACATTCCAAATTCTAAACCTATCCCATCATTCAATTTAATCTTGTTTTCAACGCATTAAACACTTAAATCATAAAAGCAACTAAAAATGTTTTGTAAATCGCTGTAAAATGCGCATCATTTAATCATGCAGATGATAACAGTAAACTATTTAAAAGATTTAAAATATAAAAGCTTACAGACTTGAGGCTTGAAGGCTGAGCTGCAGAAGATGGCGGTGGCACAACCCTTTACAGGACCCTTTCTTTAATATCAACTGAAACATCTACTACTTAAAAATGATACTAATTTTTTTTTACAAGCTCATTCTCGAAAATTCATAAATTATGCATGCATGCAACACTGCTGAAAATTTCACTTTTCAAAAATAATAGTAATCATCTATCGCATGAAAATGGTGCAATTTAAAAAAAAATAAAACCAATATGAACAAGTAAAAATCCTGATAACCAATAACATAATAAAATGAATGAGTAAAAATATTCATGTCTACTATTATCTCATAAACGTGAGGTGCGGAAGAAATAAGGTCCTCGGGTTCACATGTGCACATCCAACTTCGCCTACTCAGTCTTCTGCACCTTCCAATCTCTTGATCAATTTGCTCACATGCATCATTCACACTTATTGAATCTAAGGACTCAACACAGTTGCAACGTTATAATGAATACATATATATAGCAAGCAACAGTGAAAAGTACTGTAATAAAAATACGTTTCATGATCTTAAAAGCGTAAACATAAACATATAGTAAAAGCATAACGTGTCAAAACATCTCATCATTTCATCATATAGTTGTTCATTTTCTTTAATCGAATTAAGTTCGTTAGTTGTGACTTTCGTATCAGCTCCATTCGATGGATCCATCTACATATAACCGTGGTACTCGACAGCGGGGACAACAACGACAGTATCGCAATCCACTGAGCCTTGGCCTTATAGCTCATCGTATACATATATCGTCAGTCACAACCAACTCTCATCCTTCAAAAACATCATCATTTTCATCACTTATCAAAATCATGCACATACGTAGTTTTTCCTTAAAATCAAGCATGCAACGTATTTTCATAATTATATAAAAATAATATTCATGATACAAAATATTTAAAAACATGATAAATTTGTGATCAGGGCACTTTCAGGACTAAAAACTCGACCCGCGTACAAAATGACTATTTTGCCCCAGAAACCCTAAATGACCATTTAACCCCTGGACCTCAAAATTTCGACCCAAAGCCATCCAAACTCCTTAAAACACCTAAAAACATAATATTAAGCATTTCTTAGACGTAAAATCGAATCTGTTCCAAAACTTAAATGATTCGTTTTAAAACTTGGACCTAGGTCTCGATTTTAACCAAATCAACCCGAATTTCAACAAACTTTTCCCAACTTGAAATATGACTTAAACCTACATGTCCAGCCCCTAAACCACGCGTTCCAGACCATGTATGACCTACTATCCACGCCCAAAGGTTGCTGGAAATTTCCAGCGTCTCACGAACTTCAACCCTTGTCCACCAAACGTGCAACCATTCGATCCTAGGCCCTACCAGCTCGTTCCAGCCTTGGACAAACCCTTCCTAGACTACCTTAGGACCCTCCTAGACTGACCTAATCGAAGCTCACAGCCCATGCACACCGCACGATGCACACGACCTCTAGCCACCCACAATGCCCCAACTGACAACAACCTTAGCACCATTCACGCAAATGATCTCTTTACTAACTCCAGTCGTGTTCGAGCAATCCTAGGCCATGGCTCAAACCCACCAAGGTCTAGTCCAGGTGTAATGCCCGAGATTTGAGTGTGATACTTATGAATTGGTATATATTATGAATAAGGCGATAGAAGAACAGACGGGAAGAAGCGGCATTGCAATTTGAGTGTTTTGGCAAAGAGAGACCGCACCCGCACCAAGAAATTCTACCGCACCCGCGGTGACTAGCCAGTAGGGTACGTTTTTGGTGAAAGAAGACAGCGCACCCGCGGTACCAGACAGAGCGCCCCCGCGGTGTTGCTACAGTAAGGTGAGCGCACCCGCGGTATAAAGCATAGCGCACCCGCGGTTCATGCTTCTGGAAAAATTGATGTATATCAGTACACCGAGCGCACCCGCGGTCCAAGGTATAGCGCACCCGCGGTGCGACGTGCAGTATGAAGATTTAGCCACATGTTTTACATGCAATTGAGATATATTTATAGATCTTGATTCCTCACGATTTCAGCAGAAGAAATCGTGATTTTCCCTCAGCAAATTCCTCAAAGCTTCCCATACCTTTAAATCGTGATTTTGAAATATCCGTGTATCAGAATTTGAATCCGAATGCAGTATCGTGCTCCTCTCGCTACGAGCTACAACTGGACGTAAGTTTTACTACGTTTTGATATGATTTAAAAATATGAGGTTGATGGAATCGAATAGGATTCATATATGGTGTTCTAGACATAGTAGACATCGTAGAATCGAAACCGGATTGAAGAACAGATATGGTATGGAATTATTATGAATTTCGGAAGATATTGAGTAGGAATCGATATCAGATTTGTATTGCTACTGATTATGAATTGAGAGTTGATTATTATTATGTGTGCTGGATATACTGATAAGTATGTATTTGTAGTCAGATCGAAGAACAGACTGTTTATACAATTGTTATAATTTATCATATTTGATAGGATTGAAATGATGCCGATTTAGTATCAGATTATGTTAAACGATTGATTATGAGTTATGGAGATTGATATACACTGATCTGTACTACCGATACTTGGAAATTGGACCATTGTGCCGTCAAAATTTGATAAGACTGAGAGATCTTAAATTTAATTGAATATTGATACAGTAGATTGGATATTAATTAGAACAGATTTTGAATTAAGCTATACATTGATACAGTGTATTCGATATTGTTATTGCCAGATTGTTTTGGACAGGCAGTGAGTTTGAGACTTTGACAAAACCAGATCGACAGAACAAAAAGAAAGGAATAAGTCAGTGTTAACCGAGAGATCGACTTGAGTCAGATTAGACTTGAGTTTCCCTAAACCACATACGTGTATGTTATTGTTTTCATATTTTTGTATGCTTTGTCTAAGTATGTTGATTTTATTGATGTATATAGAAGCAGTGAATAACAGATAGTTATTGAGTGTGAGTCACTGACAGAGGGGCTAGATTTTGACAGAGCGATCATTGGCCCATTGCACCTTGTTAGAATAGGATTGGCAGACATGCCAAGTCTTTGGCAGATCTGTCAAGACAGTGGACGTTTGGTGTATCGACGTGCTTAAGAGACAGAGCATGTCCTTATTGCTGATAATTCGATACAGATCAGACCAAAGTCCAGAAATAGGAACGTACCGCCACCACGAACGGGAGGGTAGGTGGGAGGCTCGTTACGTTCTTATTCAGACCGGGATCCCTAGATGAGAGATGAGTCGAGTCTGAGAGATTGAGTTAGAGTCTTAGAATCACAGAGTGTGATTCAGAGTCTATATTGATTCATATTTCTTATGTGATACATGTTCAGAATATGAATTACTGTTTGATATCAATTTATGATTTCAGATTATGATACATGTCTTGATATCTATTTCATGCTTTTATATGTGCTGTTATATGAAATGCATGTATACATGATTTATACTGGGATTAAATTCACACCGGAGTTATCCCGCTGTTGTCTTGTTTGTATGTGTGTATGACAACAGGTGGGACAGGATCAGGGTCGAGAAGATGATGAGAGATCGAGATTAGAGTGGTGATTCCGGACTTTGATGTAGATAGGTTTCATTACTTGATTGTAGTAGTTGAACCTTAATTTGGAACTAGAATGCATGTTGTACAAAACTTGTAGTTTTATACTGTTTGTATATTAGATTAATCCCATTACGTTCCGCAGTTTAAAGAAAAAAATTTTATGGCCCTAATTACTTGATTAGTAAATTGATCCTAATAACGATTAAGAAGATAATTAGCGTCCGGGTCCCCACAACAGGTGGTATCAGAGCGATAGATCCTTTAGATTGAGATTGAAGATAGAATGAGCGGGGTAGATTGAGTTTTCTTTAATTGCTCGTGATTGCTAGCAAGATTTATTGCTTTAATATTTGATTTCATGAATATCTGAATTGATTTGATAATATATATGATTGAGAATGTATCAGACCCGATTCTTGATCAGCTGTAAGATGATCGGAGGAGGATTGAAACAGAACTGTTATATCTGGTTACTGATGATTTTCATAATCAGATCTATCTCTTCGAGGAATCACAGAAAAGAGAAGTATCTTGATTGATCAGATGGATGTGTGAGAAACTCTGATGGAAACATAGTTACAGAGGTTTCAGTCATTTCACCGTCGATTTTAAGGGGTACTGAGACGTTTATTGATTGCGAAAGTTGGCTAGATGATATAGAGATACTGTTTGATTCACTTGAGTATCCAGAGGAACGAAGAGTTAAACTGATTGGACATCAGTTACGGGAAGTCGCAAAGAGCTGGTGGATTGCAACCAAGGAAGTCTTAGAACAGCGTGGTACAGTGATTTCTTGGAAGATCTTCAAAGTTGAATTCTATCGAAGGTTTTTCCCAGCTTCGTACCGAGAGGACAAGAAGGCAGAATTTGAAAATTTGAAACAGGGTCAACTAAACATTGCAGAATATGTTGCCCACTTTTCTACTTTGCTACGTTTTGCTCCTCACGTGGCTGAGAAAGATGAAGCTGTGATTGATCGTTTCATCAAGGGATTGAATCCTGAGATATTGACATTGATAAGTGTGAGCCGACCCTATACTTTTATTGATATTTTGAGTAAAGCTAAGAGAGCCGAAGCTAGTCTAATGAGACGGAAAGGAGCTTCGTTTGTACTTCCAACATTGAGACCACAACAACCACCTCTCAGACTTGAGATTGGTGGCAGCAGTGGTGGAAAGAAAGATTATTTGGAAGCCAGAGGAAGACAGTTCAAGAGGTCTGGCAGTAGTTTGTCTGGTTCCAGTGGGTCTAGCCAGAGTTATACTGGAGTTTATTGCAGCGCTTGCGGAGGGAGACATCCCACAGAGCAATGCCAAGGAGTACTTGGTAGTTGCAACATTTGCAAACAGCAAGGACACTTTGCTAGAGTATGTCCACAAAGAGATTCCCGAAGAGTCCAGGGAACAGAAGCATCTGGTGATAGTTACCGAAGAACAGACCCCGGATGCACTTGATGATATAGTGACAGGTAGTTGTTATTTATGATTATCCTGTATTGGGATTGATAGATACTAGTGCATCCTATACGTTATTTTTGAACGAATTGCATTGATTTATGTATTATCTATTGAGTACTTATCTGCTGTAGTAGTTTATCTCTTTAGTTTTGGGAAGCGATTTGGTATCAATAAATTCTGTAAGCATCGTATACTACAGTGGGGTGAGAATGAGATTGAGTTAGCTGGTATTGTACTTGTGTGTCTGAGTATGACTGCATTACTGATATGGCTATGCTGATCAAGTACAGAGTTACCATAAACGGATTTTAGAAGATGGTAATATTCGAACCTGAAATGGCCGAAGAATGAATATAGTACGGTAAGGATTCTAGATTTAGAATTCCTTTGATATCCGTGTTATTTATGATTTGAGTATTACCGAAAGGAGCAGAGGGACTCCTTATGTATTCAGTTGTTGAATATTTGAAGACGGTATTGAATATTTTGAAAACTGAGATATGGTATACAGAAACTGTTAAAATGTGAATCTTGATTGAGACAAGTTATATTCAGGGCTTGTTATATTCAAAGATGATATATCTGTTGATCTTAGCGGAGTGAGATCGTGATTAATTGGTTAAAATTGACGTCAGTGTTAGATATTGGCAGTTGTAGGAGTATTAGCAGGCTATTATCTATCACTGATGTTCTGAATTTGATTTGATATTTCAGTTGTTCAGAATGAATATTTGAAACAGATGGTAGACTGTAGAAATTTGATATTGTGTCAGTTGAATCAGAACTGATTTTGAGAATTAAAGCGACTCAGAAAGTTGATCAGAATGTTCGAAAATTGATATCGATAGTTGGAGCGGGGTATCAATCAGAATATCAGGTATGTGGTACTGTATAGTATGTGAATAACTGACTTATTGTGTCAGATGTTTCGGATTTGAAACGAAAGATATTGTTAGATATGTACAGTTAGTAATTCAGTATTCATCCTCGTGATCGAAAGAAAGAAACCAGGAAATTGATTATATAGCTTATCGATTCCTGAATGGAAATAAGGTCACATTTCCAGGGAAATCGTGATGAAGCTATTGCAATGCTGCCGAAAGAGAGCATTGATTTGAGTTAAGAATGACTGACTGACCAAGTCTGCGAATTTTAATTCGTACATAAGAACGTACAGACAGGACTCGATGACAGAGATTTATGTCAAAAAATTGGTCAGATTGCATGAAATGCCGGAATTGATTGGATAAGATCATAATTTTCGGTTTACTTGTACATTGGCACAGTTTACAGTAGGTTCTAGGTACAAAGTGACAGTTGAGTACCATATATCATCCTCAAACCGACAGATAGTAAGAGCCGACTGTCTACACATTAGAAGATATACTTAGAACTATAGTGCTTGATTTTGGCACTAGTTGATTGGATTCTTTGCCATTTTGTGAGTTATCGTACAGCGCAGCTATCAAACGAATATTGAGATGGAACCGTTGTACAGAAAGAAGTGCAGATTCTCTATTTATTGCGATAATATCTATGTGGTACCTGAGATTGAACCTGACATAGTCAGAGATATAACAGAAAATTGGAATTGATTCGGAAGAGGATAAAGACAGATCAGTATAGACTGGATAAATATGCCGATATCAGTTGACAGATGTTGGTAATTACAACAAGAGTTTAAATATTGAATGGATTTGGCACTAAACAGACTTGGTAACAGATGATGGTGTTGATCTATTTTGAGTTGTTGATTAGTATATACGGATATGGTATAGCCAGTATTTTGATATCGATTATATCAGAATTACCTCAAGTCGTATTATGACGTTATACTTCTTGAATTAATATTCCAGATTGGAATCAGAATCAATAGAAGAAGAATAATTCAGAATGAAGACTATTCCACTGCTGAAAATTCAGTAGAATTATTAAGGAATTAAAGAAGCTACTTGGGAAACAGAATCTGATATGAGACAGGAATTCCCAGAATTATGGCTCTGATGTAAGTATTTAATTCAGCTTCTATTATTTCTTCCTGTTTATTGCATTGGATCTTATTGCTTAGGAGATGATTGTCTGTGATTTCGAGGACGAAATCATTTTTTAGAGGGGGAGAAATGTAATGCCCGAGATTTGAGTGTGATACTTATGAATTGGTATATATTATGAATAAGGCGATAGAAGAACAGACAGGAAGCAGCGGCGTTGCAATTTGAGTGTTTTGGCAAAGAGAGACCGCACCCGCGGTGACTGGCCAGTAGGGTACGTTTTTGGTGAAAGAAGACACCGCACCCGCGGTACCAGACAGAGCGCCCCCGCGGTGTTGCTACAGTAAGGTGAGCGCACCCGCGGTATAAAGCATAGCGCTCCCGCGGTTCTTGCTTCTGGAAAAATTGATGTATATCAGTACACCGAGCGCACCCGCGGTCCAAGGTATAACGCACCCGCGGTCCAAGGTATAGGGCACCCGCGGTGCGACGTGCAGTATGAAGATTTAGCCACATGTTTTACATGCAATTGAGATATATATATAGATCTTGATTCCTCACGATTTCAGCAGAAGAAATCGTGATTTTCCCTCAGCAAATTCCTCTAAGCTTCCCATACCTTTAAATCGTGATTTTGAAATATCCGTGTATCAGAATTTGAATCCGAACGCAAGATCGTGCTCCTCTCGCTACGAGCTACAACTGGACGTAAGTTTTACTACGTTTTGATATGATTTAAAAATATGAGGTTGATGGAATCGAATAGGATTCATATATGGTGTTCTAGACATAGTAGACATCGTAGAATCGAAACCGGATTGAAGAACAGATATGGTATGGAATTATTATGAATTTCGGAAGATATTGAGTAGGAATCGATATCAGATTTGTATTGCTACTGATTATGAATTGAGAGTTGATTATTATTATGTGTGCTGGATATACTGATCAGTATGTATTTGAAGTCAGATCGAAGAACAGACTGTTTATACAATTGTTATAATTTATCAGATTTGATAGGATTGAAATGATGCCGATTTAGTATCAGATTATGTTAAACGATTGATTATGAGTTATGGAGATTGATATACACTGATCTGTACTACCGGTACTTGGAAATTGGACCATTGTGCCGTCAAAATTTGATAAGACTGAAAGATCTTAAATTTAATTGAATATTGATACAGTAGATTGGATATTAATTAGAACAGAGTTTGAATTAAGCTATACATTGATACAGTGTATTCGATATTGTTATTGCCAGATTGTTTTGGACAGGCAGTGAGTTTGAGACTTCGACAAAACCAGATCGACAGAACGAAAAGAAAAGTATAAATCAGTGTTAACCGAGAGATCGACTTGAGTCAGAATTGTAAGATTTTTGTAGCTGTTTTATTGGATGAAAAATGACCTCCACATGCTTCAGAATGACAAAATTTAATAACATTACTTACTTTATTGTCGAGTATGCATCGTTGAAAAATTTGGTCAGGACAATACTTGAACAAGTAAGGATCATCCCAATAATTTTTTTTAACTTCTATCAAGAATTTATTCTTATCCTGTGAATTTCAATGAGAAAACATTTTTTTTCACAAGAAAATTTACAATGTTAGCAAACCATGGCATAATAGTAGCATAAAACAACTGATCATCTGGTTTTTCATTATGAGATGATTCAGTCATTATTCTAGATAAATGATCGGCTACGACATTTTGTTTTCCATTTTTATCTTTAATTATAATATCAAATTATTGTAACAATAAGATCTACCGTATTAATCTGGGTTTAGCATCTTGTTTATTTGATAAATATTTTACGTCAGAATGATCAGTGTAAACAATAGTTGTAGAACAAATTAAATAAGATTGAAACTTATCT
Source organism: Primulina tabacum (assembly GCF_025594145.1). Lineage (NCBI taxonomy): Eukaryota > Viridiplantae > Streptophyta > Magnoliopsida > Lamiales > Gesneriaceae > Primulina > Primulina tabacum. Next base: position 21,928,563 of record NC_134556.1, on the reverse strand, counting down.
AATGCAAATACTACTGAGAGTAATTCTTTTTCAGTAGTTGAATAATTTATTTGAGCACTATTTAAGGTTCTACTAGCATAATAGATTGCATAAGGTTTTCCTTCTTTTCTTTGTCCTAACACAGCTCCTATAGCATAATCACTTGCATCATACATTAATTCAAATGGTAAAGACCAATCTGGAAGTTGTAAAATAGGTGATGTGATTAAAAGATTAATAATTTTTTTTAAAACATTTTCACATTTTTGAGTTCATTCAAATTGTGTGTCTTTTGTAAAAGATTTGAAATTAGTTTAGATATTATACTGAAATTTTTTATAAACCTTCTATAAAATCCTGCATGACCCAAGAATGATCGAACTTCTTTGACCGTTTTTGATGATGTTAAATTAGCAATAACATGAATTTTAGCTTTATCAACTTCAATTCTTTTTCCAGATATCACATGTCCTAAAACAATCCCAGATTTAATTATATAATGGCATTTTTCTCAATTTAAAACAAGATTTTTTTCACATCTTTTTAATACTTCTTCTAGGTTCTTAAGACAATTTTCAAATGAATTTCCAAAAGCAGTTTTATCATCCATAAAAACTTCTACAAATTCTTCAATCATATCATTGAAAATACTTAACATGCATCTTTGAAAAGTAGACGGAGCATTACATAAACCAAATGACATTCTTTTAAATGCAAAAGTTCCAAAAGGGCAAGTGAAAGTATTTTTTTTTTATCTTCTTATGATATAGGTATTTGATAATATCCTGAATACCCATCAAGAAATCAGCAATAAGAATTACCTGCTATTTTTTCAAGAATTTGATCTAAAAATAGTAGTGGGAAATGGTCTTTTCTATTTGCATCATTTAATTTTCTATAATCAACACATACGCTGATAAACATAAAAATTATACATTAATTAAATGTTTTATAATATAAATATATAGTTTTTGTTTTATTAAATGTTTAAATATTATATGTTTTATAATAAATTGTATAAAATATAAGTTGTTGTGTAATTACATGTTTTTACTATTTTTTACAGGTTCGATAAAACAAGAATAAACTTGGCATTGCAAATGGGATTAAGATGATTCTTGGACCTGTAGAAAGTTGATATTAATATCTACAATATTGGTGGCAAGCATGAGATAAAAATCTTCTCACAATTGGGATCAAATTAAGCAACAAATAAAGTTACCAAAGGAGTGGCAGTTTTACCATGCTCTAGTATTTTGACCATATCTCTCAAATTACTTGTTCAAATTGTCTGAAAAAAATACCACAACTAGACAACTTAAATATCCACATGTTTCTTTTTATGTGAAGAAGCAAATTCGGAGAAGAAGATTTTCGAAAGTGATGTGTAATATAATATAATATCTTGGAACATCAATGAAGACTTACGTGCTCCCCAAATTTGGCTATAAATAGGAATGCATTGTAATGAATTGAGATATCCCTCATTTTATGAACAAACCTTTGAGTTCATAATATATCTCTCTATATTTTTCCTTTATTTCTGCATTTAAATATAATTAGCATGTTAATTTCATATTCAAAGTTTTACACTTTGAATAATGAATAGCTAACTTCCTAAAGTTGAGATGAAAATGTGAAACTCTTGCATGATAATAAAGTTACTAAAAGCTAAGAATCTATGTATTATATTATTTATTCATTATTTATTGTTTATGTTATATTCATTTCTTTAAGCATTTTTATACCCTACTTATAAGTATGAGTTTTGATTTATTGTTGCTATATGTTACACTAAATTCTTGGAACCATTTAAATGTTAGTTTGGTATTACCAACCATTTAAAGTGGATGCCTTGATTTATTATATATGAATATATTATAATATTAAATTCTTGGAACCATTTAAATGTTTGTTTGGTTTTACCAACCATTTAAAATGGGAACCTTGATTTACTATATATAAATATATCATAATATTAATTTATTGGTACCATTTAAATGTTAGTTTGGTTTTACCAACAATTTAAAGTGAGAACCTTGATTTAGTGTTTACAAATATATATATAGCACAATAAATACTTTGACACATTTATAAGTTTTGGTATATATTATATACTTATAAGATAATAATATATAACATAATATAAATATGATTATTTAATATATTGGAACCATTTTATTAAGTGGATTTCAATAATGTTCGTTAATGTTAACTTTATTAAAATATCAAGAGTGGATCCTTTAATCTCAACTACTTAAGTAAAATTTGAACAATTAAAAATTACCAATTAAATATTCAAACAACTAAAAAAAAATAAAAATAAAAATAAAAAGACATTGTAGTGGACTTGTAATTACCTTAGCTTCCCTATGGATACGATATTCGGACTCACCGAATTATACTACTTGTGGACAACTTGCTCTTGGGAGTGCAACAATCAAAGTCGCAACAAGTTTTTGGCGCCGTTGCCGGGGAAGTATAATTTAATTTCAAGTCTATTTAATTTTGTTTATATTTTATTTTTCTTTATTTGAATTTTTATTGCTTTTGTGTGTTTTTATTCTTTTTCTTTTGCATTTGCATGAGCATTTGGTCACGTACACTTAATGGTCGACTCATTCGAAATAAACCTTCATTTTTACAAAACATGGCAGAAGAACCCATCCAAGAAAATGAAGATGAAATTCAATCTCAACATAATCATGATAGACGAAGAACACTTAGAGATCACATGAATCCTACACGTACTAGTGCACCTTCATGTCTAGTTTTTCCCCCTGATGCATCTCATTTCAATTTTAAGCCTGGTATTATCCAACTTTTACCGAATTTTCATGGATTAGATCCTGAAAATCCATACATGCATTTACGAGAATTTGAAGAAGTGTGCAACACATATAATGATCTAAATTGTAGCATGAACACAATTCGACTTAAGCTTTTTCCTTTTTCTTTAAAAGATAAAGCTAAAACTTGGCTACAAAATCTTAGATCGGGATCCATTCGAACTTGGGATGAATTGCAACAACAATTTTTGAAAAAGTTTTTTCCATCTCATAGAACAAATTCTTTCAAAAGGCAAATCATCACTTTCACTCAAAAACAAGGAGAAACTTTTTATCAATGTTGGGATAGATACAAAGAATTGCTTAATCTTTGTCCACATCATGGTTTTGAAATTTGGAGAGTTGTTTCTCAATTTTATGAAGGCTTAACACCTAATGATAGGCAAATGGTTGAATTTATGTGTAATGGAACATTTGAAGATAAAGATCCAAACGAGGCAATTGAGTATCTCGATTCATTAGCTGAAAATGCTCAAAATTGGGACACTATAGGTACAATCGAACCATCAAACAAGATTCAATCTCCTACATCTGGTGGAGGTATGTACACTCTCAAAGATGAACATGATCTTCAAGCTAGATTTACCTCTTTGGCAAGAAAAGTTGAGGCACTTGAATTGAAAAAGAATGGTCAATTAAAATCTGTTCAAGAAATTGCGTGTCACATCTGTGATACAAGTGATCATTTTACAAAAGATTGTCCCACTTTGCCCTCTTTTAAAGAATGTCTCCATGAACAAGCCAATGTTTTGAACAATTTCAAAAGGCCAAATTTTGAACCATTTTCTCAAAATTACAATCCAGGTTGGCGAAATCATCCAAATTTTAGTTGGTGGAATGATAATGCTGCACAATTTTCACAACCACATTTCCAAAATCAACAAAATTTTAAAATTATGCATCTTATGTTCCTCCACCTAAAAGAAATTTGGAAGATACATTGAATTCTTTCATTGCAAAGCAAGAGTCTATCAATACTCAAACTTCTCAAACCATGACAGATTTGAAAGATACTCTTGCTAAATTTGCATTTGCACTTAATGTTCATGAAAAAGGTAAATTTCCTTCACAACCTCTGCCTAATCCCAAGGATCATCATTCACAAACTGGAACTTCTGGAACTCAATCGATGGATCAGGTAAAATCTATTATTACCCTTTGAAGTGGTAAGGTTGTGGAAAAATCCATTCTTGAACCTTGTGAAGATGATGGTAAATCAACTCCAAAGGGTAAGGAAGTGGAACCCATAACTTGCGAAGAGGAGGTTCAACAGACAGTGTCACCACCATTCCCTCATGCATTGAAAAATACAAAAAAATCAAATTTGAATTCTGATATATATGATATTTTTAAACAAGTAAAAGTTAATATTCCTTTATTAGATGCAATAAAACAGGTACCATCATATGCCAAATTTTTGAAAGACTTGTGCACTGTGAAAAGAAAATTGAATGTGAAAAAGAAAGCATTTTTAGCCGAACAAGTAAGTGCAATCATTCAAAATAATAATACTTTGAAATACAAAGACCCTGGTTGTCCTACTATTTCATGTATTATTGGAGAACGAAAGATTGAAAAAGCCTTGCTTGATCTCGGAGCTAGAGTGAATTTACTTCCATATTCAGTTTATCAAGAACTCAATCTAGACGAGTTAAAACCTACTTCGGTAACACTTTTACTTGCCGATAGATCTGTTAAGGTGCCAAGAGGTATGGTAGAAGACGTATTGGTCCAAGTTGATAACTTTGTATATCCTGTCGATTTCATAGTTTTAGATACACAACCTATCGAAGCTTGTAATGCAATTCTTGTAATTCTGGGTCGTCCATTTTTAGCAACTTCTAATGCTCTAATAAATTGCATGAATGGAATAATGAAGTTGTCATTTGGTAACATGACCTTGGAGCTTAATGTTTTTAATCTTTGTAAGCAACCACATGACAAAGGAGATGAAAATATTATTGAAATTCTTGTGGAAGAAAACATTCAAGAAGGGAGTACTCGTGATCAATTAGATATTTGTTCAATTGAAACTGTTAAAGAAAATATTGAAATTGATCTTGATGATTTTATAAGGTATCACTCGTTACCAGGATCAGAGAAAGAATTTGATGCAAAATATGAAAACAAAGACGAACCACCCATATTGGAGTTAAAACCCTTGCCAGAAGAATTGAAGTATGCATTTCTTGGAGAAGATGAAACATATCTGGTGGTAATTTCTTCCAAACTAGAAAGTGATCAAGAAGGTAAATGAGTTGATATGCTTAAAAGACATAAAAATACAATTGGTTGGACACTAAAAGATCTCAAGGGCATTAATCCACTAATTTGCACTCACAAAATTCACTTAGAAGAAAATGTAAAAACATCGCAACAACCACAAAGGAGATTAAATCCACACATGAAAGATGTTGAGAAAACTGAAGTTCTCCAACTACTTGATGTTGGGATTATCTACCCTATTTCTGATAGTAAGTGGGTAAGCCCAACACAAGTAGTTCCGAAAAAATCTGGCATCACAATGATAAAAAATGAAAAAGGTGAATTGTTAACAAGTCGAGTCCCATCTAGTTGGCGGATGTGTATTGATTATAGAAAATTAAATGACGTCAATAGAAAAGATCATTTTCCATTCCTATTTTTGGATCAAATTTTAGAAAGAGTAGCAGGTCATCCATACTACTATTTTCTTGATGGATATTCAGGTTATTATCAAATTCTCATTGCACTCGAAGATCAAGATAAAACTACATTCACATGTCCTTTTGGAACATTTGCATTTAGAAGGATGCCATTTGGATTATGCAATGCCCCAGCAACATTTCAAAGATGTATGCTAAGCATTTTTTGCGACATGGTTGAAAATTGTTTGGAAATTTTCATGGATGATTTAACTGTCTTTGTGAATACATTTGATAATTGTCTTGAAAATTTGGAAAAAGTTTTAAAAAGATGCGAGGAAAAAGGTCTTATTTTAAATTGGGAAAAATGTCATTACATGATTACTTCTGGAATTGTTTTGGGACATGTCGTGTCATCTCATGGAATTAAAGTTGATAAAGCAAAAGTTGATGTCAATGCCAATTTACCCCCTCCAAAAACCATTAAAGAATTTCGCTCATTTTTGGGACATGCTGGATTTTATAGGAGGTTTATAAAGGACTTTAGTTTAATCTCTAAACCCATTTGTAACCACTTAACAAAAGACAATGCATTTGAGTGGACTCAAGAATGTCAAAATGCTTTTGATAAAATCATTCGACATTTAACATCAGCTCCTATCATGCAACCTCCTGATTGGTCTTTACCATTTGAAATTATGTGCGATGCGAGTGATTATGCAGTCGGTGCAGTATTGGGTCAAAGAAGAAACGGTAAGCCTTATGTGATATATTATGCAAGTAGAACTTTAAACAATGCTCAAATGAATTACTCCACAACTGAAAAAGAACTACTTGCTGTAATATTTGCATTAGATAAATTTCGTTCTTGTTTATTTGGATCAACGACTATTGTGTTTACTGATCATTCTGCTATTAGATATTTGTTGACCAAACAGGATGCAAAGCCACGACTGATACGATGGATTTTGTTGCTCCAAGAATTTGACATTATGATCAAAGATAAAAAAAGAACCGAGAATGTCGCAGCCGATCATTTATAGAGACTAGTAACAGGATCATCTTGTGAAATGACACCAATTAACGATAATTTTCCTGATGAACATCTATTTTCAGTTACTACTACACCTTGGTTTGCTAACATAGTAAATTTTCTTGTGTTAGGAAAAATGCCACTGCAATGGAGTTCTCAAGATAAAAGAAAATTTTTGAATGAGGTAAAAAACTTTTATTGGGATGATCCGTATCTGTTCAAGTATTGTCCGGATCAAATTTTTCAACGTTGCATACCCGAAAATGAGGTAAGTAGTGTCATTAAATTTTGTCATTCAGAAGCATGCGGAGGACATTTTTCTTCAAAGAAAACAACTGCAAAAATCTTGCAGTGTGGATTTTATTGGCCCACTTTGTTTAAACACACCCACGAAATCTGCAAGATCTGTGAAAATTGTCAAAAATTGGGTGCAATTTCAAAAAGAAACATGATGCCTTTGAATCCTATTGTTGAAATTGAAAAATCTTTGATTGTTGGGGAATAGATTTTATGGGACCTTTTCCACAGTCGTTTGGATACTTGTATATTTTAGTTGCAGTTGATTATGTTTCCAAATGGATAGAGGCAATTCCATGTAGAACAAATGATCATAAAATTGTCATCAAATTTTTAAAAGAAAATATTTTTTGTAGATTTGAAATTCCTCGAGCCATGATAAGTGATGGGGGAACTCACTTTGTTAATAAACCATTTGCTTCATTAATGAAAAAATATGGTATTACTCATAAAGTAACTACTCCTTATCATCCTCAAACAAATGAACAAGTTGAATTAGCTAATAGGGAGATAAAGCAAATTTTGGGAAAAACTGTTAACTCAAATAGAAAAGATTGGTATCTGCGACTTAATGATGCACTTTGGGCATATCGAACAGCTTTTAAAACATCATTGAATATGTCTCTCTATAGGTTGGTTTATGGAAAACATTGTCATTTGCCTGTGAAATTGGAACATAAAGCTTATTGGGCGATCAAAACTTTTAATTCAAGCATGGATGATGCCAACAAACTGCGTAAATTGCAACTTAATGAACTTGATGAACTCAGAAATGACACGTATGAGAATTCAAGGATTTATAAAGCAAAAATCAAATCATTTCATGATAAAACAATTCATAGAAAATCTTTTGAGATTGGTAAAAAAGTTTTGCTTTACAATTCTCGACTTCACATATTCCCAGGAAAATTACGATCAAGATGGACATGCCCATATGTTGTAAAGCATGTGTATACTTATGGAGCTGTGGATATTGAAAATCCTAAAAATGGGGATATTTTTAAAGTAAATGGACAAAGGCTTAAACCATTTTTAGAAAATGAAATCTTTCAAGAAGAGTTTATTTCCCTTTCTGATCCTTGATTTTTTTTATTTTTTTTTTGGTGTTGCATTTAAGTTTGTTTGTTTTTATTTCAGGTTTTCTTAATCTTTTTATTTTCCCGGTTAAATGGCGGATAACGGTACTCCGTGACTCTCATAGTCGGTTAAATCAGTTTCCCACAATTTCTGATAAAAAAATTAAAAAAAATCATTTCTTTTCTTTTCAAAATGGATGAAATTCTCTAAAAAATTTGTAAATATCTTCCCTCTGTTTCTGAAAATGTTCTAAGAAAAATTTATGCAGGAAGGTGTGAAAGATTGAGATTGCTAATGCAAAAAGAAATTCCAGAAGATATTCGTCTTGTAATAGAAGCTAAGGTCCGATTAGGAGGAGAAGTTCCACAATCATTGCTCATTCGGTATTTGTCTGGATTAGGAAAAAGCACTTATGCGAAAAAACGAAGGGCCAAAAGTTTAGGGGTTTGTCATAAATGTGCAAGATGGACTTGTGACAAATGATGCAGATCTTTGGGATGTGTTTCCAATAACAGAGAAGATAAAATTGGTTTCATTAAGAATGGGCTGAGTAAGGAGTCTTTAGATAACATCTTATTGACTCTTGAGACGCATTCTAGTGGACATGTGCCTATTGAACTTCTCCGTTTATGGAAACAATTCCAAGATGAGCGTCATAGTCTTGGGAATCCGACTAAAAAAGACTATGTTTGCCAATTTATAAGAAAATTGGATAGGAAGCGTATCCTCGATCATAGAAGGCGTTGAAGCCGTTTCTGGACGTAAAACCAGAGGAAAATTGTGAGCCACAATCACACTACTGTTTATATGCATGTGTGTCATTATTTTTTTTACTATTTATTCTCTTTACAGCTGTGACCCATAGTTTTGTCATGATAACATATTACACCTATAAAATCTCTCATCTTTCTCTCTATTTTCGCAGACCAAAAAAGAAAGTAAAAACATGGCTGAATCCTCTACACAAACATTGAAAAATATTTGTGTATTTTGTGGGTCGAGTCCTGGAAAAAATGAAGTGTTTGTAGAAGCAGCGAATAACCTTGGAAAGATATTGGCTGAGAGAAAAATTCACTTGGTATATGGGGGAGGTAATATTGGGTTAATGAGATCTGTTTCAACATCTGCTCATCTTGGAGGTAGTCAGGTTTTGGGTATTATTCCTACAGCTTTAGCTGAAGGAAATATTACAGGTGTTACGATTGGGGAGGAATTAAAAGTTTCTTCTATGTATGAAAGAATCACTCAAATGATTGAAAATTCTGATGCTTTTATCGCACTACCAGTTGGTTTTGGTACATTAGAAGAAATTTTTCACACTGTTTCTTGGGCACAACTTAATATCCATAATAAACCTGTGGGCTTGTTGAATATCAATAATTATTATGACAGTTTGTTGACATTTCTTGATAAAGCTGTGGAACAGAATTTCATTTCAGAAAATTCACGACGGATGCTCATCTGTGCTTCGACTGCCGACCAATTAATTGATGATTTGGAAGCTTTTGTTCATAAGCCTGATCCGATGATAACAAAGATCAATTGGTCGCAATCAAGCAGTAAGAAAAGGAAGTTGGATCATTGATTCAAAAGTCGTGGATTGGTTTGCGTTTGTTTCAGTTTGTTATCTTCAATAAAATTCCAGGTGATATCTCTTTCATTATGTACTCTTTATTAATAGTTATTTTGACATTAGGGACAATGTCATATTCTGATTGGGGGGAGAAAAAACTTATAAAAAAAAATAAAAAAAATTTAAAATAAAATATATATATATATTATTTTAAAATAAAATCATGTTTATTGTTTGTATCTTAGTAATTTTTACAAAAATGTCATATATTACATGTTTAAAAGATTTAAATTAGAACATTCATTAATCTATTTAAGAATGTTTAAATTTTTATTTGAAAAAAAAAGTCAATTTTAATATTCTGATCAATATAAAAATATGATTTATGAAATCTTTTTGAGTGATTAACCCTTGTGATAAAATCAGGTATTAAAGTATATGGCCCAAGATATACCTTATAAAAGTGCCTAAAATTTTAAACTCACACATACTTTGTGAGTGAGTGGAGAGGACTGAGAAAACAGCTTTCGAGCCTTTATTGATCATGAGAGAGACTATCTATTGTTTAGATATTGAGTTCTTATTTTGAAAAAAAAATGATATTTCCTGAAAAAAAAAGAGGAGAAAAATAAAAAAAAAGATATTGAAGATCTATGTAATTTTTAAGTTATATGCTACGACCCATATATCTCTAATAAAAAAACAGAGAGAAATTTATTGTACAAATTAAATAAATATGTGGTCAAGAAGCATAAAATTATTTTGATTTCATGATGTTATGAAAAAAAAATATATCAGGAAAAAATATATAATAAGAACAACTAGATTTTGAATCAATGGATTTTCTATCTTTTGATTAGTTTGGCTCGTTTGTCTGTCTGCATTATGTAAACCATTTTTCTGAGCATTTATCTGTATTCCAACTCCATGAGAGAAATCGTTGCCATAAATTGAAATATTTATTAACCTTTGAGGATATGGAGTTGAGACTCTTACTAGGAATTTCTGAAGGTCGTGTACATTTAACTACCTGAAATAAGCTTTGAATTGATCATCTCAAATTATTTCATAAATTATAATTATGATGATCTTGATATAACTTTGACAGTTTTCAAATTTAATTTAAACACTTTGATAGTTCTTATTACATTTCTATTTAAATTAATCAATATGTTTTGAATTGTTATTAACGCTTAAATTGCTAGGGACTAGCAATAAACTGGTTGGGAGGTGTGATAAACATAAAAATTGTACATTAATTAAATGGTTTATAATATAAATATATAGTTTTTGTTTTATTAAGGTTTAAATATTATATGTTTTATAATAAATTGTATAAAATATAAGTTGTTGTGTAATTACAATTTTTTACTATTTTTTACAGGTTCGATAAAACAAGAATAAACTTGGCATTGCAAATGGGATTAAGATGATTCTTGGACCTGTATAAATTTGATGTTAATATCTACAATATTGGTGGCAAGCATGAGATAAAAATCTTCTCACAATTGCGTTCAAATTAAGCAACAAATAAAGTTACCAAAGGAGTGATAGTTTTAACATGCTCTAGTATTTTGACCATATCTCTCAAATTACTTGGTCAAATGGTCTGAAAAAAATACCACAACTAGACAACTCAATTATCCACATGTTTCTTTTTATATGAAAAAGCAAATTCAGAGAAGAAGATTTTCAAAAGTGATGTGTAATATAATATAATATCTTGGAACACAAATGAAGACTTATGTGTAAAAAATAATATTTTATTTGTGGTTGTCTCCCCAAATTTGGCTATAAATAGGGGTACATTGTAATGAATTGAGATATCTCTCATTCTATAACAAACCTTTGAGTTCATAATATTTCTCTCTATATTTTTCTTTTATTTCTTCATTTAAATATAATTAGCATGTTAATTTCATATTCAAAGTTTTACACTTTGAATAATGAATAGCTAACTTCCTAAAGCTGAGATGAAAAGGTGAAACTCTTGCATGATAATAAAGTTACTTAAAGGTAAGAATCTATGTTTTATATTATTTAATCATTATTTATTGTTTATGTTATATTTATTTCTTTAAGCATTTTTATACCCTACTTATGAGTGGGAGTTTTGATTTATTGTTGCTATATATTACACTAAATTCTTGGAACCATTTAAATGTTAGTTTGGTATTACCAACCATTTAAAGTGGATGCCTTGATTTATTATATATGAATATATTATAATATTAAATTTTTGGAACCATTTAAATGTTTGTTTGGTTTTACCAACTATTTAAAGTGGGAACCTTGATTTACTATATATAAATATAACATAATATTAATTTCTTGGTACCATTTAAATGTTAGTTTGGTTTTACCAACCATTTAAAGTGGGAACATTGATTTAGTGTTTACAAATATATATATAGCACAATAAATACTTTGACACATTTATAAGTTTTGGTATATATTATATACTTATAAGATAATAATATATAACATAATATAAATATGATTATTTAATATATTGGAACCATTTTATTAAGTGGATTTCAATAATGTTCGTTAATGTTAACCTTATTAAAATACCAAGAGTGGATCCTTTAATCTAAACTACTTAATTAAATTTGAACAATTAAAAATTACCAATTAAAGATTCAAACAACTAAAAAAAAATAAAAATAAAAATAAAAAGACATTGTAGTGGACTTGTAATTACCTTAGCTTCCCTGTGGATACGATATTCGGACTCACCGAATTATACTACTTGTGGACAACCTGCTCTTGGGAGTGCAACAATCAAAGTCGCAACATACGCCAACTAGATGGAATCCTAGCTTGTAATAATTCTCATTTTTCATTTTTTATAACAGTGATGCCTGGCTTTTTAGGTACTACTTGTGTTGGACTTACCCATTTACTATATGAGATTGGATAGATAATTCTAGCAGCTAATAGTTTTAATACTTCATTCTTAACAACTTCCTTTATATGTGGATTTAATCTTCTTTGTGGTGGTTGATATGTTTTAGCATTTTATTCTAAGTGAAGTCTATGTGTACAAATTAAAGGATTTATACCTTTTATATATGTCAAAGTTCATCCAATTGTATTTTTATATTTTTTAAGTAATTTAATTAAATCTTCTGCTTGATTTGGTAAAAGAGTGGAGGAAATTACAACAAGGAATTTTTTATTTTCACTAAAAATACATATTTCAATTTTAATGGTAAAACTTTTAATTCAAGTTTTATATTATCATCTTCTTTAAAATTATTTTCAGATTCAAAACTTTCTATTGAAAAAATTTCAGATTTTTTATTTAAGTTTTCTTCTTGTATATTTTCTTCCACAATTGTTTTAGTTTCATTATCATATTCATTTTCATTAATATTTGGTTGTTTACATAAATTGAACACATTAAGTTCTAGAGTCATATTTCCAAAAGACAATTTCATTATTCTATTTCAACAATTAATTAAAGCATTTGAATTGCTAGAAATGGTCGTCCCAATATTACTGGAATTTCATTATGTACTTCTATTGATTGTGTATCCAAAACAATAAAATCTACATGATATATAATTTATCAACTTGAACCAACACATCTTCTGTGAGGGCCCTCGAACTACTTGCTTGAAAATTTGCGGAAAATTAAAAATTTTCTTTTGAAAGAACTTAAATGGCCTCATTCATAAAATCACTGGTGAATCAAGTTCAATATTTCAAAATATTGCAGCGGAAGAAAATCAAAGTTTTGCCAACAACAACGATTTAAAAATATCCAACAACTGATAAAAATTGTTTGCGAAGAAAATAACAACTGCTGCTCTGAGGTCCTCGGGTGCCACTACTGCCGACCCAAGCTGGCTCACTGGTCCCCGCCCTCGGCCCTGGCCTCATCAGTACCTACAACAATCAAGTCTAGTGAGCCTAAAGACTCAGCATGCATAAATCGCAGGTAACGAGTAAAAATCTGAATTTAAAATATGCATGTGATAAAATATCCTGTCCTGAGGCATACTGAAAATAATCTGTACTGAGCAATTATAATACGTGCATAACTGAACTGGAAAATCACTGTAAAAATATTTGCTCCTTGGAGCCTGTACTGAAATATCTGATAAAATTTTCTGTTGAGATTATGTTTTACGCCTGTGGCCACTGCACTAAGCTGAACTGATCGGTAACTGGCTACCGGGGAGGCTGAAACTGATCTGAGCTGGCCGGTCACTGGCGACCGGGTGGTACCATACTGAACTGATCGGTCACTGGCGACCGTATAAAAATAACACTCCCACATAGTGAATGAACCACAAGCCATATCGCATAAATCTCAAAAATAATCATTTTCTATTTAATGCACGTAAAATAATTAACTGGCATAATGAAAATTCCTGTAATTTTACCAACTGGATTGGATTGGATCGTTCCCAGGCTCGCTGCAACCTAACTGTGCCATGAAAAATATGCAATAGCTTAAACATGACCAACTATGCAATTTACGTTCAAAAGATGCGACTATGACGCCTAATGACTTCGCATTTAATCATGACTCCGAGCCAACCTGAACCGACACTGAACCGACGTATAGTCATGATTAAAATACGCTGAAAAATCATAAAATAATGTTCCTAAAATGATAGGGTCGAAATCTAGGTGGAATGGAGGCCAAAACACGAAACGCTCTTTCGAGAGTCAATTTGGCACATTGCACCGTAAATTCTCGTACGACCTCAAAAATGATCCAAATGACAAACGGTCAAAAACATGACCTTCCCAACTCAATGAGGCACTGTCCAGTCCAAGGCCATGGGCTAAAAGCCAACCAAGAACTCGAACGAGCCTCTGAACCGACACTGCAACTTGCTGTAATTTCCAGCAGCTGCGCAACTACAAGACTTGCGTTGGTTTCGAGACTATCGGCCATTAGGGGAGTGAACCACCGACCAGAGACTCTTACCAACATCCCAAGGAATGATTTGAACCATGGCTAAGGGCCCTAGGCCAGCCACAATCCGCATCACGCCAAATCTCAACCGAAGGGTCCAACCGAGAGCATCTTGAATGCGTGTGTAGTGTTTATGCTATGATCGATGTCTTGCGTCATTCCAGTGGCCATTTGATTGACCATGGCACGATCTAGACATCTCGGAGCATGATATGAACCGTGGCTAAGGGCCATAGGCCAACCAAGATCCACACCAAGCCACAAAAGAAACGAAACCAAATGCTGAAAAATGGAAGGGCCGAATGGGGAAAGGGGTTGTTCTTGTTGATTATTTAAAAACCGATGAGCCATGGACCAAGCCACCAAAAGGGCGACTTAGTCACGTCTTAGACATGCTAGGGAAGTGATCCAACCATGGCTAAAGGCCCTTGGGGCAGCCAAGATCAGATCCACAACCCTTGACACAAAACTGAAATTTCGAATCACATTTCTGCACTTATGGGGAACTTGCTGTCATTCTGAATTTCCAGCAAGCATGGGGCTGGTTTGAATGGACCAACATGGTCCTAATGCATCCTACTACATGTATAAAAGTCGCCTTGGGAGCCTGGAGTCGATCCAATACCTGAAACCATCAAAACTCAGAAAAACGTGAAGCTTGCCATGAAGAGCCGAAATTCTGCATGTGTGTTCCAAAATATTTTGACATGTATCTCGGTTTTTGCTTGCTAAAACATGATCATGTACTGAAAAATAAATGATAATATGACTTGATTGAGGTTTGAAAGAAATCTAGACATGCCTGGTTTCGTTTTGAAAGAAAACGAACGAAACAACGACGACTCGGCACGGAGGAGGTGGAGCGCTTCTTGTCTACCTTTCTTGAACTCGATTTCTCTCCCTTATTTTCCTACTGGATTCCCACGGTTCTCAGCTTAAAATTTCACTCAGATTTTGAAAGAAAAGAGAGGGGGAAAAATGGTTAGGAAGGTGAGGAGAAAGGGTGCAAGATATAAGGAATGAATCAAGACTAAGTCCACCCTCCTTTTGAATTTGAATTGTTGTTTGATATCAAGTCTTCTTGGGGATAAGGTGGCCGAATATTGGCTTGATTCTAGTCTAGGATATGTCCATTTATTTAATTAAATTGTGCTCCCAAAAATCATAGAATTATCCTACTAATTACATGCAAAGAATTGGTCAAAGTTGGTGAGTTGGAAAATGAATCTTCTAGCACTAAGGGTGGCCGAAAGATGCATGATAAAATAAAGGGAAATGTTGATTATCTAGTCAACTAATAATCCTTGAAAGCCTTACTAATCCTTTAAATAATTTAGTGAGCTAACCCCTTAATTTAATAACTTAAATGAGTTCATTTCTTAATCACCTCAAATAATTAAATTAAATCCTCAAACCTCCCTTTCTAACTTAAATGAACTTTGTTGCTAGCTAAATTAACTTCTGGAAATATTTCTCAAATCTTAAATTCTATCTCAAAACTCCAACTCCGGTCCGGCCTCACTGAAAATACTGAAATGCTAAAAATCAAACTGCTGAACTGAAATAATAAATAATTAACTTCAAACAAATGCATTTAAAATAATCATGCAATGAAGTCAATTAAATTTAAAAATCTAGAATTATGCATGGCTTATACGTCTACTGATTTACGGGTTCTACAATCCTTCCCCCCTTAAATAAATTTCGTCCTCGAAATTAGAACTCACCGAATAACTCGGGGTATCTACTTCTCATCTCCGGCTCAGACTCCCACGTAGCTTCCTCCTCTGTATGGTTGAGCCATTTGACTTTGACTCGCTTAACCAACTTGTTCCGAAGTTTCTTCTCCTGTCTGTCTAAGATCTGCACGGGTCTCTCCTCATAAGATAAGTTCGGAGTAAGCTGCAACGGCTCGAAGTTCAGCACATGCGAAGGATTTGCCATATACTTCCTCAGCATGGAGACGTGAAAGACATTGTGTACTCCGGCCAGATTTGGCGGAAGAGCCACACGATACGCTAGCGTCCCAACTCTGTCGAAGATCTCAAACGGTCCAATGAATCTCGGACTGAGCTTCCCTTTCTTGCCAAATCTCATGACACCCTTCATAGGTGCCACTTTCACGAAGACATGATCGCCCACTGCAAACTCTAACTCTCTCCTCCGCTGATCGGCATAACTCTTCTGTCGGCTCTGGGCAGTCCTCATCCTATCACGGATCTTGACTACTATCTCTGCTGCCTGCTGAACAATCTCTGGACCCAACTCTGCTCTCTCTCCTACTTCATCCCAATGAACAGGAGATCTACACTTGCGACCATACAGCGCTTCATACGGAGCCATACCTATAGACGACTGGAAACTGTTGTTATAGGTGAACTCTACCAATGGTAAGTTCGACTCCCAACTCCCAGAGAAATCAATGACGCAAGCACGGAGAAG
Source organism: Primulina tabacum (assembly GCF_025594145.1). Classification (NCBI taxonomy): domain Eukaryota; kingdom Viridiplantae; phylum Streptophyta; class Magnoliopsida; order Lamiales; family Gesneriaceae; genus Primulina; species Primulina tabacum. Next base: position 21,911,753 of record NC_134556.1, on the reverse strand, counting down.
ATCCTCTAAGATCTGAATAACTCGCTCCGACTGTCCATCTGTCTGCGGATGGAAAGCTGTGCTAAACAGCAACTTCGTACCCAAAGTCGAATGCAAACTCTTCCAAAACGAGGAAGTGAATCTGGGATCTCTGTCGGATACGATAGAAACTGGAATACCGTGGAGTCGGACTATCTCTCGGATATACAGCTCTGCATACTGAACCATGGTGAAAGTCGTCTTAATAGGCAAGAAGTGCGCTGATTTGGTAAGACGATCTACAATCACCCAGATAGCATTCGATCCTCTGGCTGACCTCGGCAATCCGGTCACAAAGTCCATGGTAATGTTCTCCCACTTCCACTCGGGAATAGGAAGAGGCTTGAGCAAACCTGCTGGTCTCTGATGCTCGGCCTTCACTAACTGGCAAGTCAGGCACTCGGATACAAAACGCCTGATGTCCTTCTTCATTCCCTGGCCACCAATACAATAGCTGCAGATCTTTGTACATCTTCGTACTCCCAGGGTGAATAGAGTACGGGGACGTATGGGCCTCTGATAAGATGTCTGCTCGGATAGAATCACTGCTAGGAACCCATATCCTATCTCGGTATCTCACAATATCGTCGCTGACTGTATACAAAACACTGCCCTTGGCTTCATCTCTCTTCTTCCACTGTGCCAACTGCTCATCTGCTGCCTGACCGCTGCGAATACGGTCAATAAGAGAGGACTGGATAGTCAAGGTAGATAAACGAGGAACTCTACCTCGAGGATAAGTCTCAAGATCAAACCTCTGCATCTCAATCTGAAGAGGTTTCTGCATCGTCAAATGAGCCATCACTGCGACTTTCCTGCTCAAAGCATCCGCAACTACATTAGCTTTACCCGGGTGGTAGCTAATGTCACAATCGTAGTCTTTCACAAGCTCCAACCAACGTCTCTGACGCATGTTCAGCTCCTTCTGCGTAAAGAAATACTTGAGGCTCTTATGGTCGGTAAAGATCTGACACTTCTCTCCATACAGATAGTGCCTCCAAATCTTCAAAGCAAAAACTACGGCCGCTAACTCCAGATCATGGGTGGGGTAGTTCTTCTCGTGGATTTTCAGCTGTCGAGAAGCATACGCTATCACTCTCCCATGCTGCATCAAAACTGCACCTAAACCAAGCTTCGAAGCATCGGTATAAAGAACAAACTCGCCAGATCCTGACGGTACAGCCAAAACGGGTGCTGAGATAAGAGCTTGCTTCAAAGTATCGAAGCTCTTCTGGCACTCCTCGCTCCACACAAACTTCACATTTTTCTTTGTCAGTGCTGTGAGTGGAACGGCAATAGAGGAAAATCCTTGGATGAATTTTCTGTAATATCCTGCTAGCCCAAGAAAACTGCGGATCTCTGATGCATTCTGAGGCACAACCCAATCTCTGACTGCTACAACTTTTGCGGGGTCTACCTCAATACCACTGCTAGAAACAATGTGGCCCAAGAACGCCACCTTCTCTAACCAGAATTCGCACTTACTGAACTTTGCGAATAGTTTATGTTTCTGCAATGTCTGCAACACTGTGGTCAGATGCCTGCTGTGCTCCTCCCGATTCTTGGAGTAGACAAGAATGTCATCTATGAACACTATCACAAACTGGTCGAGGTACGGCTGAAATACGCGATTCATTAGATCCATGAAGATCGCTGGCGCATTCGTCAGACCGAACGGCATCACTAGGAACTCGTAGTGGCCATAACGAGTCTTGAAAGCTGTCTTCGAGACATCAGCATCTCTCACCCTCAACTGGTGATAACCGGAACGCAGATCTATCTTGGAGAAAATCGAAGCTCCCTGCAACTGGTCAAACAGATCCTCAATCCTCGGCAGTGGGTATTTATTCTTCACTGTAACCCTGTTCAACTCCCGGTAGTCAATGCAAAGCCTCATCGAGCCATCCTTCTTTTTAACGAATAAGACTGGCGCGCCCCATGGAGAAAAGCTCGGGCGAATGAACTCCTTGTCGAGAAGTTCCTGGATCTGCTTCTTAAGCTCTGCCATCTCTGTCGGTGCTAGTCGGTATGGCGCTTTGGATATCGGAGTCGTACCTGGCATAAGCTCAATGGAAAACTCCACCTCTCTCTCTGGTGGCATACCAGAGACGTCTTCGGGAAAAACGTCTAAGAAATCTCTAACTATCGGAACATCTGAGGCTGACTGGCTGGGTTCCTCGGGGACAGATAAAAAGGTTGCTAGAAATGCCCGACACCCTCTATGCATGAGCTTCCTAGCCTGAACATAAGGAATAATGCGCGGTAAGGAAAAGTACCTGTCCGGCTCAAATAAGAACTGCTCCATTCCAGGCGGTCGGACAAGAACGGATCTCCGCTGGAAGTCTATCAACACTCTGTTCCTCAATAGCCAGTCCATCCCTAGGATGATGTCAAATTCCGGCATCGGTAACACGATCAGATCCGCATAAACAAGATTACCGTGCAGCTCAAGGTCTATATCTCGGATAACATTGGTGGCTGCCATCTCCTCGCCTGACGGCAACACTACTGAAAAGGCTGTATCTAGCCCAATGGTCTGGATCTTGAGAAAGTTTGCAAAGACCTCCGAAATAAATGAGTGAGTGGCCCCTGAATCTATCAAGGCCTTGGTAGCGGAACCAGATATAAAAATTCTCCCTGAAAGAGCGGAGCTCTAAGTTGAATCCCACTACAAGATCTAAGCTTATAGACATGCAAAGGTCTAGGTTCCTCTAGCTTAATTTCCCCGAAATAAATCTGAGTAGAGCATGCAATCCTATAACAGTTCTAAGTTCAAAATCTAAATCCCGATTCCCAAAATGTTGAAATTCGAAGAATAACTTAAAGTTTAAAGGTACCTGTCAACAACATAGTCTCCGGGTTGGCTTCCGCGGCATGGAGAGCAAAAACTCTGCCTTGGGTAGGCAGATTCCTCTGAGGGCACTGCAGCAACATGTGGTCTGGACTGCCACACTTAAAACACTTTCCTGAGCCAGCCATACATGCTCCAGGATGGCGACGTGAGCACCTGGGACAGACTGGGTGCTCCTGAGTCCTCGGGGCTGGGCGTCCCCGCTGCTGCTGCTGCTGGCCTCTGTTCCTGGGCGGTCCATGAAAAGGCCTCTTATTCTGCTGCTGATGCTGATGAGGAGGAGGGTGGTGCGGTGCCTGGACTGGGCGCTTGCCCTGGCGATCCCTCTCGATATCCCGCAGATCCTGCTCTGCGGCTAAGGCCTTGGAGACGGCAACCTCATAAGTAGCAGGGTCAGATACCCTAACATCCCGGCGCAAGATCGGCCATAAACCCACCAGGAAGTGCATCAGCTTGGCTTTGGCATCATTCGCTATCAGGGGCACAAAGTGACAGCCCCTCTCGAACTTACGGATAAACTCCGTAACCGACATATCCCCCTGTCTCAGGCTCATGAACTCGGTGGTCAGCCTGGTGCGAACCTCCTCAGCAAAATACTTGGAGTAGAAAACCTCCGTAAAGCGGGTCCAAGAAAGTGTAGCCAATGTCAGGGCTACCGAAGCTCCTTCCCACCATAAGCGGGCGTCTCCAGTGAACAGGTAGGTGGCACATCGGACTCGGTCTGCGTCCCTCAGCTCCATAAAATCGAAGATAACCTCGAGGGATTTGATCCATCCCTCGGCCACCATGGGGTCAGATGCCCCAGAGAATTCCTTCGGGCGCATCTTCATGAATCGCTCATACACAGCCTCGGGCCCTGTCGGCCTGGCTGCGGCTGCGGCTACGGCTGCGGCATTGCCCCCCGCAAACTGTGCGAAGAACTGTGCCATCCCAGCTAACATCTGGGCACTCATGTCCGGTGGGGGCGGTGGAGGAGGTGGTAGGTCTCCCTCCGGTCTATGCTCCTCTCTGTCCTCTCGGCGAGGCTCCACCTCTCTGTTGCGCTCTAAAATGCGTCTAGGGGGCATACTGTTCCAACATAACCCATACGTAACTAACATGCATAATTCCATACTTTATTTTAAATGAACTCTGAAATACTGAAAATCTGGAAGCATGCTGACAAAATAATTCATGCTATAACTGAAATGCTGAACAAAATGCTGAATTGAAAAACTTACAGACCAAAGGCGTGGCTTCGTGAGCTTCTCGCGGTCAGTAGTAGTGAAACCCTATACAGAACCACCGCTCTGATACCAACTGTGAGGGCCCTCGAACTACTTGCTTGAAAATTTGCGGAAAATTAAAAATTTTCTTTTGAAAGAACTTAAATGGCCTCATTCATAAAATCACTGGTGAATCAAGTTCAATATTTCAAAATATTGCAGCGGAAGAAAATCAAAGTTTTGCCAACAACAACGATTTAAAAATATCCAACAACTGATAAAAATTGTTTGCGAAGAAAATAACAACTGCTGCTCTGAGGTCCTCGGGTGCCACTACTGCCGACCCAAGCTGGCTCACTGGTCCCCGCCCTCGGCCCTGGCCTCATCAGTACCTACAACAATCAAGTCTAGTGAGCCTAAAGACTCAGCATGCATAAATCGCAGGTAACGAGTAAAAATCTGAATTTAAAATATGCATGTGATAAAATATCCTGTCCTGAGGCATACTGAAAATAATCTGTACTGAGCAATTATAATACGTGCATAACTGAACTGGAAAATCACTGTAAAAATATTTGCTCCTTGGAGCCTGTACTGAAATATCTGATAAAATTTTCTGTTGAGATTATGTTTTACGCCTGTGGCCACTGCACTAAGCTGAACTGATCGGTAACTGGCTACCGGGGAGGCTGAAACTGAACTGAGCTGGCCGGTCACTGGCGACCGGGTGGTACCATACTGAACTGATCGGTCACTGGCGATCGTATAAAATAACACTCCCACATAGTGAATGAACCACAAGCCATATCGCATAAATCTCAAAAATAATCATTTTCTGTTTAATGCACGTAAAATAATTAACTGGCATAATGAAAATTCCTGTAATTTTACCAACTGGATTGGATTGGATCGTTCCCAGGCTCGCTGCAACCTAACTGTGCCATGAAAAATATGCAATAGCTTAAACTTGACCAACTATGCAATTTACGTTCAAAAGATGCGACTATGACGCCTAATGACTTCGCATTTAATCATGACTCCGAGCCAACCTGAACCGACACTGAACCGACGTATAGTCATGATTAAAATACGCTGAAAAATCATAAAATAATGTTCCTAAAATGATAGGGTCGAAATCTAGGTGGAATGGAGGCCAAAACACGAAACGCTCTTTCGAGAGTCAATTTGGCACATTGCACCGTAAATTCTCGTACGACCTCAAAAATGATCCAAATGACGAACGGTCAAAAACATGACCTACCCAACTCAATGAGGCACTGTCGAGTCCAAGGCCATGGGCTAAAAGCCAACCAAGAACTCGAACGAGCCTCTGAACCGACACAGCAACTTGCTGTAATTTCCAGCAGCTGCGCAACTACAAGACTTGCGTTGGTTTCGAGACTATCGGCCATTAGGGGAGTGAAACACCGACCAGAGACTCTTACCAACATCCCAAGGAATGATTTGAACCATGGCTAAGGGCCCTAGGCCAGCCACAATCCGCATCACACCAAATCTCAACCGAAGGGTCCAACCGAGAGCATCTTGAATGCGTGTGTAGTGTTTATGCTATGATCGATGTCTTGCGTCATTCCAGTGGCCATTTGATTGACCATGGCACGATCTAGACATCTAGGAGCATGATATGAACCGTGGCTAAGGGCCATAGGCCAACCAAGATCCACACCAAGCCACAAAAGAAACGAAACCAAATGCTGAAAAATGGAAGGGCCGAATGGGGAAAGGGGTTGTTCTTGTTGATTATTTAAAAACCGATGAGCCATGGACCAAGCCACCAAAAGGGCGACTTATTCACGTCTTAGACATGCTAGGAAAGTGATCCAACCATGGCTAAAGGCCCTTGGGGCAGCCAAGATCAGATCCACAACCCTTGACACAAAACTGAAATTTCGAATCACATTTCTGCACTTATGGGGAACTTGCTGTCATTCTGAATTTCCAGCAAGCATGGGGCTGGTTTGAATGGACCAACATGGTCCTAATGCATCCTACTACATGTATACAAGTCGCCTTGGGAGCCTGGAGTCGATCCAATACCTGAAACCATCAAAACTCAGAAAAACGTGAAGCTTGCCATGAAGAGCCGAAATTCTGCATGTGTGTTCCAAAATATTTTGACATGTATCTCGGTTTTTGCTTGCTAAAACATGATCATGTACTGAAAAATAAATGATAATATGACTTGATTGAGGTTTGAAAGAAATCTAGACATGCCTGGTTTCGTTTTGAAAGAAAACGAACGAAACAACGACGACTCGGCACGGAGGAGGTGGAGCGCTTCTTGTCTACCTTTCTTGAACTCGATTTCTCTCCCTTATTTTCCTACTGGATTCCCACGGTTCTCAGCTTAAAATTTCACTCAGATTTCGAAAGAAAAGAGAGGGGGAAAAATGGTTAGGAAGGTGAGGAGAAAGGGTGCAAGATATAAGGAATGAATCAAGACTAAGTCCACCCTCCTTTTGAATTTGAATTGTTGTTTGATATCAAGTCTTCTTGGGGATAAGGTGGCCGAATATTGGCTTGATTCTAGTCTAGGATATGTCCATTTATTTAATTAAATTGTGCTCCCAAAAATCCTAGAATTATCCTACTAATTACATGCAAAGAATTGGTCAAAGTTGGTGAGTTGGAAAATGAATCTTCTAGCACTAAGGGTGGCCGAAAGATGCATGATAAAATAAAGGGAAATGTTGATTATCTAGTCAACTAATAATCCTTGAAAGCCTTACTAATCCTTTAAATAATTTAGTGAGCTAACCCCTTAATTTAATAACTTAAATGAGTTCATTTCTTAATCACCTCAAATAATTAAATTAAATCCTCAAACCTCCCTTTCTAACTTAAATGAACTTGGTTGCTAGCTAAATTAACTTCTGGAAATATTTCTCAAATCTTAAATTCTATCTCAAAACTCCAACTCCGGTCCGGCCTCACTGAAAATACTGAAATGCTAAAAATCAAACTGCTGAACTGAAATAATAAATAATTAACTTCAAACAAATGCATTTAAAATAATCATGCAATTAAGTCAATTAAATTTAAAAATCTAGAATTATGCATGGCTTATACGTCTACTGATTTACGGGTTCTACATCTTCTACAATACATCTATGTATTTTGATTGACCTATCCGACAGTAAAAGTGTAACATAAGTGGATTTTAATTCTCCTAAATTAAATTTTTCATAAATTGAATAAGGAAGTAAATTCACACTTGCTCCCAAATCTAACAAAGCTTTTTTAATTTAATTTTCTCCAATATTACATGAAATTGTTGGACAACCAGGATCTTTATATTTTAAACTAGAATTATCTTTGAAGAATAGAACTTACTTGTTCAGCCAAAAATTCTTTCTTCTTCACATGCAATTTTCTCTTCACAGTACATAAGTCTTTTAAAATTTTTGCATAGGAAGGTACTTGTTTAATTGCATCTAATAATGAAATATTTATCTTTACTTATTTAAAAACTTCATAGATATCAGAATCACTTTTTTGTTTTTTATGATTTGTTAATTCATGAGGAAACATGGAGGTTTATTTGACTCATTTACTATTTCAGATGATTTATCATTCACCATATTATTCTTAGAATTTAAGGTATCATTATTCTCAAAAGTATCAGGATTATCATCCTTACTCTTTGATTTTAAATGATCCTTGTATTCATTGCTATATGGATCAATAACTATTTTATTGCTTCTAAGGATAATAACAGATTTTATTTGATCAATTTTATTATTATTTAATTCTTGATTTTTATTTTTAGGATTAGGTTGAGATGAAAATTTTTATTTTTCATGAATATTAATTGCAGATACATGGACTAGGCGTCCCCAACTGCTACTGCTTTTTACTTTGTTTTGATACCAGCGAATGCTCTTCATAAGATCCACAAGTGGTTGATCTTAGCTTAGCGTGCTAGCCGCTGCTTCATTTCGTATAGTGATAACGCTTTCTCTTATAGGGGTCTATTTTATCTGACTTGACTCAGCTTGACCTACTTGAGGCTTTCAACTAAACAACATGGCCGCCCCGCCGCTAACAGAAGCTAAGCGCGATTGTATACTGAGGTGCTCCCCACCGGTTGTTGGAACGACGCGAGCCGGGCCGGGTCTCGATTCAGAAAGATGAAGGGCCCGAAAGATTTTTTTTTGAAAAAGAGGAACTGACCCTCTTTGGAGTAATCCTTTCATACCTCGATGAAACTGTGCCTGTGAAAGGCTAGAGAAAAAACTTATTAAGGATGCCGAGAAGAAGCTCTTGGTCTTGCTTGTTATTGTTATATTCAGTTCCTTCCCCCACAAAATTAGAGTTCACCAGACCCCTAGGAGGACAGCGGATAAGCAGAGATTCCGAGAATCCAATCTACTCTGAATTGATCCAACATCAGTAATTTCGAACATCACAACTATAAATAGGAATGATTTCCGGTATACAGTCAGTGTATAGTAAATTATTGTATGCATAGGATATTAATAGTTGAATGAATCCCGGTCACCGATGGCTAACGCTTTCAAAAAAGTCAGTTTTTTGGGATGTTCATGTCCTTCGCTGGCTCCGATACATTTACATAAAAAAATGATTTGTGGACCGACCGAACGGTCGGGCCTCCCATGTGGCGCACCCTCAGACCAATAGAAGGGGATTTCGAACTAAGCCGAAAGAAAGCGCTCAAGGGATTAACTGACACCAATCTGTGCTCTCCTACGAGTAGGAGTGAAATTTTGCAAGAGTTTATTTAAAATCACTCATAGATTGACTGTTTTGAATATTGATAGACTCTTGATTTTGGATAAATGCATGAATTACGTCTTCAAACTTTTTTCTTGATATGTAACATAGGGAATATAACCTTGATTATTTTGGTTTTTTTGAAAATATTATTGTGAGGGTTGTGCATTATTATCATTCCTCCAACTAAAATTAGGATGATTTTTTCATCCAGGATTATATGATGGTGAAAAAAGATCTAATATTGGTTTTTTATAATTGTTAACATAATCTTCTTGTTCATGGAGACATTATTTAAATGAAAGTAATGTTGGACAATCTTTTATAGCATGATCATGTGTATCACATATATGACAAACAGTTTCTTGAATAATTTTTAATTGACCACTCTTTTTCATTTCTAATGACTCAATTTTTCTTGCTAAAGACACAAGTTTAGCTTGAATATCTATATCATCTTTAAGATTATAGATATCACCCCAATTTGTTGAATTATTGATTTTAATTGTTGGTGGTTCTATTGTACCTATATTATCCCAATTTTGAGCATTTTCTGCTAATGAATCCAAATACTCCATAGCTTCATTTGGATTTTTATCTTCAAAAGTTCCATTACACGTGAATTCTATCATTTGCCTATTTTTAGGTATTAGATCTTCATGAAAGTGAGAGACTATTCTCCGTGTTTCAAAACCATGATGTGGGCATGTATTAAGTAATTCTTTATATATATCCCAACATTGATAAAATGTTTGTCCTTGTTTTGAGAAAAATTTGTAATTTGTCTTTTAAAAGAGTTTGTTCTATGGGAGAGAAATTTTTTTTGAGAAATTGTTGTTGCATTTCTTCCCATGAATTTATTGAACTTGATCTTAAATTTTGTAGCCATGTTTTAGCTTTATCTTTTAAAAAAAAAAGGAAAATCTTTGATCGAACTATAGTCATGCTACAATTTTGATCATTATATGTGTTACAAACTTACTCAAATTCTCTTAGATGTAAATATAGATTTTCATAATCTAAACCATGGAAATTTGATAATAGTTGAATAATTTGAGGTTTAAAGTTGAAATTAGATGCAGCAGGAGGAAAAACTAAACAAGATGGAGCACTAGTTCTAATAGGGTTCATATGGTGCCTAAGTGTTCTTAATTGATCATTTTCTTGATTATTATTATTATTATTATTATTATCATCATCATCATCATCTTGATTATTTGAATTATCATCCATGTTTAAATTATTTTCAGATACTCGAATAAGTCTACAACTTTTTTACGACTCCAAATACTCATACAACTAAAAACAACACAATACTTATAAATAAAACATAAATAAAAATATAAAATTAATTTATATCTCCCGGCAACGGCGCCAAAAACTTGCTACTACTTAAATTATAATTCATCCAAGTGTAGGTTGTCTGCAAGTAATATATTTCATAAGTACAAGATCGATCCACGGAGATGTTAATTTAAGTTTAAATTTATTAATTTATAAATTACCAAATGCAAGAATGAAGTTTAAAAATTATAAATTTTGTCAAGGTTCAATTATTTATTCTTGGTTTATATAATATTGTTTAACTAAAAGTAGAACAATGAAAACCACCATAATTAATGGTTCCATGAAAAATAAAATTAAATATTTAGACACATACATAATATAATATAGTTCTCACTATAAAAAATAACGAATTAATCGATATTTTAGATATGGTACCTATGATTATATATATAACTGTATAAATATAAAATTGCATAAAATAAATGTTAAATTAAATCATTATATTTCATTTAGAACAACCGACAGAGCCACGCTATTGCCTAAATGAAATATATGATTTATTAAGTTAGTTGCGATAAAGTAAAAGTTAGTTACGAAAAATAAAAGTTAGTTGCGGGAAAGTAAAAGTTAGTTGCAATAAAATAAATGTTAGTTGAAATAAAGTAAATGTTAGATTGTTAGATGTTAGTATTAATTCATAATATTTCATTTAGAACAACCGTCAAAGCCACGCTTTCGTCTAAATAAATTATATGATATAATTATATATTATATATAATAACAAAAATAATCATTGATGAAATATTTATTATATCAAAATTAAACAACAAATCAAGATAACCACTTTAATGGTATCAAACATTTGATGTAAATTGATAATAACAAATAATTTATTTTTATACCTACAATAAAAAAAGTTAGCTAGCTAAATGAAAAAATATATAGAAAGAATATACAAAATATAAACAATCTTACTTAACCAAGAATTCATCCTCTTCACCTTGAGATTTAGCTTGCCATGAGCTTACTTTTGATTCACACTAAAATCTTCCCTCATAGTTGGGAAAGAAAATATATTAAACTTAGAACTTTTATACACACAAATTTTATTTTACAATGGGATATCTTACTTCTCAAACTATCACAAGGCCTCTATTTATATGCTAAATGAGAGGAAAGGTCAAAAATTTCATTATTGCCATTGAGTTGTAATAGTAGTTTTTGTCTCCTCCAACTTCAATTCCTTGGCCCTTCTTTGAATGCTATGTTCCACGACTTTAATCTCCGAATTGGATTTTTCTCAAAACAAAAAAAATGTGGGGAATTGTCAGTAGATGAATTTCGCCTTTTGGTTCACCTCATTTGGTTAAATATTGAAATATGTATGATTTTTTTGCTATATGCTTGTCATAGTAAAAGTAAATATGTTATCTTTTTGATATTTGCACAATTTGATCATCTTAATGAAATTTTTAGGCATTCATGTCTTCTGCAAAGTTATAGATAATTTTTCAAAGATTCCAAACATGTTTGAATCACCTCAATTTGAATTCTCTAGCTTGAGTTATCATTATTTTACCAACGTGTAGAAAACCTAAAATAAAACATATTTAGTAAGACAATTAAATATAAACAAACAATACAAAAATAACATAATTTTATAATTTTAATGAAACTTAAATTTTAAAATATAGGTTTTAACATATAATAAATTATTAATTTTAAGTTTCGTCACTTCCAGTATATAAATGTTGAGTCTTTAGGCTCACTAGATCGATGCAGGTGAGGACGAGTATGAGGAGATGAGGGGTGGGGACCAATGAGCCGGCTCGGTCTGCGCAGGAGGCTAAACCCGAGGATCGCCTATGATTTTAAGAACTTTACGCATGTTTTAAATACTCTAATTTTCATGAGTTTGTTTACAATGTTTAAACGATTACCTTTTTGCAAACTTTGTTTGTAATAGTTTTACTTCAAATATTTATAGACGAGCAGTTTATCTTTATCGCAATTTGAAAGATTATTATTTATTTAAGAAAATTTTAATTTTTCCGCAAATTTCAATTAGTTTAAAAAGTACGGTACGTTACACTTTCTACCCCGACAGTACAGTCGACGCTGAAGGACATGATTCGAGCAGGGCAGTCATATGATAAGCAGTTGCAGAAGTGGAAACATGCAGAGGGATGAGTATAAAGGTCTGAGATCGTCTTCCGTTGAGGATGGTATAGTCCGATATTGCAGCCGACTATGGGTGCCTAGAGGTGATTCGCTGAGAGATGACATTATCAGGGAGGCCCACAACACCCCGTACTCTATTCACCCATGGAGTATGAAGATGTATAAGGATCTAGAGTCCTTGTATTGTTGGCCGGGCATGGAGCGAGATATTTTGCGTTTCGCGTCTGAGTGTTTGACACGTCAGTAGGTTATGACAGAGCATCAAAGACATGCAGGAAAGCTGAGACCGCTCCCCATTCCCGAGTGAAAATGGGAGAACTTCACTATGGATTTTGTGATAGGGCTACCGAGGACCATTGGAGGATATATTACCATTTGGGTAATAGTTGATCGGCTTACCAAATCAGCACATTCTACCGATCAGGAAGACTTTCACCATGACCAAGTACACAGAGCTATAAATCAAAGAGATAGTCAAATTTCACGGGATTCTATTGTCTATAGTTTCAGACAGAGATTCTAGGTTTACATATGCATTCTGGAAGATTCTGCATCAGGCATTGGTACCAAATTGCTATTCAATACAGCCTTCCATCCTCAGACCGACGGTTCAGTCTGAGAGAGTTATCCAAATCTTGGAGGACCTACTCAAGCTTGCGTGATTGACTTGGAAGGCAGCTGGGAGCCGAAGTTACCTCTTGTGGAGTTCACATACAACAACAGTTACCAAGAATCTATCGGAGCTCTATACGAGGCACTCTATGGGAGAAAGTGTAGGTCGTCTATCTATTGGGATGATTTAGGGGAAATAGCAAAGTTGCGTCCAGACATTTTCAGACAGACTAAAGAGCTAGTGGTCAAGATCCGGGATAGGCTAAAGACTGCACAGAGCCGACAGAAGAGTTGTAAGGTCCATGAATTTAATTCACGTAATCTGAATGAATGCAATCTAGGATGTTATTTAAATTATATGTTTAATCATTTTTAAGCATTTTATGCATAATTATTTCAAGGTATAATTTATTTCATGGTATTTTAAAATTTCATGCATTAGGGTTTCTAGATGCATTTCGTGCTCGAACGAGGAACGGAGACCGGGGAATTATCAGGAAAATTATTTTCATTACATGATTAAATTTTATCAATTAATAAGATGTTTTAAATGTATTTTTCAAGAAATAGTTTTTTTGGGTATTTTTACCCATCGGAGCATATTTTTAAGCGGTACGTGAATTTTATCGAATCGAGGGATTTTTTTAGGGTTCGGGTAATATTTTCAAAAACTTACCAAAACAAAATATTTTTCAAGAGTGTGTTTGGACTTGTTGGGCCTATTTTTGAGCTTATTGGACTCAAAACTCTTTTAATCCCTTTTAAAACAAAGTTAGGGCCCATTAGCAATTTAATAATACCTAAACACTCCTTAAACCTAAACCTAATCCCCCACCAGACGACACCCCCTCCACTCAGTAATATTCTCTTTTTTTCAGCACCTCCATAGTAGCAAGCTTCGACCAAGCTCTTCTCTTGCAATAAAAATTCACCCTGCAATTTCCCGACGCTCGTTCTTCGATCTTCTTGCATATAATTCATCAAGGCACGCTTGTAATCTCATTTTCTCATCATACACATCATTAGTATGATGTGATATATTTATTTGTATAAAAACGTCATGATCTACTTCATACTTGCATGTTCGAATAGTTTTGACATGCAAACCCTTGCATTGCTTGCTTCTAACTCACGTTTTTTTTTGTATTGTCGTGCAAGGGGCTACGATTTTTGGTTTTTAAGGGTCTGAGCATGGTGACGAGATGGTGTTTTGGGGTTAGACTTGCTGCTGTTTGCTGTAGGTTGAAGGGCCGAGAGTTGAGTGTGTGTCTAAGGGGTTCCTTTTTGACAGGGCTTGGGAGAGAGACCGATCTGGTTGTGTAAGAGCCATACCTAGCCAGAAACAAGACCCTGGTGGGTCGAGGTTGTGGTTCTATATGGCTGGACAGGGCTGGAGCTGGTCTTGAAGCCAATCTATCGAGGAGTAGGCTCTGCCGTAGCTAGGTGTTTTGAGTGTTCTTCGGTTGTTCAAAGGTTTGGGCATGTGAGGGGCTGCAAGTCTTGATTATTTGGGACTATTAGGGTCTGGACATGGGCTTAGATGAATTGGTTTGGGGCTGATTCGATCCGGTAGAGCCTAAAGTTGGTGACTAGTGTGATTGGTGTACTAGGGCTTTCGGGTAGCACATGCTCGAAATTCCACCAGCCAGTTGTGCTTTATTTCGAATGTCTAAGGGTCTGGTTTTGAGGTTTTTAGGACCTTTGAGATGTTTATAAGGTGTGGTAAAAAGTTAGGAGAATTTTTGTTAAGTTTTGGTTCGATTCGGGTTAAAACCGGGACTCCGGTCCAAGTTTTAAAACGAATCGATTAAGTTTTGAAACGGGCTCGAGTTTAAGTCTAAGAAATACTTTTAATTATGTTTTGGAATTTTTTAAGGAGTTTTGTAAGCTTCGGGTCAAAATTTTGAGGTCCAGGGATAAAACGGTCATTTTGGCTTTCCAAGGGCAAAATGGTCATTTTGCACCCGGGGGTGAGATTTTAGTCCTGACAGCGTCCTAAGCTCATTTTATCATGTTTTTAAATGTATATGGATCATAATTATGAATTTTATGTAATTATATAACATACGGTGCATGCTTGGTTTTAAGGGAAAAACTTATGTTTATGCATGTTTTTATTAAGTGATGATAATGATGATGTTTTTGATGGATGAGAGTTGGTTGTGACTGACGATGTATATGTAAACGATGACATGAGATATTATGAGCTGAGGCCAAGGCTCACTAGACGGGTAATGATGTCGCTGATTTCCCTCGCCCCGGGTATCACAATTATACGTAGATGGATCCATCTAATAGAGCTGATACGAAAGTCACAACTAATGAACTGAATTCAATTAAAAATAAAATGTATATGTATATGAGGACATGGTGATACTTGCTTTGACACATCATGATTTTATATGACACGTTTATGTTCATGTTTTTAAGTTCACGAAATATATGTTGAGTATGGTATTTTTCACTGCTTTGTGCCATGTATATGTACTTTTTATTTCTGGTACAGGTGTGTTGAGTCTTTAGACTTACTAGGTGTGTGTGATGTAGGTGAGCTTGATGTTGAGGGGACTAGAGGTGCCGAACTCTGAGTAGACAGACCTGGTGTGGTGACGCGAGCCGAAGACCTTATGTTTTCCGCATTATGATTTATGAAATTTGAGAGGATATGAACATTTTTAGACGTTGATGATTTTAGTAATTTATTTGATTATGTTTGCGTATAATTTTGGATGAGTTTGATTATTTTAAATTGCACTATTTTTACTGTCAAATATTTAAGATCATTTTTTATGTTTTATTTTACTGTAGAGCGCATGCATGCGAAAATTTTAAATGATATTTCGAAAATGGGAGCTTTTAAAAAAAAATAATTTCCGCACTTTTATATTAGTAAACGTTTCAGTTGATATCAGAGCAAGGGTCCTGTATAGGATCGTGCCACCGCCAGCTTCTGCCGCTCAGTCTTCAAGCCTCAAGTCTGTAAGTTTTTATGTTTTAAATGTTTTAAATGATTTACTGTTATCACCTGTATGTTTACATGATTTACGCTTTACAATGATCTATTGTACTTGTTTAACTGTTTTTTGATTTAAGGATTTATTATTTTAAAAACTAGATTAATTGCATGATGTGTTACATTTATAAATTGGACTGTATTCATATATGCCTCCCAGACGTGCTCCCAGTACAGATAGGCAGGATGAGATTCTTGGAGGAGGCAGAGGACCTCCACCACCACCGCCTGAAGACCCAGCTACCCGAGTACTTGAGGGGATAGCGAGGCTTATGGAGTAGGCCCAGCTAGCCCAACAGGCACCCCGACAGCAGACCGATGTTTATGAGAAGTTCCGTAACCTGAAGGAGTTCTGGGGTACCACCGATCCATTCGTGGCAGAGGGATGGATTAGGTCTCTGGAGTTGCATTTTGAGTACCTAGAGATGAGGGATGGCTGAACGGGTCAGATGTGCCATTTTTATGCTGAGGGATGATGCGTCCCTTTGGTGGGAGGGAGCTGCATATGCAGTGGATGTGGCTACTCTCACTTGGGCCATATTTAGGGAGATGTTATTCGGGAAGTATTTTCCAGCTGACGTCAGGGGTCGCCTAACGAGGGAGTTCATGAGTCTCCGGCAGGGGAACTTATCTGTGGCGGAGTTTATGCGCAAGTTTGATAGGGGCTGCCATAAGAGATGTCGCCCAGAAGCTGATGCATTTTTTAGATGGATTGAAACCCACCCTTCGCCGGGACGTCATGTTGATGAGGCTGGCAGGTTATGATGAGGCCACCGCCTGCGCTTTTCAGACAGAGCAGGCTCTGCGGGACATAGACTATGAGATGCAGAGGAAGCGACATCAGACTCAGTCCAGTTCCCAGCCGCAGAAAAAACCGTTTACTGGGCCACCGAGACAGCAGGGGCAGCAGAAGCCTCAAGGGCAGTTTAGGAGGCCACAACAGCAGCAATGGCAGAGACCTCCTCAGGCGCCAGGGGCACCTAAGCCAGATGACAGGCAGCCGTGCCCACAGTGTTGAAGGTTTCGGCAAGTGCATGTGGGGGACCTTTAAACGATTCGTTTGTGGATATTAGGGCCATAAAAAAGCGGATTGCCCTAGGAGCAAGGGCCCCATTACTTGCCGAGATTATGTGATGCATGTCGAGGAGGCTGAGGCAGAGCCAGACACGGCACTGATTACTGGTAACCCTTTTGTTTAAGATTTCACTTTATCACATAATTGCAAGTGCTTGCCTGAGGATTAAATTTCAGGATTTATAACATATAAGGGATTATGATGCATGCTCTACCTAATTGCGATGAATAATTTAACTGTTTTATTTGAGAAATTTTAGGGACCCAATTGTAATAATCGATAATTTGAGGACCTAACTGCTAAAATCGAGAATTTTGGGATTTTAATTCAAAAATGAGAAAGGGTCATATTGCAATTTTTGAAAAGTTGAAGGACCAAAGTGGAATTTTTGAAACTTTAAGGGGCTAATTTGTGATTTTTGATTTTTTTGCGGATTAATTTCGAATTTTGGCAACGATGTTTGGGTTAATTAAGTGATTTTTGAGGATTTTGGGTTAATTTCCGGTAATAAATTCCTTAAGTTCAACACTATTAGATTTGTTGGCATGTTTTGTCGCAGGGACGATATATATTGCAGGTGTAGCCATGCGTGCATTGCTAGATTCAGGGGCTACACATTCTTTATATTCGAATCTTTCATCAAGCGACTAGGAATCTTACCTGTAGCGATGGATTCAGGGTTCAGAGTATCGATCCATCCGGGGAGCAGATGTTCACTTCCCTAGATAGTTAAGAGATTGGAGCTTCGGTTACAGAAGTATACTGTGCATGCAGATTTGATAGTGCTACTGTTGCCCGAGTTCGTCATCATCTTGGTCATGGACTGGCTATTTTCTCATGGAGCAATCATAGACTTTCGACAGAGGTCAGTGTCCGTCCGACCGCCCAGTGGTAGGCCATTTGTTTTTGAGGCAACCAGACACCAGCATTTGCCGCACGTCTTTTCCTGCTTGTGTGCGAGGAAGCTTATCAAGATAGGCTGCCGGACATTCTTAGCCAGCATTGTATCATTGACAGAGCCAGTAAGTCAGATGTTGGAGGATGTGGATGTAGTTAGTTAGTTTTCTAGTGTTTTCCCTGACTATGTTTCAGGCGTTACACCAGATAGAGAGGTGGACTTCTCTATTGAGCTCATGCCAAGGACAGTGCCGATATCTAAGGCACCCTACAATCTAGCACCTGCCAAGATGAAAAAACTGAAAGATCAGATACAAGATTTGCTAGATAAAGGTTTCATTCGCCCTAGTTTTTATCCTTGGGGTGCACCAGTTCTTTTTGTCAAGAAAAAGGATGGCAGCATGTGACTGTGTATTGACTATAGAGAGCTGAAATGAGTCACAGTCAAGAATACATATCTGCTACCTAGGATGGAGGGCTTCTTTGATCAGCTTCAGGTAGCATCTTTGTTCTCAAAGATAGATCTTCGATCCAGTTACCATCAGCTGAAAGTGAGAGAGACTGAGGCGCACAAGATAGCCTTCTGGATGCAATACGTGCACTACGAGTTTTTGGTGATGCCGTTCGGCCTGACGAACGCGCCGGTTATTTTCATTGATCTCATGACTTGTGTGTTTCAGCCATACTTGGATCAGTTCGTCATAGTTTTCATTGACGATATCCTGATCTATTCGAAGAGCAGGGAGGAGCACAGTCAGCACCTGAGGACAATACTGCAGACTCTATAGGACAGACAGCTGCATGCGAAGTTCAGTAAGTGTGAGTTCTCGCTTGACAGGGTGACATTCTTGGGCCACATTGTATCTCAGGATGTCATATAGGTCGACCCCAGCAAAATAGAGACAGTCAGAGATTGGCCAGATCCTAAAAGCATGACAGAGATCCGTAGTTTCTTGGGTTTGGCAGGTTACTACATGAAGTTCATTCAGGGCTTCTCTTCTATTGCGGTGCCTATGACAACCTTGACGAAGAATAATGGCATGTTTATCTGGGGACCTGAGTGTCAGGAGAGCTTTAACATACTGAAGCTATGTTGACCACTGCACCAGTACTAGCTCTGCCATCAGGTCAGGGAGAGTTTGTGTTTTATACAGATACATCGAAGCTTGGTTTGGGCACGGTTATGATGCAGCAGGACATAGTGATAGCCTACGTGTACATACAACTAAAGGTCCATGAGAAAAATTATCCAACTCATGACCTCGAGCTAGCAGCAGTGGTATTTGCTCTGAAGTTCTGGAGATACTATTTGTATGGGGAGAAGTGTAGAATTTTTACTGACCATAATATCCTGAAGTACTTCTTCACACAGAAAGAGTTGAATATGCGACAGAGGAGGTGGCTTGAGCTGGTGAAGGATTATGATTGTGACATTAGCTACCATCCAGGTAAGGGTAATGTGGTTGGAGATGCTCTGAGCAGGAAGCACGCAGTGATTGCCTATTTTTCAGTATAGAGACCGATGCAGGCTAAGATTCAGAGATTTGAGCTTGCATTTTACGCCCTGGGCAATGCCCCATATCTTGCTACTCTCACAGTACAGCCGACCTTGAGAGACAGAATTCGAGCAGTGCAGAATTCTGACGAGCAGTTACAGAAGTGGAGGCAGAAGGACGAGGCTAAGGGCTAGAGACCGTATACAGTTGTGGATGACATAGTCGGATATAGGGACTGCCTATGGGTTCCTGACAGTGATTCCCTGAGAGCAGACATCTTGAGCGAGGCCCACATCACCCCATACTCCATCCACCCAGGGAGTACGAATATGTATAAGGATTTACAGACTCTTTATTGGTGGTCGGGAATGAAGCGAGATTTTCTGCGATTTGTCTTAGAGTGTTTGACTTGTTAGCAGATCAAGGCAGAGCATCAGAGACTTGCAGGAAAACTGAGACCCCTCCCTATTCATGAGTGAAAATGGGAGAATATCACTATGGATTTTGTGACAGGGTTTCTGAGGACTACTGGAGGATTTAATTCCATCTCGGTGATTGTTTATCGGCTTATTAAATCAGCTCATTTTATATCGATCAGTAAGACTTTCACCATGACTCAGTACGCAGAACTGTACATCAAAGAGATAGTCAGACTGCACAAGATTCCAGTCTCCATCGTGTCAGACAAGGATCCGAGGTTCACGTCTGCGTTCTGGAAGAGTCTACATCAGGCGTTGGGTACAAAGTTACTGTTCAATACTGTTTTTAATCCTTAGATAGACGGACAATCAGAGAGGGTGATTCAGATTCTAGAGGTCCTACTCCAAGCTTGCATTATCGACTTCTAAAATAGCTGGGAGCCGAAGCTACCTCTTGTGGAGTTCACATACAACAACAGTTATCAGGCATCGATCGGTATGGTTCCATGCGAGGCACTGTACTGGAGGAAGTGTAGGTCGCTAGTTTACTGAGACGAGGTAGGAGAGAGAGCAGAGTTGGGTCTAGATGTGGTTTGGCAGACAGCAGAGTTAGTGACCAGGATTCGAGACAGAATGAAGACCGCTTAGAGCCGTCAGAAGAGTTATGAAGATCAGAGGCGGTGAGACCTTGATTTCGCAGTAGGGGATCATGTCTTCGTGAAGGTCGCACTGATGAAGGGTGTGATGAGGTTCGGGAAGAAGGGCAAGCTCAACCATAGATTCATCGGGCCATTCGAGATCTTAGAGAAGGTTGGGACACTGGCATATAGAGTTGGATTACCGCCGAATCTGGCAGGTGTACATATTGTGTTCCATGTCTCTATGCTATGGAAGTACATGTCGAATCCTTCGCATGTGTTGAACTATGAGCCACTTCAGCTGACACCGCACCTGTCTTTCGAGGAGAGACCCACACAGATACTGGACAGGCAGGAGAAGAGGCTCTGGAACAAGGTGATCCAGATGGTTAAGGTCAAGGTCAAGTGGCTGAATCCAGCCGACACCCCTCCACTAAGCAATATTCTCTCGGTTTCAGCACCTCCATAGCAACAGGCTTCGGCCAAGCTCTTCTCTTGCAAGAAAAATTCACCCGGCAATTTCTCGACGCTTGTCCTTCGATCTTTTTACGTATAATTCATCAAGGCTCGCTTTTATTCTCATTTTCTCATTATACACGTCATTAGTATGCTGTGATATATGTATTTGTATGGAAACGTCATGATCGCATGTTAGAATAGTTTTGACATGAAAACCCTTGCATTGCTTGCTTCCAACTCACGTGTTTTTTGTATTGTCCTGCAAGGGGTTGCGGTTTTTGGTTGTTAAGGCTTTGAGCATGGTGACGAGATGGTGTTTTGGGGTTAGACTTGCTGCTGTTTGCTGTAGGTTAAGGGACGATAGGTGAGTGTGTGTCTAAGGGGTTTGTTTTTTATAGGGCTTGGGGGAGAGACCGATCTGGTTGTGTAAGAGCCATCCATATCCACAAACAAGACCCTGATGGGTCGAGGTTGTGGTTATATATGGCTGGACATGGCTGGAGCTGGTCTTGAAGCCAATCGATCGAGGAGTAGGCTCGGCCGCAGCTAGGTGCTTTGAGTGTTCTTTGGTTGTTGGAAGGTTTGGCGTGTGAAGGGCTGCAAGTCTCAATTATTTGGGACCAGTAGGGTCTGGCCTTGGCCTTATATGACTTGGTTTGGGGCAGGTTCGATCCGGTAGAGCCTAGGGTTGGTAACTAGCGTGATTGGTGGACTAGGGCTTTCGGGTAGCACATGCTCGAAATTCCACCAGCATGCTGGTTTTGAGGTTTTTAGGACCTTTAAGATGTTTATAAGGTTTCGCAAAAAGTTGGGAGAAATTTGGTTAAGTTTCGGTTCGATTCTGGTTAAAACCGGGACTCCGGTCCAAGTTTTAAAACGAATCGGTTATGTTTTAAAACTGGCTCGAGTTTACGTCTAAGAAATAATTTTAATTATGTTTTGGGATGTTTTAAGGAGTTTGGCAAGCTTCGGGACAAAATTTTGAGGTCTATGGCTAAAACGATCAATTTGGGTTTCCAGGGTAAAAATAGTCATTTTGCACCTCGGGTGAGATTTTAGTCCTGGCAGCGCCCTGAGAACATTTTATCTTGTTTCTAAATGTATATGCATCATGATTATGATTTTTATGTAATTATGGAAAATACGGTGCTCGCTTGGTTTTAAGAGAAAAATTTACGTTTATGCATGTTTTATTAAGTGATGATAATGATGATGTTTTTGAAGGATGAGAGTTGGTTGTGACCGACGATTTATATGTATATGATGACTTGAGATATTATGAGCTGAGGCCAAGGCTCAGTGGACAGGTAATGCTGTCACTGATGTCCCAACCGCCGGGTACCACGGTTATACGTAGATGGATCCATCGAATAGAGCAGATACGAAAGTCACAACTAATGAACTGAACTCAATTAAAAAAAAATGTATACGTATATGAGGACATGATGAGACATGCTTTGGCACGTTACGATTTTATACGACACGTTTATATTCATGCTTTTAAGTTTACAAAATATATGTTGAGTATGGAATTTTTCACTGCTGTGTGCCATGTATATGTACTTGTTATTTCTGGTACAGGTGTGTTAAGTCTTTAGACTCACTAGGCGTGTGTCATGCAGGTGAGCTTGATGTTGAGGGGACTGGAGGTGCCGAACTCTGAGTAGACAGACCTGGTGGGGTGACACGACCCGAGGACCGCATTTTTTTCGCATTATGATTTATGTGATTTGAGAGGATATGCTTATTTTTATACGTTAATGATTTTAAAATTTTATTTTGTTTATGTGTGCGTATAATTTTGGATTAGTTTGGTTATTTTAAACTGCACTATTTTTACTGTCAAATATTTATGATCAATTTTTTATGTTATATTTTTCTGTAGAGCGCATGCATGCAAAAATTTAAAATGTTATTTCGAAAATGGGAGCTTTTAAAAAACAAAAATTCCGCACTTTTAAATTAGTATACGTTTCAAGAGTTATGCAGATTAGCGACACAAAGATCTAGAGTTTGGAGTGGGTGATCACGTGTTCGTGAAAGTCACACCTATGAAGGCTGGATGAGATTTGGTAAGAAGGGCAAACTCAGTCCTAGATTCATAGGACTATTCGAGATCCTCGAGAGTTTTGGACACTTGCATGCAGACTTGTGTTGCCGTCGAATCTGGCGGGAGTTCATTGTTGCATTCCCAAGAGCGGGTTGTCCACAAGTTGTATAATTCTGTAAGTTCGAATATCGTATCTACATGGAAGTTAAGGTAATTACAAGTCCACTAGAATGTCCTTTATTTTTGTTTTGTTTTTATTTTAATTGTTTGAATCTTTAATTGTTCAAATTTTAATTCAAGTAGTTGAGATTAGAAGATCCACTCTTGGTATTTTAATAAAGTTAACATTAATCAACATTTTGGAATCCACTTAATAAAATGGTTCCAATATATTAAATAATCATATTTATATTATGTTATATATTATTATCTTATAAGTATATAATATATGCCAAAACTTATAAATGTTGTCTAGTATTTATTGTGCTATATATATTTTTATAAACACTAAATCAAGGTTTCCGCTTTAAATGGTTGGTAAAACCAAACAAACATTTAAATGGTATCAATAAATTAATATTATGATATATTAATATATAATAAACAAGACATCCACTTTAAATGGTTGGTAATACTAAACTAACATTTCAATGGTTCCAAGAGTTTAGTATAACATATAGCAGCAATAAATCAAAACTCCCACTTATAAGTAGGGTACAATAATGGCTTAAACAAATAAATATTACATAAACAATAAATAATGATTAAATAATATAAAACATAGATTATTATCTTTTAATAACCTAATTATCATACACAGAGTTTCACCTTTTCATCTCAACTTTCGGAAGTTAGCTACTCATTATTCAAAGTGTAAAACTTTTAATATGAAATTAACACGCTAAATAGATTTAAATGAAGAAATAAAGGAAAAAAAAGAAAAATATTATGAACTCTAGGGCTTGTTCTTAAAATAATTGATATCACATACATTACAATTCACCCCTATTTATAGCTAAATTTGGGGAGACAACAACAAATAAAATATTATTTTATACACATAAGTCTCATTGGTGTTCTAAAAAATTATGTCATCATACAAAAAACTTTTGAAAATCTTCATATCCGATTTTGTTTTTCTACATAAAACAAAACATGTAGATAATTGAGTTGTTTGAATTGTGATATTTATTTTTACCATTTTACCTAGTAATTTGAGAGATATGGTCAAAATGCTAGAGAATGGTAAAACTGTCACTCCTTTGGTAACTTTATTTGATGCTTAATTAGATCCCAATTGTGAGAAGATTTTAATCTCATGCTTGCTACCAATATTGTAGATATTAAAATAAACTTTCTACATGTTCAAGAATAATCTTAGTCCCATTTGCAAAGCCAAAGTTATTCTTGTTTTTTCGAACTTGTAAAAATAGTAAAAACTTATAATTATACAACAAATTATATTTTATACAATTTATTATAAAACGTATAATATTTAAACGTATAATGTACAATTTTTTATATTTATCACATCCCAACCAGCTTATTGTTAGTCCTTAGCAATATAAGCGTTAATAGCAACACAAAACATATTGATTAATTTAAATAGATATGTAATCGAAACTATCCAAGTGTTTAAATTAAAGTTGAAAATTGTCAAAGTTATATCAAGATCATCAAAATTATAATTTATGAAGTAATCTAAGTTGATTAATTCAAAGCTTATTTTCAGGTAATTAAATGTACATGGTTTTCAGAAATTCCTAGTAAGAGTCTCAACTCCATATCCTCATAGGTTAATAAATGTTTTAATTCACGGGAACGATTTCACTCACGGAGTTGGAATAAATATAAATGCTCAGAAAAATAGTTTACAGAATGCATACATACAAACGAGCCAAATTAATCAAAAGATAGAAAATCAATTGATTCAAAAGCCTCTCTAATGATCAATAAAGGCACGAAAGCTGTTTTCTCAATCCTCTTCACTCACTCACAAAATATTTGTGAGTTTCAAATTTTGGGCATTCTTATCAGGTATATGTTGGATTATATACTTTAATAACTGATATTACCACATTGGTTGATCACTCAAAAAAATTTCATAAGCCATATTTTTATAGTGATCAGAATATTAAAATCGACTTTTTTTCAAATAAAAATTTAAACATCATTAGATAGATTAATACATTCTTTAATTTAAACATTTCAAATATGTAATGTATGATATATTTGCAAAAATTACTAAGATACAAACAACAAACATGATTAAATTATAAAATAATATATATATTATATGTTTAAAAAAATTTAAAGAAAAAAAGTTTGTTCTCTCCCCAATAAGGATATAACATTGTCCATAATGTAAACATAAAAGAGTACATAATGAAAAAGATATCACCTGAAATTTTATTGAAGATAACAAATTGAAACAAACACAAAACAAATCCACGACTTTTGAATCAATGATCTAACTTTCTTTTCTTATTGCTTGATTGTGACCAATTGATCTTTGTTATCATCGGATTGGGCTTATGAGCAAAAGTTTCCAAATCATCAATTAATTGGTCGGCAGTCGAAGCAGAGATGAGCATCCGTCATGACTTTTCTCAAGTGAAATTATGTTCCACATCTTTATAAAGAAATCTCAACAAACTGTCATAATAATTATTGATATTCAACAAGCCTACATGTTTATTATGGATATTAAGTTTTGCCCAAGAAACAGTGTGAAAAATTTCTTCTAATGTACCAAAACCACCTGATAGTGCGATAAAAGCATCATAATTTTCAATCATTTTGGTGATTCTTTCAGACATAGAAGAAACTTGCAATTCCTCCCCAATCGTAACACCTGTAATATTTCCATAAGCTTAAGCTTTACGGATAATCCCCAAAACCTGACTACCTCCAAGATGAGCAGATGTTGAAACAGATCTCATTAACCCAAAATTACCTCTCACATATACCAATTGAATTTTTCTCTCAGTCAATATCTTTCTAAGATTATTCGCTGCTTCTACAAATATTTCATTTTTTCCAGGACTCAACCCACAAAATACACAAATATTTTTCAATGTTTGTGCAGAGAATCCAGCGATGTTTTTACATTTTTTTGGTCTGAAAAAATAGAGAAAAAGAGGAGAGATTTTATAGGGGTAATATGTTATCATGACAAAACTATGGGTCACAGCTGTAAGCAAAATAAACAATAAAAATAATAATGACACACATGCATATAGACAGTAGTGTGATTGTGGCTCACAATTTTCCTGTGGTTTTACCTCCAGAAACGGCTTCAACGTCTTCTACGAGTCGAGGATTTGCTTCCCATCTAATTTTCATATAAATTGACAAATAGGGTCTTTTTTAGTCGGATTCCCAAGACTATTACTGTAAGGCCCTGGCCCTGTCCTCAGACCCTGCAATCACAGTTCCTGGACTCAGACCTCAAGTGGTTACCAGGATTGTAGCCAATATACCTATATGCCAGGAGGTTGAGGGGTCGAATCCTGGGAAGGCACAAACTCCACTTTCCTAGCGTGGAGAAGTCCGATGAGTAAGTGCAAGCCGGTCTGAGTCCAGGAACTGTGATTACAGGGTCTGAGGACAAGGCCAGGGCCTTACAACAAAAGGCGCCTTTTAATTACGATGACGCTCATCTTGGAATTGTTTCCATAAATGAAGAAGTTCAATATGCACGTGTCCACTAGAATGTGTCTCAAGAGTCAATAAGATGTTATCTAAAGACTCTGTACTCAGCCCATTCTTAATGAAACCAATTTTATCTTCTCTGTTATTGCAAACACATTCCAAAGATCTGCATCGTTTGTCACAAGTCCATCTTGCATACTTATGACAAACCCCTAACCTTTTGGCCCTTCGTTTTTTCGCAAAAGTGTTTTCTCCTAATCCAGGCATATACCAAATGAGCAATGATTGTTGAACTTCTCCTTCTAATCGGATCTTAGCTTCTATTACAAGACAAATATCTTCTGGAATTCCTTTTTGCATCAGCAATCTCAATCTTTCACACCTACCTGCATAAATTTTTCTTAGAACATTTTTAGAAACAGAGGGAAAATATTTACAAATTTTTGAGATAATTTTATCCATTTTGAAAAGAAAAGTAATTATTTTTTTAATTTTAATTTTTGTATCACCAATTGTGGGAAACTGATTTAACTGACTGTGAGAGACACGGAGTACCGTTATCCGCCATTCAACCGAGAAAATTAAAAGATTGAGGAAAAACCTCAAATAAAAACAAACAAATTAAATGCAACACAAAAAATCAAGGATCAGAAAGAGACATTTTATAAAAATGTTTTAAGCCTTTGTTCATTTACTTTAAAACATCACCATTTTTAGGATTTTCAATGTCCACATCTCCATAAAGATACATATGTTTTACAACATATGAGCCTGTCCATCTTGATCGTAATTTTCCTGGGAATAGGTGAAGTAGAGAATTTTAAAGCAAAATTTTTTTACCAATCTCAAATGATTTTCTAAGAATTCTTTTATCATGAAAAGATTTGATTTTTGCTTTATAAATCCTTGATTTCCCATACCGTCATTTCTGAGTTCAACAAGTTCATTAAGTTGCAATTTGCGCAATTTTTTGGCATCATCCATGCTTGAATTAAAAGTTTTGATGGCCAAATAGCTTTATGTTCCAATTCCACTGGCAAATGATAATGTTTTCCGTAAATCAACCTATAGGGATATGTACTCAATGATGTTTTAAGAGTTGTTTGATATGCCGAAAATTCATCATTAAGTCGCAGAGACCAATCTTTTCTATTTGGATTAACAGTTTTTTCAAAATTTGTTTTATCTCCCTATTAGCTAATTCAACTTGTTTGTTTGTTTGAGGATGATAAGGAGTAGTTACTTTGTGAGTAATACTATAATTTTCATTAATGAAGCAAATGATTTATTAACCAAGTGAGTTCCCCCATCACTTATCATGGCTCGAGGAATTTCAAATCTACTAAAAATATTTTCTTTCAAAAATTTGATGACGACTTTATGATCATTTGTTCGACATGGAATTGCCTCTATCCATTTGGAAACATAATCAAATGTAATTAAAATATGCAAGTATTCAAACGACGGTGGAAAAGGTCCCATAAAATCAATTCCCCAACAGTCAAATATTTCGATTTCAATGATAGGATTCAAAGGCATCATGTTTCTTTTTGAAATCGCACCCAATTTTTTACAATTTTCACAGATCTTGCAAATTTCGTGGGTGTCTTTACATAAAGTGGGTCAATAAAATCCAAACTGCAATATTTTTGCAGCCGTTTTCTTTGAAGAAAAATGTCCTCTGCATGATTCTGAATGACAAAATTTAATGACACTACTTACCTCATTGTCGGGTATGCAACGTCGAAAAATTTGATCTGGACATTACTTGAATAGATACAGATCATCCCAATAATTTTTTTTTACCTTATTCAAAAAAAATTTTTATCTTGGGAACTCCATTGCGGTGGCATTTTTCCTGTCACAAGAAAATTTACTATGTTAGCAAACCAAGGTGTAGTAGTGACTGAGAATAGATGTTAATCAGGAAAATTATCATCAATTGGTGTCATTTCACAAGATGATCATGTTATTAGTCTCGAAAAATGATCAGATACAAAATTCTTGGTTATTTTTTTTTATCTTTGATTACAATGTCAAATTCCTGGAGCAACAAAATCCATCGTATCAGTCATGGCTTTTTCATCCAGTTTTGTCAATAAATATCTAATAGTAGAATTATCAGTAAACACAATAGTTTTTGATCCAATCAAATAAGAACAAAATTTATCTAATGAGAATATTACAGCAAGTAGTTCTTTTTTAGTTGTGGAATAATTCATATGATCATTGTTTAAAGTTCTACATGCATAATATATCACATAAGACATATCGTTTTTTCTTTGACCCAATACTGCACCGACTGCAGAACCACTCGTGTCTCACATGATTTGAAATGGTAAATAAGGAGGTTGTGCGATAGGAGCTGATGTTATCTGTCGAATGATTTTATCAAAATCATTTTGACATTCTTGAGTCCACTCAAATGCAGTGTCTTTTGTAAAGAGGTTACAAATAAGTTTAATGATTAAAATAAAATCATTTATAAACCTAGTATAAAATCCAGCATGCTCCAAAAATGAGCGAATTTCTTTAATAGTTTTTGGAGAGGGGGTAAATTGGCAATGACATCAACTTGGGTTCACATGGACCATCAAATTTTCGGGATGTTACAATCTGCCCCTCTTAAATTCAATTTCGTCCCCGAATTTCGTTTATCCTCGATAAATAAAAGGTTTAAACTCTTAATTCTAGTATCCCAATAATCCATGCTTCCGCTGCGCTACTATGATAAAATAAGTGATCAATCCTAATCAAGATGCCTACCGAAATCCTCATTTCCGATTCGCAACTTAGAACGACTTATGGCGATTTAGTTATATTCTACTAAGACCTCGAATTTAGACTTATCTCGCAATTCCTTATACTAGAGATGGATGCCCAAACTTATCGCACTTTTTTTTTCTTATACTATACACGTAATATTGATCAACCTATTACATTAGCATTTATGCAGTTCGACTTAAGAAACCATAGAACCAAAATTTACTGATCGAATTCTATCCTCGGTAAAAGACTTAAAATTCAAACCTTATCTCAACTCATAATAATATTAGCCTAAGATCCTTGAATCGAATCTTTATCTTACGGAACCAAACTTACTATTTACAAGTACATCCCAATGTAAAATTGTTTCAAAACTTAAACCTCGAGTAACGTTAATCGATAAAACCGAATTATACAATATCTATCTTCTACCTATATATTAAAGCCCTTCAATCCCCAATTACATGCTTAAATTATTTCCTTTCTAATCACAATATAGTTAAGGCCTAAGGCCTTGGACTTTCCTCCTTGAAACAAATGTCGCATTCTTACGTATCCTCAATTCTTAATTAGTACTAGCGTATAAAACTTATTAAGTCATCCCATGGTAGCCTTAGACTAACTCTAATAAATTAACATAACTTATAACCCATAGAGTTCTAGAATCCCCATATCAAAGTTTTAGATTTCTTACTCGATAAAAATCATAATATTCGTCCATTGGTAACCTGTGTTGAACACAACTAATTCCTTTTTGTTTTTATTTCACCCAAATATTTTGTATGAACACTTTTTCATATTCTTGAAATTCAAGCTTACACAATCCAAGTAGTCTTAGATAACATAATTCCAACACACATAATCACATATTCCCAAGTTTCTCAATGACTTAAAAAAAAATTCTTAAGATGTGGTGTCTAATTCACTTATTACATGTGTCTGTCGAGTGATCTAACCAACAATAATACCCAACTTTCTAGAAAAATTTAACCTTAACAAAGTTATAACTTTAACTGGTAAGATCCTGACTAAAACTTATGTTAAATCAAACCTTAAGCACCCAAAATTAAGTTAACCTACTGTCTAATCGTATAACTTAACTAATTGAAAAACTTTATCTTAAGTTGTTATCACTCTAAATTCATAATTTGCCACAACATTATTTAACTAACAATTAAATTTTCAATCTCAATATTGATTCATCTACAATGTCCTTAATTATCATTCCTTATAACATTATAACCTAGATATTACAAGGTTCTAA
Source organism: Primulina tabacum (assembly GCF_025594145.1). Lineage (NCBI taxonomy): Eukaryota > Viridiplantae > Streptophyta > Magnoliopsida > Lamiales > Gesneriaceae > Primulina > Primulina tabacum. Next base: position 21,881,113 of record NC_134556.1, on the reverse strand, counting down.
ATATCCCTTCAAGCCTAAATCATCAAAAATTCATATCCTTTAAACCATTCGATTCTCGCTTACTGCTAAACTAGTCCCCAAATTTCTTAAAAAGTACAAAATTAATTCTTAATTTTCTAAAAAATTATGCAGTTTGTCCTTAATTTCGAAAATACTACAAGTCCATAATTTCTTGGCGTTCCTAATTCCATATTTTTTGGGTTTGTCGTAACATAAAGTTTAAAATTTTAAGCTTATCAATCCTAAAATCAATTCTCATAATCAATCTTACATTCTCATAAATACTTAAAATCCCTACTTATACATTTTATACTTCTAAAGACCGTAGTACTCTTCGAATAATTATTCGTTATATTAAAACCTCAAAAATTAACAAAAATAGTAACCATGAACCATCAGTAATATCTTAGAAAGTCTACATGTCTGAAATGTAAGAACCGATTTTTTTTAGCATGCAATTAATGACGATAAGGAAATTTGTCAGATTTGATTATTGTAATAAATAAGATATACATATGAGGGGATAATTAATTATTGGAATCTTTGTCACCAAGTCAAGAATACCTACAATATGGCATGCATATTTTCGAAAAATGCAAGGGGATATACAAGATTTGGTAAGGACCATCCAAGGCTAGAGGAATCAATGCATGGACTTGAAAATTTTCAAAAATCCTCTTATTATTGTGCATAAAGATTGTTGTGCAAGAATAAACCACAAGGAAATTGGAAACAAATCCCATAATTCAACCATCATATTTTCGAAAAGGGGCAAGGAAATTTGGAGTAAAATATTGCAAGATTTGAAGCAATTTTGGCATGATTTAACCACCATATTTAGCTCAATCCTCCTCCCCTATAAATAGGCCACCACCCCTAATCATTCTCCACTCCACAAATTCGAAAATCCTCTCTGAAATTTCGAGAATTTCCAGCAGCTTTTCCTAGCCAAACTCTGCCGAAAATCTTCCAAGAAAAATCGAGCCGTAGTGCCGCCGAGTGAAGAACAAGGAACGATCCACTTCCCGAAGCCGAGCACCTACGTTTTCTTAGCATTCAAACTGTAATTGGGCTGTTTTAAAGAATTAATTTCTATTATGCATTCTTCGTGTGTTTTTGAAAATACAGTCGAGTACATGTCCTTTCCTACTCCTTTTCTTGTGTCGAATTGTCATTCGTTTTTAAGCACTGTGAGGAGTCGACTGTATATGGGTGGGAATCCCAACCATGACGTACCCTTATGCGGTGGGGGATATAACCGTTATACGGTCTCGCCCCCTTAGAGGAGTAAAAATTAGGGACTGACGTCAGTAAACCATAGAAGGTTAGATAAATCACAGTGGCTGGTAAATGTTATGCATGTTTATGAAGTATGTATGCAAATCATGTGTTTCGAAATTTATGCATGTTGTTTTATTGTGCTCGATATTCCCCCACTTGCTGAGTATTCCCAAATACTCACCCCACTTACCACCCTTCCCAGATAAGTTCGAAGAACAGATTGAGGAGGAAGAATCCGAGCAGTTTTGGGGATGGTGAATGCTCAAGGAAATCGATTATGTTTAAGTTATTAGTATTTAGATTTACGTTTCCGCATTAAAACTCTGTCGTCTTATTTATTTCGGTAATTGTAAAGACAATGGCTATTTAATTTGAGATTATGATATATAAACTGGTTCGGTTTATACTGTGCTACAAGAGGCTTGTTGTTTTGATTGTGTGATTGTTAAACAACGCCGGTGTCAAATCCCGAGTTTCGGAGCGTGACATCAAAAGCATTTATAATTTTCATGACTAACTTGTGACCCAAAGAGTAGAACATCAGTACTTAGTAACAAAAAAATCAATATAGAAAAATCATGTTCAACCATTCCTAATGCCCCATAGTAAAATTTTTACTCATGTACAATTTCACCTCAAAGCCAGCATGCATGAAAATCATATAATTTCTCATTTCATGTCGAAGCATGCATAAAATTTTTAAAACATCTAATATCAAAAACGACAGATAAACATGTACTGTAAAAACGTATATCATGTGAACATGCAGGTGATATCGTAAAACTTTCAAAACATTAAGAACCTTTACACTTACAGACCTTAGGCTTGAAAACTGAGCTGCAGAAGCTGGCGGTGGCACAACCCTATACAGGACCCTTGCTCTGATACCAACAGAAGCGTCTACCGTTTTTAAAGTGCGGAAATATTTTTTTTATAAAGCTCATATTTTGAAAATAAGCATTTAAATAAATTGCATGCATACAGTCCTACTTACAGATATCATTTAAAAATAATCGTAAGTAATTACCAATAAAATGTAACGGAGCAAAACGAGTGAAAATCCTAACATCAAACAGTAAAATAAAACGGCGTGTAAATGCTCATATCCTCTCAATAACATAAAATCGTGAATGTGCGGAAAATCATGAGGTCCTCGGGTCGTGTCACACACCAGGTCTGCCGGCTCAGAGTTTAGCACTTCCAGTCCCCTCAAAATCATGATCACCTACATCACACACGCCTAGTGAGTCTTAAAACTCAACACACCTGTACCGTGATAACAAGTACATATACGTAACAAATAGTAGTGAAAAATATCGTAATCAACATACATTTCATGTCTGCGGTAAAATCATGAGCATAATCATGACCTGTCAAAACACGTTAATAATCATAGTATGTATCTTAAAGGATCAGTTATAAGGTGATAAGTGCTTAGAAGGGGGGTTGAATAAGCACTCACGTATTTTGTATTCTTTTCGAGTATGAGTTCAGTTTAGTGACAAACTGACGCTCGGTATCTCGTCAGTCGATAACAATCAGTTTAACTGTAGAAAACAGTTGCGGAAGTAAACTAACTGAGAGATAGAATAGCTAACTGAAATGAAAATGCACACGGTTTGTTTCTGGATGTTCGGAGAATAGAATAACTCCTACGTCACCCATTCTATCACGAAGATAAGATTTCCACAAAAAGACTTTGATCGAATACAAGAGTTGTACTGACCCACTTCAGTTTGGACTTAACACTTCCAAAACTGAAACTCTTAGTTCACAAAAACTTTTACAGTGCATGACTGAAATTTAACACGACTAAATGAATTTAACAAAGATTTCAAAGTGCTAACAAGCTCGTAAATATAGCCTTTATTGCTACTGATATATCTGATAAGAGTGAGCTCTTGATATTTGAATACGAGTGCAGAGTAACAGCAAGCTTGAATAGACTAGTAGTTCGTATGTTTTCTCAGCTGCCCTCTTCACCTATTTATAGGCTTTTCTCTCAACGGTAATATTAAATAATGTTTGAATTCATATATTTGTTGATTGTCAATATTCTCTGACATTCGTACACTGCAATCTCTGAAATGCGGCGTTCCACTACGAGTTGCAGTCTGTTGTACTATTTGTCGGTTGTCGTTCTCAACTGATGACATGTACAACTGAGAGATCAGATGAAGGATAATCGCTTGAGTGTTTTCGGCTGAATATATCGACTGATAGGTTTACGACTGATCAGTCAATTGACTGCTCATTCAGTTGCGTAAATCAGTTGCGTTGGTATCAGTTGCCTTTAATATTAAGCACATTAATCATCAGTTAAGCAAGTGATAGTTGATTTGCGAAGCCTGGTAACTTGATCAGTTAGTCCAATAAATTTGATGCTTAGTTTGTCAAATAACTGAAATTTAGTTTCCAACAGTATCATCGTATCAACATATACATGTTCATTTTCTTAATTTGAATTATATTCATCTGTTGTGACTTTCGTATTATCATGTAATTCGATGGATCCATCTACTTGTAATTGAGGTACCCGACGGCGGAGGCATCAGCGACAGCACTACCCGTCCACTGTGCCCCAACCTTTCGTCTCATCATGTCATCGTGTCATCGTATTAGTCCCAACCAACTCCTTTCCTTCAAAACGTGTCATCATATTCACCACTTAAATAAAATCATGCATATACATAATTTTTCCTTTAAATCAAGAATGCAACATATTTATCGTAATCCCATAAAAATCACGAACATGATGCATAAACATTTAAAGCATGATAAATTTGTTCTTAGGGCGCTGCCAGGACAATTGGTAGATTTTAAAAAGAACTTTTAGCTTTTGTAAACTGATCGACTGATATATGGAGAATCAGTTGTGGCTTATATCAGTTCAGCTATGAACTTAACTGAACTGATATCAGCTGAATTGATCAAATCAGTTTAAAACACAGTTTAACAGTTAATACACAAGATATGTTAATGGATGTTAGGCGACTTCAATTGCTCCTATGTCACCCCTTCTACCACCTCGGGTAGGATCCAATAGAAGACTTTGATTCATACAACGCCTTGTACAAACCCACCCAGCTTAGGACTTACCCACGGCCTAACTGAACTCCTAGTCTAGACTGAAGGCATCACCTTCCAGCCAACACTTCTTTAACGTCTTTGTGTCAAAGACTACATACACAAGTTTTACATCTTGTGCAAGACGGAATTTGAGTGGAGGTGTGTATGTGTGAGAACTGATCTCTGAAAACAACCCGAAAGATGTTCTCACACAATGAGGGAAAATAGGCTTCTACACTAAGCTGATATATCTCGAAGTGTTCCCTCGATTAGGCTTATTGCTACTTTTAAGCTGATATGCAATAACCGTGCACTTTCTTTTTCTCTATTGTTTTTCACCTCTCGTTCTATGTCTTTGTTGATGGTCTTGGTCTATATTTATAGGAGTAATGCGTCCGTACATCAAGACACATCACATGTGATTGTTGCAGCCTTAATGCATTTCTTGAAATTTGTGTCTCGACTTCTCCAACAATCATTCTGGAACATTTTGTCTTTAAGCTTTGCTGAAACGTTCATTATTGTACTATTGAAAATACATATGCTTTAGTACCTTTCTAACGCCCTTGACTGATTTTATAAAATAACAGCGGAATTTTAAAAAAATATTTTACTTAGAGGAAAGAAGGATTTAAAATTTCTTGACATGAATATATTTTCAATATATACAATCAAAAGTATATACAGAATCATTAAAGTGTTGTATTAAAATACAAAATATCATTTGTATTCATGTCAAAATGCTAACAAAATATCTTTCTTCCTTCCATCTCTTTGTACATATGACCTCGGCTCCAATCAACGTCCCGGCTCGTCACTCTTATCTGCATCACATGAAATAACTGGAATGGGTATAAAACTCAGCAAGTGAAACTCTTACATAACAATTTATACATATCATACTCTGTAAAACATGACTTTGAAATCATTAAATACCATCTAACTCTTAAAACATGAATAACATAGTATAACATGACAATAACGATGATATTTCTCTTTTCTCTGGCGGATTGATATCAAAACAGTATCTCTGTCTCTGTACCTATATCCCATCGATATAAATCGATTACTGTATTGGAATATAAGCCTATGGTCGTTAATCAACTAATTGCATGCAATCTCTGACTATCTATTTATCAATCCAATAAATTATTTGAACTCTCTCTTGACATTAAAACAAACACTTTGAATACTCTTTTCATTTATATTCCCTTTTATATAATTGAGACATATAAAAGCCTCTAATATACAACAAGTGTATCCATACATAACATGAATCAAGTGGAAGGGAATAACATGATAAAACCCAAGAAATATCATACATATACTTCATATGAGCACAAGAAATGAATTTCACTTACAACTAATGGAAAGCTTGATTCTAATCTCTTGGTACAAATCATACAACAGTAAACCATGTATTGAATCATCAACAACTTAATAATCAAATAACCAAACCATAAAACCCATAAAACCAACACAATCATAAACCCCATAATTTCCCCAATACCATAATCCAAGAATATCTAAAACAATAAGATTACCTTAGCTCCTTAAACCCAAAATGATCTTGCTCTCACTTCAATAATCCAACTAGGAGCTTGAATCAAAGGAACAAAAGAAAGAATTAAGAACCCTAGCTCTCCCTTGAGCTGAAGAACCGAGAAGAAGGGTAAAGAATGAGAGAAAATGAGCCAAACCCTTGTATTATATCACTTAAAACTCCAAAACACGACTTCACTGTTTACGCACCGCAGGTGCGCTAGTCCTTTGACCGCGAGTGCACTACGTAGATTGAACCACATCTGAAAATCCGAAGGAAACGACCGCGGGTGCGATGCATTTCCTACCGCAGGTGCGATGGCCCTTCTGTCCAAACAACGCGGGTGCGGTAGCTTTCCTGGCGCGGGTGCAGTCTCCTCTGTAGCCAACAAATATTCTTTGCAACTAGAATTGAATCGCAACGTCGCTTCTCCTCATATTTTGGCAACACTCTCAACATGAAAGTTGCACCTCTATGTCTTATCTAACCACTCCGATTGGCCTCATACCAATTGGCTCAACATACAAATTATCATGAATTTAATCGTAACGACACTACCATATAACTACACATCATCTAAAATCAACAATACTATAAATATAAATCGAGATTCTTAACATCTAAACTATACTTAAACTTGACCAAATAGTCCATAAACATAAAAAATCTTAAACCGTACCGTACACCAAGCTTGGATATTATAATCTCCCCTCCTTAAAGAAATTTTGTCCCCAAAATTGACGTCACTGTGCAAACAACTCATGATACTTTTCTATCATCTCATCCTCTGGTTCCCACGTGGCTTCTTCAATCAATTGATTCTTCCAAAGGACTTTAACAATGCCGATCTCTTTGTTTCTCAATACTTTAACTTTGTGATCCAGAATCTGAACTGGAATCTCTTGGTACGTCAAATTTGGCGTCAAATCCAATGGCTCGTGACGAAGAACATGGGAAGGATTCGCAATATACTTCCTGAGAATGGAGACATGAAAAACATTATGAACTCTATCAAGATCTGGTGGTAAGGCTAACCTGTAAGCTTGATCACCGACTCTGTCCAAGATCTCAAATGGGCCAATAAACCTTGGACTCAACTTTCCCTTTTTGCCAAACCGCATCATACCTTTAAGAGGTGCAATCTTCAAAAACACGTGATCGCCAACCTAAAACTGCAACGGCCTTCGTCTTACATCAGCATAACTCTTCTGTCTTGACTGTGCTGTCTTCTTCCTTTCTTGAATAACAGCAACAACATCAGCTGTCTGTTGGACCAACTCTGGACCCAACATCTTTCTCTCACCAATCTCATCCCAATATAAGGGGGATCTACATTTTCTGCCATAAAGTGCTTCATACGGTGCCATGCCAATCGTCGCTTGGTAGCTGTTATTGTACGTGAACTCAACCAGAGGCAATTTGGAATCTCAGCTACCATGATAGTCGATAGTACAAGCTCTAAGCATATCCTCCAAAATCTGAATAACTCTTTCTGATTGACCGTCGCTCTTGGGATGATATGTTGTACTGAATGCTAACCGTGTACCCAAGGCTTTGTCTAAACTCTTCCAAAACTCTGAAGTAAATCTAGGGTCACGATCAGACACGATCGACACAAGAACACCATGAGGTCTGACAATCTCTGCTATGTACTCTTCGGCATACTGGTTCATGGAATACGTTGTCTTGGCTGGGAGAAAATGCCCTGACTTGGTCAACCGGTCAAAAATAACCAAAATAGAGTTATAGCCTTTCTGCGTTCTGGGAAGACCAATCACGAAATCCATTGTAATGTGCTCCCATTTCCATTGAGGAATCGGCAATGACTGCAATGTTCCAGCAGGTTTCTAGTGTTCGATTTTCACCTGCTGACAAGTTAAACACTGAGAAATAAACATGGCATTATCCTTCTTCATACCTTGCCACCAATAGAGTCTTCGAAGATCCTGATACATCTTGGTCTACCTGGATGTATCGAGTATGGCGCGGTATGTGCCTCTGTCAAGACAACTCGCCGAATATCATCACCAGTAGGAATGCATATACGGCCTCTGAATGTCATCAAACCATATTTATTCATCCCAAACTCTGAATTACCTCTCTCTTCTGCTCTGGCTCTCATCTCTGTCAACTGTGCATCATTGGCCTGGTCTTTACGGATTTTGTCCGTCAATGTAGCCCGAATGATCAACGCTGAAAAGCGAGCAATGGTTCCTGGTACTACCAAAGCTATCTCTTCTCGTTGCAAGTCAAACAACAATGGTTTCTGGATCATAGAACTCAAAGAAGAACTCGACTTATGGCTCAATGCATCCGCTACAACATTCGTCTTCCCAAAGTGGTAACTAATCGTCACATCATAATCTTTGATAAGCTCTAACCACTGTCTCTGTCACATATTGAGTTCTTTCTGAGAAAACAAATACCTTAAACTCTTGTGGTTCGAGAAAATTTCACACTTTTCATCATATAAATAGTGTCTCCAGATTTTCAGGGCGAATACCACAGCTGCCAGTTCCAGATCATGCGTAGGATAATTTTTCTCGTAGTCTTTCAACTGACGAGAAGCATAAGCTATAACCTTTCCACGTTGCATCAGCAATGCACCGAGGCCCTTCTTCGACGCAGCGGTATAAAAAACAAAGTTTTCTGTACCACTGGGCAATGCAAGTACCGGAGCTGTCGTCAACCTATCTTTCAACTCTTGGAATCCACTTTGGCATTCATTGGACCACTCAAACTTCACAGTCTTCCTCATCAGAGTGGTTAACGCCGGGTCAATTTTGGAAAAGTCTGAAATAAAACGACGATAATATCCCGCCAAACCAAGAAACCTGTGTACCTCTGATACAGTGGTAGGGATAGGCCACTTCTGCATCGCCTCTATTTTTTTGCTGGATCAACAGCTAAACCATCTTTCGAGACAATATGGCCTAAGAAAGAAATCTGCTCCAACCAGAACTCACGTTTATTCAACTTAACATACAGCTTTTTCTCTCTCAACAACTGAAGAACGACTCTGAGGTGCTCTGTGTGAAGCTCTCTGGTCTTGGAATAAATCAATATATCATCGATGAAAACAATGACAAAGCTATCCAAATACGGCTTGAACACCCGGTTCATAAGATCCATGAAGACTGAAGGAGCATTAGTCAGACCGAACGACATAACAAGAAATTCGTAATGACCATACCTGGTTCGGAACGCAGTCTTAGGGATATCAGACTCCCTAAATTTCAATTGGTAATAGCCAGATCGCAGATCAATCTTAGAAAACACTATAGCCCCCTGCAGCTGATCAAAAAGGTCGTATATTCGTGGCAACTGATATTTATTCTTAATCGTCACTTTGTTGATTTCTCTGTAATCAATGCACAGCCGCAAAGACCCGTCTTTCATTTTAATGAAAAGAATCAGAGCTCCCCAAGGCGAAGAACTCGGCCGTATAAAACCTTTATCTAGAAGATCCTGCAACTGCGTCTTCAATTCTTTCATCTCTGTCGGGGCCATTCTGTACGGAGCTTTGGAAATAGGAACCGTCCCCGGAACTAGATCGATCACAAACTCTACATCTCTGTCCGACGGTAAACCCGGCACATCATCCTCAAATACATCAGGGAACTCTCTCACAACATTAATATCATCAATATTCAACTTCACAATTCTATCCATATCAACAATCAAAGCCAAAAACCCATCACAACCTCTAAACAACAACTTCTTAGCCTCAAGACCTGAAATAAAAGGAAGGACCAGCGAAGTACCTGCACTGGCGAGTATACCTTCCTTATTTTCATCATCTGCAAATTTCACCGTCTTGGCAACGCAATCAATCACTGCACGGTAAGTCGATAGCCAATCCATGCCAAGTATAATATCAAACTCAACCATCGGAATAACCATCAATTCGACATAAACCACTCGCTTATCAATTTGAACAGAACACACATACATAATAGACGTCGAGCATAACACATCTCCAGAAGGCAAAACAACATTAAACTGGAGGGGAAGAACAGAAGTGTCAAGTGCCCTAGAACTTCTTGCTTAAAAATTTAAGGAAAATTAAAAAATTTCTTTTTAAAAGAAGTTAAATGGCCTCATTCATAAAATCACTGGTGAATCAAGTTCAATATTTCAAAATATTGCAGCGGAAGAAAATAAAGTTTGCCAAAGATCATAATTTAAAAATATCCAACGAGTGATAAAATGTTTGCGGAATAAAATAACAACTGCTGCTCTGAGGTCCTCGGGTGCCACTACTGCCGACCCAAGCTGGCTCACTGGTCCCCGCCCTCGGCCCTGGCCTCATCAGTACCTACAACAATCAAGTCTAGTGAGCCTAAAGACTCAGTATGCATATATCGCAGGTAACGAGTAAAAATCTGAATTAAAATATGCATGAGATAACATATCCTGTCCTGAGGCATGCTGAAAATAATCTGTTCTGAGCAATTATAATACGTGCATAACTGAACTGATAATCATAGTAAAAAAAATGTTTGCTCCTTGGAGCCTACACTTAAATAACTGGTAAAATTTTCTGTTGAGATTATGTTTTACGCCTGTGGCCCCTGCACTAAGCTGAGCTGATCGGTAACTGGCTACCGGGGAGGCTGAAACTGAACTGAGCTGGCCGGTCACTGGCGACCGGGTGGTACCATACTGAACTGATCGGTCACTGGCGATCATATAAAATAACACTCCCACATAGTGAATGAACCACAAGCCATATCGCCTAAATCTAAAAAATAATCATTTTCTATTTAATGCACGTAAAATAATTAACTGGCATAATGAAAATTCTTGTATATGTTACCAATTGGATTGGATTGGATCGTCCCCAGGCTCGCTGCAACCTAACTGTGCCATGAAAAATATGCAATAGCTTAAACTTGACCAACTATGCAATTTAGTTCAAAAGATGCGACTATGACGCCTAATGACTTCGCATTTAATCATGACTCCGAGCCAACCTGAACCGACACCGAACCGACTTATAGTCATGATTAAAATACACTGAAAAATCATAAAATAATGCTCCTAAAATGATAGGGTCGAAATCTAGGTGGAATGGAGGCCAAAACACGAAACGCTCTTTCGAGAGTCAATTTGGCACATCGCACCGTAAATTCTTGTACGACTTAAAAAATGATCCGAATCACAAACGGTCGAAAACATGACCTTCCCAACTCAAAGGGGCACTGTCCAGTCCAAGGCCATAGGCTAAAAGCCAACCGAGAACCAACGTGCATGCGTGTGTAGTGTTTTGCTTTGATCGAAGTCTTGCGTCGTTCCAGTGGCCATTTGATTGACCATGGCACGATCTAGAAATCTAAGAGCATGGTATGAACCGTGGCTATGGGCCATAGGCCAACCAAGATCCATACCAAGCAACCCAAAACCGAAATGCATATGCTGAAATTTGAAGGGGCCGAAGGGACATGGGGCTGTTGTGATGTTTTTATTAAAATCGATGAGCCATGGACCAAGCCACCAAAAGGGCGACTTAGTCACGTCTTAGACATGCTAGGGGAGTGATCTAACCATGGCTATAGGCCCTTGGGGCAGCCAAGATCAGATCCTTCCTCCTTGCCATCAAAACTGAATTTCTAAACTCATAATGGACCAAATGAGAGGTTGCTATCCATTTCTGAATTTCCATAAACCAGGGGCTTGAACGAACGGACAAATCTGATCCTAATGCATCCTATTACGTGTATAGATGTCGCCTTGGGAGCCTGGAATCGAACCAATCACCTGAAACAACAAAACTCAGAAAAACGTGAAGCTTCTCATGAAAGGGCCGAAATCTGCATGCATTATTTTCTGAAAATTCTATGATGTATTTCGGTTTTTGCATGATAAAACATGATCATGTACTGAAAAATAATTGATAATATGACTTTATTGAGGTTTGAAAGAAATCTAGACATGCCTGGTTATCGTTTGAAATAGAAACGAGCGAAACCACAACGACGCGGCACGGAGGAGGTGGAGCGCTACTCTTGTTCTTTCTAGTTCTCAATTTTTCTCCCTTTCTCCCTAGCTATTACTCACGTTTTTTCTACTGAAAAGGGGTCTGATTTCGGTGGGGAGGGAGTGTGATGGAGTGGTTATGAGGGGTGAGGAGGATGGTGCAAGATATAAGGATCATATCAAGACCAAGTCTTCATGCATTTGAATTTTGAATTTGAATTGCTATCAAATGATCTCTTGGGTGATTCTAGAGTATAGTGGCCGATTTCTCTCTTGTTTCTAGACTAGGATATGTCCAATAATTAATTACATGGTGCTCCCAAAAATCCTAGATTTACCCTACTAATTACATGCAAAGAAATGGTCAAAGTTGATGAGTTGGCAATTGAATCCTCTAGTAACCAAGGGGTGGCCGAAATCTACTAATAAAATGAATGTGGAGTGTTGTTTATTTACTAGATTAATAACTCTAAAAAGCCTCACTAATCCCTTAATTAATTTATTGAATAAATCCTTAATTAAGTAACTCAAATGAGCTTATTTTCTACTCACCTCAAATTGCATAAATAAACCCCAAATCTCCTTATTAACTTAAATTAACTTACTTGCTAGCTAAATTAACTTCTGGAAATATTTCTCAAATCCTAAATTATATCTCAAAACTCCAATTCCAGTCCGGCCTCACTGAAATAACTGAAATGATAAAAATCAAACCACTGCAATGAAATAATAAAATAATTAACTTCAAACAAATGCATTTAAAATAATCATGCGATGAAGTCAACTAAATTTTAAAAATCTAGAATTATGCATGGCTTATACGTCTACTGATTTACGGGTTCTACAAGAAGGAACTAAACCCAAAGATCTCAAAAATAGTTCAGACATAAAAGAATGAGTAGCACATGTATCAATCAATGTCGTAGCTACTCTTCCTGAAATTAAGATAGTGCTAGAGATCACAGAAGAATCAGGATTTATACCTTCCTTCATCGTGGTGAAGATACGACCCTCCACCTTCTCTTTAATCGATCCTCTCAGCCAATCCTTGGCGATATGGCCTGCAGTACCACATCGGTAGCACGTATGCGTACCAAACCTGCACTCACCCCTATGATGCCTATTGCACTTGGGACACAACGACTTCTTTGGATCAAATGGGACTGTCGGTGCTTTAGAACTCGGCTCTATCTTGCCTTTCCCCTTGTAACTGCCTTTTCCTCTTTGGCTCGAACCTTGACTTCTTTGAGCAATAGCCTGCTGCCTCGCCTGTCTCTCTCTAGCAATATCCTTCTCATCTTGCTCGGCTAACAATGCTTTAGCCACAATCTCTTTAAATGTCACCGCCTTAGACATATTGATGTCCCTCCTTATCTCTGCTCGAAGTCCTCTAATGAAATGAGCACCCTTGTCTTTGTCATTCGAGGCAATATATGGGGCAAACAGACAGCCCTCCTCAAACTTCAAAATGTACTCGTCAACATTCATACTTCCCTGTCGAAGCTCTAAAAACACAATCACCTTCCGAGCTCAAAGTGCATCCGGGAAATACTTGTTGTAGAAAAGATCCGTGAAATCTTGCCACTTTAATGCAGGAACATCAACACCTACCTTGGTAGCATTCCACCAAATACGTGCTGCTTTGACTAGCATGAATACTGCACAACCAACTATGTCCTTGTCTTCATACTTGAGATGATCAAATATCGCCTCAAGTGCTTTAATCCACTCTACAGCCACCAATGGATCAGTGCTTCCTACAAACTCAGGCGGTTCCATCCTCTTAAAAGCAGTAAAGATCCCATCAGTCCCAACTGCTTGAACCATTTGGCCTCTCCCTTGGCCTCTACCCTGACCTGAACCTTGCAAACGGAGCAACTGTTGAATCTGTTCACTGTGAACCTTGGCTTGCTCTTTCAGTAATTTGCCGAACTCATCGACAACTCTCGATGAGGAGCTATCCTCATCCTCTGAAGCCTTTCTCTTAGGAGGCATTAAATCCTACATTGTGCTCACATAAAACATATCAACCAATAACAATAAATAGATGTAGGAGAAGACATACCCAGACTGTTGAAAGTAGACGAAGTCATATGCATTGGTCCGAAGAACGTTGCTCTGATACCACTAAATGTAACTCCCTTGACTGATTTTATAAAATAACAGCAGAATTTTAAAAAAATATTTTACTTAGAGGAAAGAAGGATTTAAAATTTCTTGACATGAATATATTTCAATATATATAACAAAAGTATATACGAAATCATTAAAGTGTTGTATCAAAATACAAAATATCATTTGTATTCATGTCAAAATGCTAACAAAATATCTTTCTTCCTTCCATCTCTTTGTACATATGACCGGCTCCAATCAACGTCCCGGCTAGTCACTCTTATTTGCATCATCCTCCGTTCTTCACCGACGTTCCACCGCTACGGTATTCGTATTTCAAGCGTTTTAAATGCAAAGGCACATTTCTAAACATTATTTTTTCACCATTCAAATCATATTATGTGTGTTAAATCATGTTTGCATGAAAAATATGAAACCCTCCTTTTATTTTAATTTTTATGACTTGTACATCTTAAAACTTGATTTGCATGCATTGAAACTCATGCTTATGATGCACAAAAGGGATCCCATAATAGGGCTATGGGAAGGGACAATTTTCAACATGTTTAGGGGCCCATAGATGCATGTTAAGAGCTTGACAATAGGGATGCAAGAGCTGAACAAAAATTGGGTTTTTAGGAACTATGGTTTGCATTTTTGGTCCTAAGAAGAAGCACTCTGGGTCCTAGAATGGTTACATAGGGTCTGGACATGATGGTTAAGAGCTAGGCTCGACGGATTGAAAGTTGGCTTGGGCTAGGGTTTCATCGAATGCGCAAAAAATTTAGTAGGTTTTATAAGCTATTCTAAGGGTCTTAAATGGTTTGATTTGGGTTGCATAAGGTATGGTTAGGTTTTAATAAACTATGATTCAAGTTTAGTTAAGTTTTGAGTCGATTCGTATTAAAATGGAGGCGTACGGTTAAGTTTTAAAACGAATTGTAAAATTAGTTGAAGAGCTTAATTTTACGTCTAAGAAATGTTTATGAGTGTATTTTAAGGTGTCAAGGATGAAAAGATTAGGTTAAAAATTTGGGAAGAAAATATTAAGTTTTGAATTTATTCGAGTTAAAAACGCTTTGTGGTTTAGTAATTAAGTTATTAAATCGAAACGTTCGGGTTTACATCTAAGAAAAATAATAGAATTCAAATTTAACTTATAAGATACTATGGGATAGGCTCGAGTCAATAAGGGTTAAAGAGAGTCAAAATCGGGAATTTTGGAGTCTAGGGGTAAAAATGGTCATTTTGCGTCCCCGGGTAGTACGAAAGGCTTGGCAACACCTCAAAGAATCATAACACATGCTAAATAATATTTTAAAACGTTCATGATGAAAATATGGGATTTTATGATTTATTATAAAGATGTGAAATTTTTACTGTTAAGATGCTATTTTTCGAATGTGGAAAGGACACGATATTTTATAATTAAAAATAAAATAAAAAATATTTTGAAAGATGTGAATTGACTGTGACAAAAATGACATGATATATGATTTTTGAGAATATCGTGAGGGAAAAGGCCCAGAGGGAGCTTGTTTACGGGAGAAGGCCCCAGAGGGAGCCCAACGATCGTATTTCCATTTACGTCAGTGCCTAGTGCCCGTCCCCATGCGCAATGGTGAGCTAAGGCTGATCAATTGACTAGAGGATACAACTAGTCACTTTCAAGGATCAAACTTCACCTAAAATGATATATGGTGATTGAAAGATTTACGATTAAATGATTTATTTATGATTACAAGCCTATTTTAAATAAAAGTATGATTTTAATGCATGTTCCTGTATATGTATTATTGTTACATATGTTTAGAACGTGCGGAGTTATTAGACTCACTAGGTTTGAATGCTGCAGGTGAGGATGAGATTGAGAGAGGTGCCGACGCTTGAGTAAATCGAGTCCGGCAGTACGCTCCCAAGAGACATTTACTTTCCGCACATATTATTATTTAAATTTTTAAGAAAAGATTTTGCGGTTTTTATATTTAGAGATTTAAGCTTTATTTTGAAGTTCAATTTTGGATTATTTTTAAATGAGACAATATTTTATATTTTAAATGTTTACTGTTTCAACCGAATGAATTAGAAAAAAATTAATACTTTTTAATAAAAACGAGTTGACGTTTCAGATGGTAACAGAGCAAAAGATCCCAAAAGGGTTTTATTACTGCCACTCCAAGAAACTCAAAAAGTCAAGCCTCAAGTCTGTAAGTTTTACTGCTTTAAGATTTATATGCTGAGCTTTAAATGCTTATATGATACATGAATTAAGAAGTAAGACGTAATTTTAAATTTAAATGCATGTTTGTTACGTGATTTGGATGATGCTCACAATTATGCCCCCAAGACGTGAGAAGAATTTGGTTTTGCGTATCTCGAGTTTTGCACTACCTAAGATTAAGCTGAGACGAATTGAACTTGGTGATTTAGAACGGCATGTTTCGAACTTTATACTGAAGGGGATTTCGAACTTGATAGTTATGGGTTGGATTTTTTTAGGAATCTTTAACTTAGGGACTGAATTATAATAACTTGAGGGACTTAATTGCAAGTTTTTGGAAATATTGAGGGTGATTTTGCTATAATTTAAAAATCTAGAGGGCTTAGTGTATGAATCTGAAAAATTGGAGGGCTAAAATACGAAAATTTTGGGGCTAAATTGGAGAATTCAAGAATTTTTCGGTCATAATTGAAAGTTTAGGAGAATTATGAGGTCAATTTAGCAATTTTTAAAATCTATGGGAGCCGTTTTGCATTAAATTTGATAATTTGAGGAGCTAGGTATGCGATAAATTAGGCTTAATCGAATAATCCAAGAGTTTTGGGAGTTAGGTTGAAATTTACTGAAAAATAAAAATGGTCTATTTGAATGTAGTCAGCAAGTAAATTACCAATTAAGGGAGACACAAGGAATTGCGATAGAGGAAATTAGACAGATGTGTAAGTATGAGGATGTACAAGGAGAAACGAGAAATATGAGTATTAGCAATTTTGATGAGAAAGTAAAATTTGTCAAATTAATAATTTTTGGGTATCTAGTTGATTATATAGAATTACGATTTTATAGGTATTATAAGTTTATGACATGAAGAACAAATGATATAAACATTAGAAATAAGAGTTAATCAACAATATTTTTATATTTTGTTTTATAGTAAAATACAAATACTTTTGGGTTCAACGATTGCTATTGTATTATGAAGTTTTGGCGTTTTGTGCTGTAGATTCCAAAATTTAAATAAGATAATTGAGGGGACAAAAGACCGAAGGAGAAAAAAATCAGTACACGGACTTCGTGTATATCGGGATATTAGGAAAAACTGTGGAAGTAATGTCATGAAGGAGTCGAGGAATACAAACTAAGAATATATGAGTTCATATAATTTTTGTAAGCTTTTGAGGAAAAATATTATTTGGAAACTATTAGAGGTAATTGTGAAACGTGGGAACTAAGCTAAAAAAAAATTCATTTTTTGGTTGACACTGCAATTATTATGATTTATAAGGTCCGAAAACCTGTCTTTGAACTTTGTCGCTAAACCTTCTAATGATGAATTCATTTGGGGAAATGTTTAAATTTTTTAGGAAAAAACTTGTAGTGTCATGAAATAGTTATTTTTTTTTTGAGATTATGAAATTAGGAATATAAATTTTAAATGGTGATTAAGAGTATAGTTTTTATTAGGAGACATTTAATTTGGGACCAATTGGAAATGTGCATTGGGATTATGTAGTAAGCTTTATTAGATAAATAATTTATGATTGTATGGATGCTAGGTTCGGTGGACTATGAGATTTATAGGAATACATGGAAATGAAGCTTCATGGATCAATTTTCAAGTTCCAATATAAAACATTATTTTTGGGTCAACGATTAACCTTGTGAATACTAAATTGGGATATATAGGACCTTGCGTTATCTTGACTACAATAAGTTAATGACTGATATTTCCAGGATAAGGAAATTACTCTAACTTTTGGGATAACAAATAGACAACTACCTTACGTAAAATAAGTCGTAAAACATAGATGGGCATCGAGGAAAGAGTAGAACAATAAGTTTTACATTTATATGATACTAAGAGTAAAAATTATTTTGGGAAGGTGGATAAAAGTTTTTTTCCCCTACAATTTTAAGATTTTTGTGAGTATAAAGGTCATTTGACATAAGCTTGAGTTCCGAGGTTATATATAAGTGTTCGATGTTATGGTGGGATTTAGAATTGAATCATAATGTGAAGTAGTGACTCGATAGGCTTGAACCGTTTAAGTTCTTGGAATGTTTGGGATTTAAGAAAACAAATGTATATTGATGATGGTAATTGTAAGGACAATGTGTTTGGCATATACATGAATGATGTTTTAGTAACTATCAGTCATTAAGGTGTTTTATAATCATGTATATTATATGATGACTATGTATCGAAATTGGTTTTGACACTAGGAATATATTTTGGGAATTAAATTATACGATCAAGATTACATAAGGTAAAGTCAACAATTAATTAATCTTTGGTAAGAAAAATAACTTAAGGTAGTTTAAGATTTATAAAAGATAGAGGATGTAGAGTTAGTTAAGATTTTGATTTTCTTGAGATCAAGAATTTTTTATAAATTGATAAAAATGGAAGATGTCACATCAGAGTATGTAGTGAAAGTGTCATAGAATGCAAACTTTAAGCAAATCAGGTTAAGTATGAAGTGAATGAGGGTGTCTAAGCTTTACATAATTAAGGCTAAAAAAATTTTGTCCTCAAAATTTTTTTTAAGGAGGAGGGGGAAGGGGAGGGGAAGGGGGAGAGAATTTGTAACGGCCCAAAATCTGTCCACGTAGAGAACATGCATGAAAATTATTAAATTGCTAAAATATTTAAATGATTTTGGATGCATAAATGATATATTTTGAGTGAATAAATTATTAATTGTGTAATTTTGTTTGATTTCATGATTTAAAAATTTTCATACGAATATCACTGGAAGGCCGGAACGGACGACTGTAGACGATTAAGGTGTTAAAGTTTTAAAATCTAAATTTTTATTTTTATTTAAGTAAATATTTATTTTAAATATTTTAGAAATTATTGCATTTTTAAGCTCAAGTTTAAAAAAATTAGTGGGATCAAAGGATTTTATGTATTTTATAAAGGGTTTTTTGTAAATAGATATTTTTAAATATTTTAATTTGAGGCCTAACGATTTTATTAATCTTAATGGGTCTAATTAATTATTCAAAAAGCTAGGCTTAATTAAGCCCATTAATTAAGTGTTTAGGAAATTTTTTTAATTCTTTTTAAAAGAGTCCTACCCAAACCTAAACACCTAAACACACCTACACACCTACACACACCCAAACACACACAAAATTCGCGTAAATTGAAGGAGAGGAGAGAGGAATCGGCCAAATCTAGGGAAGATTTCAAGGAAGTTTTTGATTTTTTTCCGTCTTTGTTTTTCGATCATCTTCCTCATTCTTCCTTCCAACCGCGATCACCCGACTCCCTTAAATCCCAAGGTGGGTTTTCGGTGCCGTTATGACAAGAAAAAGGGGTAGAAAAAAATAGAAATCATCCTCCGTTCGTTACCGATGTTCCACCGCTACGGTATTTTTATTTCGAACATTTTTAACGCAAATGCACTTTTCCAAACCTTCTTTTTTCACTATTCAAATCATATTATGTGTGTTTAATCATGTTTGCATGAAAAATATGAAACCCCCTTATTTTCGTTTTTATGGATTGTACATCTTAAGACTTTGATTTTCATGCATTGAAACTGAAACGTTCACTATTCGTTTTTCTTTAAAATATACTAGGAAATTTTTTTTTCCGATATCTTCGTCCGAAATGATACAATACATACATATATATTTAAAACACTTTGCACCATTTAAATTTAAACCAATCAACTATTATTTAAAAATGCAAAAGAACGCATTTAAAACATAAAATCGTAAATTGTCACCGAAACCTAAATTTAAAATTTTTAAAAACTAAACTTAACTCTAACATCCTCTCAAAAACCTCTCAAAAGTATCACAAGTCATAAAAATATTTACGTAATCATAAATCATAAACTTATTTTATTTGCGGAAAACTAGCGCTGGTTCTCGGGTTGTGTGTACCTTCAGTCCAGCCAATTCAACTGTCAAGTCCTCCATTAACATCAAGTTCACCTGCATCGATCACACCTAATGAGTCTATTGACTTAGTAAACCTTAACCATAATAACAAGTAATACATATACATCCACATGCAAAAATTAAAATACTATTACTTAAAATAGATTTTCATGACCATGCATAAACATAAACATTTTACTTTCATCGTATCATATCATATTTCCTTTCATCATATACGTATATGTTTTTCTTTTATTGATTCGGATCGTTAATTGTGATTTTCGTATCAGCTGAAGGTCGATGAATCCATCTACGTGTAACCACAGTACTGGGCGGCGGGAACATCAGCGGCACTCTCACCGTCAACTGAACCTTGGCCTTACATATCATCATATCATGTCGATGGAAATACGATCATCGGGCTCCCTCTAGGGCTTTCTCCCGTAAACGGGCTCCCTCTAGGTCTTCTCCCTCATGATATCTCCAACCATATCATCGTATTAGTCATAGTCACTTGACCT